>NC_028454.1:13705178-13769491 GCF_000263155.2 Setaria italica | reverse complement strand
CGTTGGTGTTGGACTGCCCGGCTGCCGGTGGCGCAGACAGAGGAGATGGTGGATGGAAACAATGGGGAGAGGAGGGAGGGGCGCCAGTTATATTGGACTCTTGCTGTGGGAAGCAACGGCGGCGTGGGCAGCTAGAGCTAGTGATGCTGAATTGCTGATGCGTCTGCCGGGTGCGTACAAAATCCTTGTGCTGCATCTGCAACCGCACTCGTCGCCGTCGACGTCTAGGCTCAACAGCCGCGCGTGACCGATCCAGTCGTCATCAGGGGGCAGTCTCTTCCAAGAAATTCAGAGCATGGGCACCTAACGTGTTGGTTCCAGTGTCAGTGTGGTTGGATTGGTTTGGAGTTGGACCATTCTCAGGCCTGTAGGCATTATCTCTCTATCACATCACATTACCCGCTAAACCAAAAAAGAAAATGGTGATTGCAGTTCTCAGAAATAATCGAAAATGGCACTGCTAGTAGCACTTGAACAGCCTTTTCTGTTCATTTTTAATTATTCCGTGAATGCATTATTAATGTGTACGGGTACCGCCTGGTCTATCCAAATCAATGCCCATCCGTCAGCTCAAGCTGCGCTTCTCCCAACCACCCGGGCGGGGCCAGGGCGAGCAAGATACCCAAACGAACTGACCACTGACCAGTCTCCCTGTCCGCTCTGCGGGACCGCGGCGAAGGGAGGGAGTAGTAGTACGGAGATTAATACCCCGTGATAGAGATAGGCAACAGAATTCATTCCGGAAAGAAATCCTCCATCCGTTCAGTTCTCCACTTGGTTTCATCCATTCGACACACAGTTTGTATGGTAGGAATCTCAAGAATCGACGCTTTAGGTGACAAACTTGATGACTTGCCGTGGGAATTTTGTTATTCACAACTTGGCAATAATCTAAGATATCACGCCACTAAATAGGATGTGTTGAATTATGTACATCAATAGCACAAAAGGAATAATTGTGGTAGCAATTCACTGCACTATCTCCATCAATATTATTTGCTTGCCGAGGCTTGATATTAGCCACTGTTTTCAACAAAACGTAGATGACTAGTGAGGAGAACCGTGTCTATGTTTACCCCGATCGTTGATTCACATCATTGTACACGTTTTTCTTTTCTTTTCTCTTGCTAAAGCGGGCCTAATTGCTCGCTTCAACTTTTTGAACCATTTTTTCTTGGTAAGAAATGTGCACTCGTTATATGCGTGCCATTGGAGAGGCAACTGCATCAGCGTGTGTTTAGTATCCTGAACACTCCAATTTCTCTGGTAACCTTTTATGTACAAATGCTTCTGTCTTCGGTGCCATCGTTCTAAAACGGTGTTTGGGAGACATGGGTTAAACTTTAGCCCCTGTCACATCGGATGTTTGACACTAGTTAGGAGTATTAAATATAGGCTAATTACAAAACTAATTGCACAACCCCTGGGCTAAATCGCGAGACGAATCTATTAAACCTAATTAGTCCATGATTTGACAATGTGGTGCTACAGTAACCATTCGCTAATGATGGATTAATTAGACTTAATAGATTCATCTCGCGATTTAGCCTAGGAGTTCTGCTATTAGTTTTGTAATTAGCTCATGTTTAGTCCTCCTAATTAAGCATCCAAACATCCGATGTGACAGGGCTAAAGTTTAACCCCTGATATCCAAACGAGGTCTAAATAGTACTATGGGGTCCCATAAACTGGAGTGAATTACACGAAATGTGATAAAGAGATTGCCTGTCAGTTTTGTCGCATCTTCACATGTATGGGCAGTGTGGACCATGCACACTCCCATATTAGGCTCTGTTTTGATACTCCTGCTAAAGTTTAGCACCTGTCATATCGAATGTTTGGATGTTAATTATAAGTATTAAATATAAGCTAATTACAAAACTAATTGCACAGATAGAGTCTAATTTGCGAGACGAATCTATTAAGTCTAATTAGTCCATGAGTTAATAATGTGGTGCTACATTAACCATTTGCTAATGATGGATTAACAGCAAGAGTAATAGAGTATAGCTTCATCCATCATCAAATGGCAGGCAGCTCGCTGCATCATAGGTGGGCCATGGCTGCCTGGCGTGAACCAGCTCCTGGGGTCCTCCATCCTTTCTCATTGTGTGGTAGCAGCCTGCAACGGCCAGCCAGCACTGGTGAAGGTAGCTGGACTAATATTCATGGCGTCCTGCACCGCTGCAATTGCAGCATCCCGAAAGGAGCAAGAGCAATGGTGCGCCGCTCAGAGTTCACATGGCCAAGGACGTCGTTAGGTGCATCACAGTCCTTTGTTCCTTGATGGAGTGCATCAATTTTTAGTGTTCCTCACGAGCCACCACTCGCTGCCAATCTTTGCTTTCAAGACTGGTAATCACACGGGCTCCTTAGCTGCAAACTCCAACCACATCAAAATAAACAGTATTGACAAGATCATGCAGTGAAGGCACAGAGATCGGCAGGCCAAGTTGCAATTACATGGCATATTTTTCTCCTTTTTTTCCATTTCCGATATAGAGGTAACACAACATGACATTGTTAGTTTTGTCCCCCAGAAGATAAGGGTTAAGAACAACCAACCAACCAACCAACCAACCATTTGGGTGACAACCCTTCTTTTTTTTGTACCTAGACACAAGCTGATATGTACACTAAATTACATGGCGATGCATCACTTCTTCCTATATGTTTTAATATGGCCACCTACTTTGGCGGCCAGACAGGATACATACACATCAGAGAAGTTTCTCTGCTTCATTCATCAAAAACTTTGGGCTTCCGGACCCTTTGGCTCCTCCTGCTATTTACAGCCACCAGCACAGCCTTCTCAATCTTCATATTCAAGGGGGCGCTCTCAGCCTCCTTTATTGTGGAGGGCTTGTTTTCAGTCTCCTGATTCTTTGTAGCTGAGGATGGGTTTTCAGTTTTCTGCTTCTTTGCTGCTGAGGATGGCCTCCCAGTTTTGTGCTTCTTTGGTGCTGCCGATTCGCTCCCAGATTCACGCTTCTTCATGTCTGCAGGTTCATTTCCAGCTTTTCGCATCTTCCCAGCTGAGCGAAAGGTCATAGTTCCCAACCCTGTTCCAGCAGAGGGTGTGCTCTCAGTTTTCACCGCTGCTGCAGCCGAGGGTGTGCTCCCAGTTTTGTTCTTTGCAGCTGAGGGCGTGCCCTCAGTTTTCTCCTTTGCAGCAGGTGTTTTGGAGGCATCTTTCTTCTGCTTCTTGGTAAAGAAAGAGCATTTCTTCCTCCTCTTCTTAGGTTTCAGCTCTTGCTTGATCTGAGGGGAGACAGGCTCCACAGCTGGAGCTGAAGTGCTATCTGTTTCCACTGGAGCACAAGTGTTCTTCACTTCCGCTGGAGCAGAAATGTCCTCCATTTCTGCTGGACCAGAAATGTTCTGGCCTTTGGAAGAAGTTCCGGAAGGCAGATGCTTGGCCTTATCCAACTGCTGACACTCTTCATTGGCTACTTGATTGTCTATGAGGATATCGTCAGTGTTCTGTGAAAAAGAAACAGTAGTAGGATCAACTGAATGCCCAAGAAGCTAACACATTTTAACATTTTTCTGGAAATGGTTCCAAATCAGTGAAATAGTTTTAGATGATGAAATAGTCAATATGGCATAGCCACAGCTCCACATCTAAGACTTCAAAACGGTCATACTAAATTAATAGTATTGTGTGTTTGGAAAACAAAATTAAAACGTCACATGTTCCAAACCCGCAAATTTCACTAGAGATATCTTCTATCGATGCTGACACAGTAGATACTGAATTCTGGATGGATCTGATTTACAGATATCCTAAATTTTAGACTACCATTGGCACTAACGTACAGGAATATGCAGAACATCTGACTCGTCCAATACCTCATGTCCAAGATATAATAACTACAAATTTCAGGTTTTATGGGAAAATAGCATCTGTTTACTTGGATAGTACACTTTTCTATTTAAAAGTCGATAAGTAAAGCCACAATCCCTACAATATTTACAGATGCAGGATAAGGGTTGATTTTTTTTCTAACCAGTAAATGGGGACTTTATATATCTCGAGCCTACTCTGTGCATATAAGATGATTTAAGTTCCAATTTGAAAGCAGCAACTCTGAGAGGATTAACCCAAATCCAAACAAGCACTAAATAATTAAATGAGGAATAGGAATAAGCAAAAGGACCAAGACTTACTTCTTTGCATAAATCCCCAATATGATCATTTGGTATGGAATTGTCAGTACCCAAGAGTAGGTCCACTGTGACAGCTTTCTCCATCGAGTAATTGCACTCTCCACTTCTTTCTTCAGCATTCCTATTTTCATATTTTATACGCACACTAGTTTCCCTGTCAGGCAAAGCAGGTCTCCCTGCAAGATCTGATCCATCCTCATCCTTCAGCAAAATGTTTAGATTCTTCCTTTTCTGTGGTTTAGTATATCGACACTTCGTATAAGAGAATGAGCGCTTTTGAGTATGCTGCCTCTTCCGAGTCACCATGACATGAGTACCGTCCTCAGAAAGTGCCAAATTTTCTCCTCCAGAATGAGCATTGCTGAGACGATCTTGCAGCAGATGAACTCTAGACTGGAGCCCATCAATTGTCATAAGAGTGTCCTTTAAAGTGAGCTGCTCAAAAATCATATCATAATTCTCAGAATCGAGCAATGTAACAGTGTCAAGTCCACCTCTGATACTGCCATCAACTGCATTAAGAATGAACCAAACACAATACATTGTTAACACTAGCATGCCAATTACTTAGGAAGAGAATATAGATGAATTGCATTTTCTGCATGGTCCATCAAACTAAATCCCAAGTGGATGTGTGTGTCCTTCATTGATCTATCCAAAAATAGAAATGCTACAAAAAAATCCAATAAAACCATAGAATATCAGAAAGGTGTTGGGCACATTTTAATATATATGACTACATAAACTACTCCCTCTGTCAAATTATATAGGGTATGCATGTTTCTGAAAAGTTCAAACTTTGTAAATTTTGACTTAAGCTTAGTCAAATTATAAGTATGTCTAATGTATATAATTATACAGCTGTCTAATGTGTATAATTATACTGTTACATTCATATTTCAAAGTGCTTTCACACTTTTTTTGGTCCCTATGTACTGGGATGGAGGGAATGCTTGGATACTTCACAAACAATAAGGAAAGCTATTAAGAAAAAATGGCAGGTAGCTATCAACACATGAGCTAGGTCACTTCTAACGAAAAAGATTTTGTTTCAGAATGCGTGAAATAGAACTTTTAAAACTTGACCACTAAAGTACACATAAGCATTAATATTTGTCATATAAAATAAAATTAGTAGATTTGCCATGTTAAGTGCTCTCAAGCAATTATATTTGTTTCATACTTTTACTGACATATTAAGTAAAATCAAAGGTGCGTGCTGGATACTGGTAATGTCCAAAACAGAAAGTAAAATATGGGATGGAGTAAAAACTAAGAACCCTGTTGGCAACAAGGTTACATTAGGCATCTTGGATTTTTTTTTGCTTTGATAACGTGCATATGATTAATGACTCGCCAACGCAGTGACTAATAAATCGTTGGCCTTTGGTTAAAACACAACGATATCCCTTTACTAAAACACAAACATATTCCTAACCAGAGCAAACTTTTTCTCACAGCCAGGTCTAGAGCTAGCTTGGTCTAATGTAACTTTGTAAATACCATGCTTTCCATTTTAACTTCACTGAAAAGTTTGACCAGATGGGCACATTCATACCTGTACTGCCACATTCGTCATCAATTAAGACAGCATCAGTTTCTGCTCCTTTATTTTGTTTGTCTGCGAAATATTGAAAGATTCTTATTATTAACAACTAAACCTGGGCAAATTCAACATGGCCATGAATAAATTGATGTCCTATCCCTACAAAAAGGTAGGCATAATTGGATGTCGGACCATGATAGTATGACAATATCTGGTGCTTGTTGATGTACAAGGATGCATCCACATTTTCTTCATGTATCTTCCTCTTTCTCCTCTTCATGATACTGTTCCCATGGCCTTTGTGAATCTGCACCGATTCTGACATGGAACCATTTGCTTTGCTTAGTACTTGTTGTTCTTTTTCTTTCTTGATTAGAGCAAGCTCCCTGTCATACTTTGATACTTGACATGACAGCTCCTTCATACGCAACTCTAACCACTGGCATCTCCACATAATTGGACGAACAGAATTCCTCCACTCAGCTGTCACCTTTTTCCTTCTGAAGGGTAATCAAATATTACAAAATTTGCCAAAAAAAAGTCGTATCAGAATAACAAAACTTTACATTATAATGAAATATTATAAGAATATTACAAGTAGCTTCTTACTCCAATTATATTCTAGCTATACCCATAAAATGATAGGTAAGCTAACACTTTGAAGCACTCATAAGAGTAGTTCAATTATCAGTTTCGTTGTACATGACTACAAATTATAGTTTTAAAACATGAATATAAAAAATAAGCATGCAAAAATCAGAAGCATATCCTCCAAGAAAGGAAATAAGCATGAAGCACGATATAGGATGTTCCCTGACATGCACAAAATGGAATCTATAATGGTCTGCAGCATTAAAGATAAACATTATCAATGATAGTGCCGATCAGTACGCGATATCTACTTGTGGATTTGAATCCCAGGGTAGGAACTTCTTTTGTGAATTCGGATTGTCATGCTTAGCGTATACTTCATGTATTTATGGACAGAGGTGGTACTATTTAGTAAAACATCTAGGTGACCTTTTCCACAAAAAATAAAGAAAGAAAAAGAATGTCAACACTAACCCAAGGACTTTAACTAGAAGGATATTGGTGCTATATGTGTCAATCTTTGGTGATTGATCCACGACTGGATTTACAGACACATGGTTGAACCCGTGCTGATTATCATGGAATTAACCGACCTGGTTGTTGGAATCAAAGTCCTGGTGGTATAAAGAACACTGCAGATGTACAATGCTTTTGAAGATGCAACCATTTGCTTAATTATCTTTTTAAACAGCTATGCTGACAACTAGAAGACCATAGGAATAGCCGGTATTTGCTTTCTCTGATTGTGGCAGGCATACTTAACATAAGTGGAATAGCATTTGTTAGGACAGAATACAGTCTTTCTATCTGTTAGCATTGACACACCTGCTTCTATTATTCTTAGAAGAATTGGGCAGAAATTATACTGGAGTCTTAATCTATCAGGTGCTATCATCACTTTCTAAGTTATAACATTTCATATACAAACGACAAATGGGATGCACACCGAAAACGGAAAATATTGATGGCAAGGTACTAATTACTAAGCATACAAGACACCGCTGCATTACGTTACTGAATCATTTCTTTCCATTTTAGGTACACCGATCCAACTTTTTCTTGTCGCTTCCACAGACAGGAAGGTGCAATAATTACAACATAGCATACCAGTCGAAACCCTACTACAACCTTCCGTTTTATCACCAGGAGCGCAGGAGTGGGAAAATCAAACACTGAAACTCATCAGTGCCTAACCACCTAGCATAATCTTTACACCTGCTCACTCTATCATGAACCAGGACGGCACAATCATCAGATCAGTAACATTCAGAGCATAAGACCAACTGATGAAAAGACTCACCTAGGCGGCTTTGAGGGCCTACCACCATTGGCACGAGCTGAAATGCCAGAATTCACCTCCGGTTCACCCCCATCCGCCTCGCCTTCGGATCCTGAGCAAGTGTCCCCAAACGAGCTCGAGCATTCGGTGGTTTCATCTCCCTCGTCTTCATTCACAAGGTCAGGAGACGCCACCAGAGGGCCACCACCATTCGTGCAGACGGCCTCTGTTTTCACCACCACCATGCTGCTTTGGTTCCTGGCACCACCACCGCCCTCGTCCTCAGCATGGTCCATGGCTGGAGCGGGAGCGGGCGTCATAGAAACCCCACCGGAATTCCGCCCCAATCTTCCTTCAGAGAACCCTGTGGACGGATGGATCACTTTCAGTTCAGCAAGGAAATTCTCAGAAATCAGAGAAAATCAACAAGGGGCGCATGGGAATCGGGGGCGGACCCTGTATAGGACATGGGTGTAGAACACCCGATAACTTTCGCAAGAGAGAGAGAGAGAGAGAGAGAGAGAGAGAGAGAGAGAGAGAGAAGAAGAAGAAGTTACTAGGTAAAACGCATGGTCAAATCCGAATACAAACAGCGGAAATTAGAGCTTTGAGTGTTCGATTTCGCCCAGCAGGAGGACAATGGAATGGGCGGGCGTACCTATCGGATGCTCGTCGCCGGCGAATTGAAGCGCCCGACGAAGAACTGGCCAGGGGCGGCGAATCAGGCCTCAGCCCGGGCGGATCGCCATGGCGTAGGGGGAAGGTCTGGTGGGGGATCGAGATTGGGGGCGCGATCGCTCGGGTCCGTGGCTCAATCAGTCCATCGCGAGGGCAACGCTGCGGGGAGGAAGCGTCTGTGGATTTCGACCCCCTTTTTTTTATTTTTATTTTTTTTGAAGCGGGGAGGAGGGAGGAGGCAGAGGAAGGAGGGAGGAGGGGTGGCCTCGTGAGGCGGCGTCAGGTACCAGTTTCCACTCGCTGCAGTGGGCCCCCCTTGTTCGCACCGCTCGGCGAGCAGAGTAGTGTCCACCGCCACGCGCACGCCACCTCCCCTCCGTTAGCCGTGGAACCCAACGGAAGAGACGGCCGACCCGCCCCGGCTCACTCGCGTCTCTCTCGTTGCCTGCCTTTTGATACGATGTCACGGTCCCGACTTCTTTGGGTGCGCGGTCGGCGCCCATCGACGGCTCAGATTACACTTGAGATGCTGCCTTTGGATGGATCGTCTTCGTCCAAGGGACAATAGTGCACCTTGGGCATCTAGCATCTTATTAAACACAAGGGGTGCGCGAAGCTAGCACGCTCATCACCATATGCGTAGTTGCAACTTGCGAGGCTAAACTATTCTTCATGCGTTTTGTCATGGTCAAATGAGAGGTGGCAGTAGAGTTCAACTGATCAGCAGCCAAAAAGACTAGTTCATATCTGGTGTGGAGACGACGAGAATTCACTTTCCGGCAGCTGGTGTTTTGAGTTGCTACACGTATGATCTCAAGTCCCCTTTGTACAATTTGGAGGATGTTCTTGCACCTGAGCTCCTCCTCCATCTTGTGATGCTCTTGCCACTCCGTTTGGCGTGCTGCCATGGTAATTTCAATGTTTGAAGAATCTTAGGGTCTTTTTGGCCGAGCTCCACTCCGGGAGCACTTGAGGAACCGGAGCCACAATTTGTAGCTCCACTAGCTCTTGTGGTTTTATGAGGGAAAGGGAGAGGAGAGAGAGAAAAAACTCCAGCTGTGTTATGATAATATTGTCAGGTGGAGCGCCGAAGCCCATAAAAACCATGCTAAAAGAACCCTTAGTTTAATACATCCTTCTGTGTGTAAGAGTTGGAAACTTATGTACTAAAATTAGTTACTAGTGGATAAAAACAGGAAAAGATCCATTGACAGCAAATGCGACGACGACATCTGAGTGACCATGCCAAGAAGGACGAGAAAGGAACAACAGGTGCAACTTCCCAACAACCGTCATCGTACACCAATTCCTATCTGACAATAACGGATACTAGGCTGCATTCACTAGCTAGTTCCTGGAGGCATTGCTCTCGAGCTCCTTCCTCAACTGCAGCGAGAAGTCATCCCAGTCATCCTCCCATTGCTTAACTACTTCATTGCCTTCTTCCTTGTCGTCCCACTGTAATCAGAAGTTAGTATAAGCCTGACATTTTAGGTAACACAAGTACACATTGTCTGAATCTATAATGGTTCTAAACATACGGTTTTGAAGTCAACATTTAAATTAGCACGATGTTCAAATTCTTGCAAGAACTAAACCACGACACAACCAGAAAAATGCGGTTTGCAGCCCAATTAGCAGGGCTAATGCACAGGCAAGAGCAAGCCTGGCCACAATGCCCAATTCTGAAGCATGTTAACCACAGATGTTAGTATTTGACAGGACCCACATAACCAATCTCCAGTGGCTGACTAAGCAATAGATCAGTCACTTGCAAAATCTACAGGATGAATAACAACCGAACACAAGTAACACCCAACAATTTCACAACCCTACAGCCAAAACACAACAAACCCAAGCTGGCGAGCTGAGCTAATGTCACAAACCCTAGTCAGATCTTACCAACAGCACCATGTACCAAATCTACCAGCAAACATCAGCAAGACGAGGGAGAAGGGGTGGATTCGATGCGGGATGATACCTGTCGATCTCGAACTCGAACTCGTCATCGTCTTCGAGCAGGTCCATCTTGGCCTCCTTCGTCACCTCGGGCTTCGCCGGCTCGCCATCAGGACTCGCAGCACAATCCGGCAGTAAGCGAACCCTGAATTCGCGGAGAGAATCGACGGGAATTAGAATTAGTGTGCCGGCTGGCTTAAGAAGATCGAGAGGAACCGGATGGACACCTGCCGAATCAGAGAAGGGTTCTTTTCTTACTCGCGGACTCGGACATGACGGCGCTGTTTGTATACGCTTTTTTGAAACTCGCTTATCCGGGAGAATCTGCTATTTGAATAAGTTGGGTATTTGGTAATCCTAATTATTATGTACCGATTATCTGTCTTTACTGATAAAATAATCTGATAAAATAATCTGAATGCTCCTGAGACTGATAATAGCTCATTTTTGTTGTGAATACAAGGAGAAGATAATAATTCTAATGTCATCCATTTATTTTAGGCTGATAATATTGTTCATTTTAGACTGATAATATTCACTTATTTTTTATTTTCCTTTATTTTTTTTCAGGTTTACCTTCTTCGTGCTTGCTGCAAGGTCTTCCTCGCGAACTGGCGCTTGTGGCGGCGTGGGACGGCTGTAGAGGGGGCCTGCCGGGGCTGCGGCGGAGTGGGCGGCCGCGGAGGGGGCCGGCAGGAGCTGCGGCGGCGTGGGTGGTCTTCTTGGGGAAGATGGCCGGCGGGTGGTAGAAGGACGGAGTCGGCGACAGGCAGCGGATGGGGCCAGCGGCGGGCAGCGAACGGGGCTGGCGGCGGACGGAGCCGGCGACGGGTGTGGGAAGGGAGCCGGTGGAGGGCGCTGAGCAGCGGACGGGGTTGGTGACGGACGGGGCTGGCGACGGACGGAGCTGGCAGCAGGCATGTGATCGAGATGGCACGGGGGTGAGGGGTATCGGGGAAAATCGGCTCGCTTGCGCGAGAAGCGCCTTCGAAGCCGTGTGGAGGAAAAGCGGAGCGCTAGTTGTATTCTAGATTGTGGGAGAAGTGGCTTGGATGGTAAGCGGGAAATAAGCAAGACGTTTGGGTGGGCTTATGGCTTATTTCCACCGATAAGTGGGAAGAAATAAGTGGATATAAACAGACCCATGTCTTTGGATGCCAAGGAGGCTATGAAGGCCATGTTTGTATACGGCCCCGTTTGTATCCGCTTATAAGCAGCTTATCGGTGGAAATAAGCGAGAATCCCGCCAAACGCTTTGCTTATTTCCACCGATAAGACGCTTATTTATTTCCACCGATAAGACGCTTATAAGCGGATACAAACGGGGCCGAAGTCAGCAGCTGCATACAGGTCGTTCCTCCTCTGAGCAATAGTTGCTTCCATGAGCTCTTTATGCTCGGCAATGGAATCAAGAAGCTGAAGCAGCACATTAGCAGCTACCTGAGTTTCTTCTTCCTCTTTGCGTAACGCATCTTGGAGCCTCTTCTCCGAATTCTATCAAATCAAATAAAATTTATTTTAAATTATCTGATTGCGAATGTGTTAAGCTAATAAAGGAACTCATTTTAAGTAATTAACAAAAACAAATATGAGAAATACCTTCAAAACATCATCTGCCTCCTTTTCAATGGACCTCAGCGCACCGTACTCTTTCTCCAACTCATCTTTCACTCGTCTACTATCACCTTTGCATCTTGAGTCATCCTTTGAGATTTCATGATCCAACAAATTCAAAGCAGCAAGCATCTAGACAACAGCAAATACAAGAACGACTTGAGCTGTATGGTAAATGCCAGGGCCAAACTCTTGTCCATATCAATAATTGTTTAGGATCACCATGAAAAGAGACTGTGATAAGGAATTCAAGAACACTCGAAAAGGCTACAAGCCAAAGTAACATAATTGATGAAATGCTACAATACAGGAGCAAAAAGAAAAACATTTTCAAATATTTGACAACTGCTCCAACACTTGACTGATCAGCATGTTCATCGTTTTATTTCTCTTACTCTGTAAATTAGATAGTCTCCACTCTCCTAGATACTCGTTAACCATGCATACATAAAAGTTGTAATGCAGTTCTTTCAGACACTATGACAGATCCTTTTGTTTTGCTGGTAGTACAAATTCAATTCAAATAAAGGTGCTAGGTGGAAGGACATACACATATGTGTTAACAAATAAATCATGCCCTGTTCTTACAAAAAGAACTAATCTTTACAAAAGACATAGATTTAGACAGCCCTCAAGTCTAATCACAGCACATCAGTATAGTCCATGAGACAGATCCAAAATCCGATTTACAATAACAGCAAAATTGAATTCTCATAAGTCAAATCCATTCTTCGTGTTTATTTAACCATAAATTTATTGCATAAATAATTTCATAATAAGAATAACAATTCAAAGAGGAGGGGCAAAATAATTTCAGATCACATTTATCTGAACTACAAAATGTAATGCAATATTTGTAAAGAGGGACTTTTCCTCCTCCAGGATTTTGGCACTTTCTTGCACCTGCTTCTGGAGATCAACTAACTCTGCAAGATTTGAGACAGTGATCCTTTTCTTCTCCTCAGCATGAGCCTTAAGTGCAGGTTTCAGCACTGTTTTGTAACCAGTGCCCAGCATCTCATCAGGTGAGGATCCCTTTAAATTTATAAGGTACTGGTTCCAACCTGAAAAGTGACCCAGCAGAGTAAAAATGAGAACAGAATACAAATAGACTTAACAAAGTAGCTGGTAATGCAAATACTGGCAACAAAACCACACTACAAAGATCACATCTCAACCTTTGTTTGTTTCTATATTTAGTTAACCCAACGGCAACAAATGAAACACGTAATGTTAGCCCAAATTGATCCTTTCCATTCCACACACCCACAAAGGGGTCTTTGAGGTACATATAGGCCAACCATGTGTAGGTAGCTTAGAAGCTAAGCAAAGTATATAAAGAGCATCTAAGTAGATAAGGGCATCTAAAGCAGTAATTGGTGATAAGGTACACGTAGGCACGAACCACCCATGGATACTAGTGCTCACAGGCACTAAGTGCACACAGGCACTACTAATACATTATTCTATCACCATCAGGACTTAATTCTAACATGTGATGTCAACTGGCTATTCAAATGATCAAAAAATTGCTAAAATATTTCCCAAATTTCTTTGAAACAAATCATTTGCCCCCACATACTCACTGACTCAATAAGTTTCATCGTTGAAAGTCTCAGGATTCACTGTTGGAATACACCTAGTTCAAAAATTTAATATGCAGCCAAACTATCTTATATACTGATGGCCATGTGCCAGTCCACATTATTCAATTAGTTAAGGACCAAATCTGTAGCTGATTAAGAAAACAATAGATTGTGTTAATGCACATAAATTACTTATCACATTGTTCATTGACTTTCTTTATAGCCAAACAAATTCAAAGAATAAAGAAATTATAGCAGATGTTTATGGCACACTTGTACCTTTGAGGGCATTGTTGCATTGCTCGACAAGCCCGTCGAGGGACTCAAGCTTGGTCACCAGCTTCGAGTCCAGATCCCAGCACTCATCCTCCAGTGATGACTTCTTGTTCTCGGATCTGGCAATCTCATTCTCAATCCACAGCATCTCCCTATGCATCCTCTCTATATCTCCCACGCTCATCACTTGTGTGTCCAGCTTCTTCAACAGCTCCTCGTTTTCAGCCGTAGTGTGTCGGGCATCCAACACTTTTGCCTCAAGCTCCTTCTCTAGATCCGCCAACTCCTCTTCCCTTTCGTTGACCTTAGCTTTCCCGATCTTTATCAACGCCTCAAACTTGTGGACGTCTGCACTGAAGGCTTCCTTCTCCGCCTTTAGTCCTCTCGCCGTGAGGGACCAGAGGTGAGATTATTCACCTCAGCCTCCAGTTCCTGCGCCTCCTTCTCCAGAGCACGGGCTGTTGCAACGGCAGCCTCACCGTTCATCCAGGCTGTGGAGAGGTACTCCTCATCAACCCCATTGTGGCGACTACTTCCGGGGTTGTGGCTACTTTGGTAGCCCCCGAGCCAGAGATAGATACCGAAGCGGCGAAGGAGACTACTTCTAGCGTCGTGGCTATCCTTGTAGCCCCCGAGCTGGAAGTGGAGGCTGAAGCTGCCGGAGTCCTTCAAGTGCTGGCTTTCGTTCCGCCTTCTGAAGCGAGTCCGTCGACCAGCCACGTCGTGGCCTCCATCCCACCTTCTGAAGCGGGTCTATCGACCAGCCGGGCTTTGGTTCCGCTCAGCACAACGAATGCTGGGGTGCAAGAGGAGCCTTGGATAGCTGAGGGAGCTGACCTTGAAGATATTCAGCTACTCGACGACCCGCTCCTCGATACAGAGATGGAGGTTACAATGATGGAGATGTACCGCCGCGTAGGCAAATATGTAGTGGTAAGCTTTCCTTCTAATTTATCCACAACATTGAAATCAATACTCATTCCTTACATGAGTACTTGCTCTGTTTTGCAAGATTTGATCAAGCGCTCCCACCAAAAATTGGAGATGCTCCAGGGTTATGGAGATACCGCAATGCAAGCTTAAGCACTTGAGCGGGAACTGGCCAAGGTGTGGGAGTACTCCTCTCTGTTACTCATGAAGTACGATGGCCAAGCCGCCGAGTACTGCAACCTTGTCCAGTAGGCCGCGGAGGAGAAGGATCGCCTTCGGAAGCACAACAAGGCCTTGAAGGATTAGCTGAAAGGTAACTTGTCTTCCCTATCTGGTCTTCGAGTACTGATTGCGCTTGACGATACTCAATTATTGCTTTTGTTGTTCTTGCAGGGGTCGAGAAGATAAAAAAAGATCTCCAAGGCCGAGCCACTGATTGGCAGAACTCATACTACAGAGTAACGGAACAGCATGTTAAGTTATCCGCTCTGTCTGAGAATCTGGAGCACCGCCTAGAGAAGGAGCACAAGATGCGTGCTGACGGAGAGGTTGACTTGGTGAGTGCCATGAAGACTCTTCGAGAGCGTGAGGCTGTGCTAGAGGCCACCAAGCTTGCTCTGAAGGAGCTAACTGAAGCTGCTCAGCCCATAGAAGATATGGTGGAGCCCCCGGCGGAAGGCATGGAGCCCCGCCCTCTGGCAGAAGTACTCAAGGAGGTGCCTGCCAAGATAACCGGCTACATTCAAAAGATAGCCGAGTCAGTCTTGAAGCAGTTGCTAGCAATTGTGAAGTCCTTCTACCTGCAAGCGGACCCGTCTCCAGTTACGGAGGGGATAGCACAAGATGTTCTGATGAGCAGCTTCAACAGTACATGCAAGAGGTGCCTCCTATTGTCATGGAAGTAGCCAGTCAGATAGACCTTGAGTAGTTGTATGTAAAGAAGTAGGTATCATATCATTGTAATATAAACATGATACGAATGTAAATTATTTGAAGTCTTATCGCAAATTTCATTGTTGTCGACTTGTGTGTTTTTTGTTTAGTGCATCTCGCGAACTACCCTGATAAGTTCTCGTACGATAGTCGTGAGTGTCTACGCACAAGGCTACTCTTCTGAGCCTGTTCAGATGGACGGTTTGGAGTACTTCTAGGATGCGACTCTTTTTTTGCAAAGTGTAAGTACTCAGGCATCTGGGTAGTCAGACTCTTTAAGCGAGTGGACTCTTCAAGATTTCATCAGCTGGAGCCTATCTTTACAACCTCTCTAGGTTGTTCCGATGTTGCGCTCTTGAAAACCTGGAACTACAAACTTGTTATTACAAGTTGCGATTAGACAAACTTGTCTAGTTAAGAGCTCGGGTAATATAAATAACTCCTAGATTACTAACGACTTCTTTTCTGAAGGCCGTCAATGGATAGACTTGTCCAAGGAGCTAACTAGCTCATGATCTTGTCTGCAGGCTTGTCTTTGCAAGTTATTTCTTGACAATTTCATCCAATAAGTTGAATAACTCAAAAATAACTTGTGTAGGCTTGTGATTACAAGCCGTGAGTTGGGCGATAGTACCCGGGGAGCTGAATAGCTCTTGCAAACTTGCTTTTGCAAGTTGCAATTTAGACAGAGACAAGTAGTCGTTTTACGACAAAGAGTAACTCTGCTTTGTTAAGTTATAACTATACAACTGAGGTCGATGGACAATTTACATGAATATGTAAATTAAGGGTAGAATTGATAAAGTTGCTTAATGTTCCATGAGTTGTCGATGTCTTCGCTAGAGATGTGTTGGAGCCTATACGACCCAGGTCTAGTGACCTTGGAGATGATGAAAGTATCCTCCCATGGCGAATTTAGCTTGTGCAGTCCCTTGGTGTCTTGGATACGCTTGAGGACCATATCGCCCGTGTTGAATGAACGTTCTTTGATGTAATGATCATGATAACGGTGGATCCCTTCGAGGTACCTTACTGACTGGATGAGTACTGCATAGCGAGCTTCTTTGAGGCTGTCAAGTCTAGACGCCTTGTTTCTTCTATTGCGCCCTCCTCATACTGCTCGACTACTCAAGATTTCCACATGACATCGCGCGGGGAGGATGGCTTCTGATCCGTAGACTAGGAAGTAGGGCGAGTACCCTATACGCTTGCATGGCTGAGTGCGAAGCCCCCAGAGGACATTGGGTAGCTCCTTGAGCCACTTGCTCCCTTTGGTGTTTCCAATGTCATGTAGTCTTTTCTTGAGAGTCTCCAGTAACATCCCGTTGGCGTGCTCAACCTAGCCATTGGCCCGTGGATGAGCGACAGAGACATACCGGATTTCAATCTCGCTGCTCTCACAATATTCCCAGAACTCGTGGTTGTTGAAATTGGAACCCAGATTTGTGATAATGCAGTTAGGGAAGCCGTAGCGATGGTTGATTTTGTCGAGGAAGTCGAGTACCCTTTCTGCCTTGGGGCAGGTGACCGGCTGCACCTCGATCCACTTGGTAAATTTGTCGATCGCCACGAGTACTCGATTGAACCCTCCAAGCACCGTAGGTAGTAGGCCAATCATTTCTAGCCACCATCATGCGAAGGGCCAAGAGGGTGGTATGGTAATCAGCTTGTAGGCAGGGACATGTTGTTGCTTGGTGAAGAATTGACACCCTTAACATCGGCAGACTAGTTCTTCAACGTCAGCGAGAGCTGTAGGCCAATAGAACCCTGCTTTGAAAGCCTTGCCTATGATCGTTCTTGAGGATGTGTGGTTTCCACCGATGCCTTTGTGAATTTCTTCAAGTATATCCTTGGCATCTTGCCGTGAGACGCACTTCATGAGTACTCCTGATGATGCGCCTTTTCTGTAAAGCTTGTCTCCAACTAGAACATAATTCTTGCTGCATCGTGAGACTTGTTCTGCTTCTGTCTTGTCTGGAAGTAACTTGTGCTCTTTGATGTAGTCAATGAAGGGGATTCTCCAGTCCATATTGATCAACATAACCTCCCGATTGGTACATTATGACCTCGATCGGTGGTTTTTGATGGTGCCGGCTCCACTATGGATGGCTTGCGTAGTTCATGGACGAAGACCTCGGCTGGAACTTGAGTACGAGTAGATCCAAGCTTGGATAAGACATTCGCGGCTACGTTGTTGTCGCAAACTATGTGGTGGAACTCCAAACTAACTTGTTCTCTAGTTTGCGTTTGTCCTTGTGGCGATCCCACTCATCGTTGACTTGATTGATTACCACCAGTGAGTCGTTGTAGACCAACAATCACTTGATTCATAGTGAGACTGCCAGGCAAAGCCTGTGCAAAAATGCTTCATATTCAGCTTCATTGTTGGATACCTCCCAAAAGTATTTGTAGGACATATTTGTGTTGTTCATCATTGGGAGAGATTAAGAGTACTCCTGCGTCAGCGCCTTTGAGCTTGAGTGATCCATTGAAGTACATGACCCAATGCTCTGGGTGCTCAGCTGGTGTTGGCACTTGATTTTTCCGCCACTCTGCCATGAAATCGACTAGTGCCTATGACTTGATGGTAGTCCTCGACTTGAATTATAGGGATAATGCTCTTAGTTCTACCGCCCACTAGGATATTCTTCCTGTTGCATCTCGATTGTGGAGAATTTCTCCTAGGAGAAAGTCTGTGACAACAAAGATGTTATGTTACTGGAAGTAATGTCATAGCCTTCGCGAGGTAAGTAGTATCGCGTATAGCAACTTTTTGATTGGCGAGTACCTGAATTTGGAATCTGACAGCACCTCGCTGATGAAGTAGATGGGCCTCTATACTTTGTATACATGGCCTGGTTCTGGTTTTTCAACCACGATCGTCATGCTGACGACGTTAGTAGTCGCAGCGATATACAACAACAAGTCTTCATTGGGATTTGGCGCTGTGAGGACCTGTGGCTTTGATAAGAAGTCCTTCAGTTGTTGCAGGGCTTGATCTGCCTCCTCGGTCCACTGGAATTTATCTTGCCATTTGAGTAGTTTGAAAAAGGGCAGTCCCTATTCTCCAAGCCTTGAGATGAATCTGTTGAGGGCCGTCATGCACCCAGTCAGCTTCTGGATGTCCTTGATGCACGAAGGGACGTGCAAATTGCTAAACCCGAGTAGTTTTCCGGAGGGTACACCGAACACGCACTCTGTTGGGTTCAGTTTCCACCGGAATTCTCGCAAGGTTTCGAAAGTTTCTTCCAGATCCGCAATCAAGTCGTCAGGATTTTTGGTCTTTACGACCACGTCATCCATGTACGCCTCTACGCTGTAGTGTAGTTGTTTCTTGAAGCACTCCTGGATTACCCATTGATAGGTGGCGCCTGCGTTCTTCAACCTGAAGGACATTGTTGTATAGAAGAAAGCTCCGTATGGGGTGATGAACGCGATCTTGATTTGGTCTTCGTCCTTTAGAGCTATCTAATGATACCCCGAGTAGCAATCGAGGAAGTAGAGTAGGGCGCATCCATCTGTCGACTCGATGACTTGATCAATCCTAAGGAGCCCAAAGGGATCCTTTGGATAGTGCTTTTTGAGGTCTGTGTAGTCGACACACATCCTCCACCCATTGTTGTTTTTCTTCCACACCAAGACGGGATTGGCTAGTCACTCTGGATGATAGACTTCTTTTTATGAAGCCCGCCGCGAGTAGTTTGGCCAACTCCTTTTTGATTGCTTCTCTTCTGTCTTGGGCGAATCGACATAGTCGTTGTCCTTTTGGCGTAGCTTTGGGATCCACATTTAGTGAGTGCTCAATCAACTTCCTGGGCACCCCCGGCATATCCGATGGCTTCCATGCGAAGATGTCTCGGTTGGCTTAGGGGAAGCTGACAAGCGCGACTTCCTATTTAGGATCCAGCCCTGAGCCAATTAGACCTTTCTTGGAGCTATCACCAATCTCAAGGTCGATGGCTTTGATGTTGACTTCGCTTGCCGGCTTGACCTTGGTTGCCCCCGACTTTTTTTCTGGGATCTCGAGTTCTGACGGGGACAGTTTCTTGGAAGCGGTGAAGACTTGCATCATCGAATTTTGTACTTGAGTAGTTGCTGCTAGCTACATGGCTTCTGTATCGCAGTTGTATGATCTCTTCAAGTCTCCGCGCAGGGAGAATACTCCCTTGGGTCCTAGCATTTTGAGTACTAGGTACACGTAATGCGGGATGGCCATGAATTTGGCCAAGGCGGATCTTCCGAGGATAGCGTGATACGACGTTTCGAAATCAGCCACCTCGAACCGGATGTACTCTGTCCGGTAGTGTTCTTTGGTCTTGAAGGTAACTGGCAAAACCACCTGACCAAGGGATATAGTCGTGTTGCCTAGAACAATCACGTAGAATGGTGAATTCACCGTAACGTCGAGGCCCATCTTCCTCAATGTCTTGGCAAAGAGTACGTTGAGACCGCTACCACCATCAATGAGTACTTTTGTGAGTTTGGAGCCTGCGGCTACTAGGTACAGGACAAGAGGGTAGTGTCCTAGATCTGAGAAACTAGTCCACTGGTCCTTCTTGGAGAAGGTGATTGGCACCTCGAACCACTTAAGGAATGTAGGTGTTGCTGGTTCAATGGATATAATCTCTTGGAGGGTTAGTTTCTAGGACCACTTAGTAGCAGTACCCGGTGTGCCGTCGAAGATGATGTTGACGGTGTTGGATGGGTTCTAAAATTTGCCATTGTCACCATCATCTTAATCTTCTTTAGCCTTGCCCTTGTCCTTTGTTCCAGAAGGTTTCGACAGATCTTTCATGACTCTGCGCAAACTATAGCAATCCATCGCAGAGTGTTTATGGTGCGGGTGCCATGCTTCTTCAGGAGCTCACTGAACGGAGTCCTTTTTTGATTCCTACCACATTTCTTGGAAGATTGAGATACTGTTGTGACAATATTGTCTAGCTTCCTCTTGTGATTTTAACCACCCGAGTAGATATTTTCGTTGTCATTACTGGGGCGATCATTACGATTCTTATCGCTACGTTGGCTATTACTCTAATTGTTATTGTTCAGACCCCTGTTACGACTAGACTCGAACCTCTCGATCTCTTTGTCTTCTTCATCCACCCAGGCTTGTATCATGATCTTAAGAGACTTGATATCTTCAGGGCGTCTCCTACCAAAATCTTGGAACATCCGACAATCATACATAGCATTTAATCTAATAATTTCCAAAGCATTTATACTAATTCCTACTAAATTCCTAATTTAATCTACTAATTTGCTAAGCATTTATACTAATTTCTACTAATTTCCTAATTTAATCTACTAATTTCCTAAGCATTTATACTAATTTCTACTAATTTAATCTAATAAAAAACCCGGCTTGCGTCAGCGCCCTCTGCACCGTGTCATACGTACTGGACGGCGGTGCAGAGGGCTGGGACGGAGGCGGCCGACGATGGTAGACGGCGGCGGCCAGCGGGGGTGGTGGCGCTGCAGCAGTGGCGCAGGCATCCGGGTGCTCAGCGCGCGGTGCTGTGCGGCGGCGGAGAAGTCGACGAGCCGGGGGAGGAGCAGGGCGTCTGAAAGGGAGGGCGCGCGCTGTAGAGACAAGCGTGGAGGCGAACGGGCGGCCGATGGAGGAGGAGAATGGGACATTGTGGCCAGGCGTCGATGGGGGTGCCGCGGAGGAGTTGCCGGCCGGCGGCGCGACGGCCGGGGGGACAACGGCAAGGCGTGGTGAGGCGGCGGCGAGGTGGGCTAAGAGAGCTGGGCCGCGGCGCAGTCAGGAGGAAAACAAGCAGCACGGGGAATGTCGGCGCTACACGTCAATGGGGAGGTGCGACGGCAGTGGCCGAGGAGGAGAACGAGCGGCGCGACGATGGAGGACAGCGGCGGAAGCGGGGGTCGGGAAGGAGGACGCAGTGGCGGGGGTGGAGCACGAGAGGCGGTGGATTGGGGGAGTGAAGTGAGGAGGAAGAAGGGTGCGAAGAAGCGATAGTTATACCCCGAATCCCAGTTTGAATTATTGAGTCTCGGCACCCGGGACTAAAGGTTGCTTATAGAGCGGGAGACCAATCGGAACTAAAGGCCTTCCTTTTCGTTTTCCGCTGGTTTTATAGTTTTAATTTATATATGTTTTAAGTTATTTTATATTGGTGTTATTAAAGAAAAATAACAAATTTATATATTTAGAACATGCAAAAATATATTAAATTAGCAAGTATATTTAAAATAATTTTGAATCAGTCATTAATTCTATACTAGTTTATTAAGTTTCTAAAATAATTATTTTAATGCATCAATTGATCAACAAACTCTTCAATAAATAATTTCAACGTGCAAAAATGCAATTGATCTGTGTGGTTAAGTGATCATTGTTTATATTGATCGAATAAAGGTTCACCATAGACCATTACAATATAATTGAAAAGTTCTGATGGCCATAGAGCATTATATAAATGTGCACCATATTTAGTGCATTACAATGTAATGTTAAAAAAATTCTTTTTGACGAAAATTCCTTGATCATAATCGTGGCGTAAGTACGGAGCCTCTTCTTTGGCTAGCATGATGCTTGGGTCAACTTCGACAACGAATTCAGGCATGCCATCAAACTGATCGTAATCATCTGACTGGTCTGTTTTGTCCTCGATTCCCATGATTTTTCTTTTACCTGGAAGAACTATGTGGTGCTTTGGCTCCCATGGCTTTTCTTTTTCTTTTGAATTTTTCTTGTGTTTTCTAAATATGTTCTTCACATAGAAAACCTAATGCACGTGATTGGTAAGGATGAATGGTTCATCATTGTATCCAGTCTTGGTCAGGTCCACTATTGTCATTCCATACTGATCTTTTGTTACACCACCTCTAGTTAACTTCACCCATTGGGAACGAAACGGAGGGATGTTCCGTATTCGAGTTCCCAGATCTCCGCTATGAAACCATAACACAAGTCCTTCCTCCTATTGCTATCTATGGCATTTATACGAACACCACTATTTTGTTTGGTGCTTTTTGGGTCTTGGGCTCACATGTAAAATGTATAATCATTTATCTCGTAATCTTGGAATTTCATGATTGTGCTATAAGGTTTCCTGGCTAACCAAGAGAGTTGTTCGTTAATCGTGGAGTTGTTTCCGTCTGGACGCGCACGATTAAGAACATAGTTTTTTAGACTGACATGATCTTCTCGAAAGGCCATATATTGTGCAGGAATACTGGACCAAGAATAGTAATCTCTTTGACTAGGTGAACCAGGAGGTGCGTCATAATATTGAAGAAGGATGGTGGAAATACCAACTCAAAGCTGACTAAACATTGTACCACATCGTTTTGTAGCTTTAGTAACTTGGTTGGATTGATTGCCTTGTGCGAAATCGCATTGAGAAACACGCATAGCTTTACTAGCGTCAATCATATATTCTCTAGTAGAATAACCCTAAGTGCAACCAGAAGCAACTGGATCATCAACATGGGGTAGTCATGAGCCTTTAGATTTGTGAACTTCTTTTCTTTCATATTTATTATTCCCTTTATACTCGAGGAGTACCTAGACGTAACCTTGATATTATTCATGCAGTCAAACATGATATCCTTCTCTTCCTTGCTGAGAGTGTAACTGGCAGGACGTAAGTAGTGTTGTCCTTTATCTCTCTTTTCGGATGTAGGTCATCTCATTGCTTCATACGTTTCAGGTCCTATCGTGCTTCCAATGTATCTTTTGAGTTCCCATAACAAATCATGAAGCCTAGCATGTTCACGTAAAGATTCTTCATCAACTTGCATCACGTCGGGTCCTGTCATGCTTCCAATGTACCTTTTGAGTTCCCATAACAACCCATGAAGCCTAGCATGTTCACATAAAGATTCTTCATCACGTGCATCACATCTATTGCGTTGCGGATCTCTAGAATTTCCCAATAAGATAGCTCCCAAAATATAGACTTCTTCTTCCATATGGGTGCACGTCCGTTATCGTCGTTCGGAACAGGTTCGCTACCAGGACCTTTTCCAAAGACTACGCTTAGATCTTTTATCATTTCAAATACACGCTTTTTATTATGGTGTGCAGATTTTTTACGATAGTCTGGCGCTTCTTTAAAATGCATCCCTTTCTTTCTTAATAGGTGGTTAGCAAGAAGAAATTGACGATGGCCCAAGTACATGACTTTTCTACAGTGTTTCTGAAGGGCCGGGAAGACGATCAGAGGGGGGTGAATGGGAGCCGATTCAAATTTTCTCCAAGAACTTCGGCTAAAAAACCCACAAGCCTCTCTTCTAGCAAAATCAAGTCCACTTAGCTATGCACAACCTAATGGACCTAGGAATAATGCTAGGAACCCAATTTGAGAATAGTGGAAGCAAGAAAGACTCCAAACAAGCTCCGGAAGATAAACTTTAAAAACCAACACATCTGTGCAGAAAAATCCGAAGAAACCTTCGGAAAATTCCGGACGTGCGGAAATTTCCGGAGGTCCGGAGATGTTCGGGATTAGGTACGGAGATTTCCGGAATTCCAAAATAGCCTGCGCGAAGATGGTAGAAAAATCCGAAACGGGGTCAAACGACCTCCAAAAATCACAAAATTTGAACCATAGCTTCACAACGTAGTAAAGAAGCTTCTCCTAAGAAATAATCCCTAAAAGATTTGTGAATCAAAGGAAATTTCAAATCTTGTGAAGAACTCTATTTTGTCAACACCAAAACTTAAATTGACCGGATCTATGAACTCGTGAGGTTTCAATCAAATCCCTCCAGTGGAAAGGTTCAACTCACGTCCTAGTTCATTTCCAAACAACTGGATTGACTCAAAACTCCCCACAAAACATGAATCGACCAAAAATGTGAGAGGGAAGAAAAGGGAGAAAACAAGAATGCGAAGAACACAAACGGAAATTGCAAATCCAAATGGGATGGAACAAGATGGGACGAAATAGATTTTTGGATTACTTTACCATATCCAGTTATAAGCCACTCCTTAGCACAATCAAAGCTAGGATGGCGAAAAGATCAAACAAAGATCCCTCTTCTCTCCCCTCTCCTCTCTCCCAAAGCTCTCACAAACAAATGAGTAGCAACCACCAAAACAAGCCCCAAGGAGATAGCTGCCCCAACAACCCTCCTACACATATATAGGCATTTGGCCAATGTCCAAAATGCCCTTACATTAAGCATATAACCCAAATATCCCCTAGGAGTAAAATCGTCCAATATTTTCTTCTTTCATCGGACGGACCCGGCACCTTCACGACTTTGCTTCGCCTCGACGCAAGCTTCGCGATGGTGCCACGCGTCCTCCGACTCAACATCATCCGGTCGCATCAGACTCGCCCCCAGTTTTGAGGCCCAAACCGGCAAACCTGCCTGCGCGGTGGTTTTGAGACCCAAACCACCCAAACCCTCTGCACACCCACCTAGCGTGACTCACCCCCGGTTTTAAGGTCAAACTGGTCAAACCTTCTGCACACCCTCCTGGCGTGACTCGGCCCCGGTTTTGAGGTCAAACCGATCAAACCCTCTTGCAAGCCCCGCAAGGCGTGACTTACCGATGTCAACACTTGTCGAGCCTCCGCCAAGTCATCGACGCCTCCAAGTCTTTTGCTCCCAGCTCCTGGGCCGCCTACTCAACTTGCCTCCATCCCGCTTTACTCGACCGATGCCGTCTCCATGCCATCCGTGTACTCTTTCTCTTCTGTGCACCATGTGGACGCATCCTACAACTGCACATCACAAGCCAAGAGACACAACACACAACATATGATTTACACAAACACCACAACACAACGCACACAACGCAACACATCCGGTTAGCCGTTAGCATAATCATGCACATATGAAATATGAACTCAACCGGTAAAGCCTCAAATCATCTTGTCAATCACTCATCAAAAATAGACATGGCACTTCTCAACTTGGTCTCTCAGTTTCAAATACATGTTGTCTGTGTCATCTATACAGTGGGTGCGGGTCTGATATCCCTTGTTTGTATGTCCTCAAAGGTTACTCAGCGCAGGCCAATCATTGATGGTTATGAACAACAATGCTCATAGGTCAAATCTCTCTCATTTATCCTCATCTGTCATTGTCAAGATTAGCGGGTCAAGACTTAGACTAGTAAATTTCTTTTATGCGCGTAAGGCTTCAGATGGTGGCGTGGAAGACACGGGGTTGAGACTGGTTCGGGCAAAGGAACGCCCTACGTCCAGTATTGAGAGCTGCTCATGTTGCCCACGCGGGGTTCTATAGTAGGGGTTACAGGAGTGTGAGAGAGGGAACTAGTCCCAGGTCTCTTGGGTGTGCACTGATGTTCTAGATGGGTGTCGATATGTTCGGTTTGCTTGAGAGCGTCTGTTGTCTGAGAAGCCCCCTCGTCTTAGGCCCCCGATTCTCCTTTTACAGTGTATGGAGGATATGGAGGTTACAGACGAGACCGGGTGTGAGGAGCCGTAAAAGAGGTAAACATAGCTAGGTAAAAATACGACATGAGAGGAGGGACCAAGTCCCCAGATCACCGACGTCCTCGCCGGCCTTCGACCTCTGCCGGCGCGTTTGCCGGAGGACGGCGGCCGCCGTCGCGTCCCATCGACGATCTCCTCGACGGCCGTGGCGGCCGGGCATGATTATGGTGTTTCGTCGTGGCCCTTGTGTCCGTTGGGGGAGGCGGCGAATCCTGCCATCCTGCTGACGGTCCGCGGAAGGCGGACGTCGCGTCCCCGCCGCCGGACGTGCGGGGCGTGAGAACGGGCGAGACCTGCTCCGAGCGGCGCAGGCCATGAGTGCCCTGTAGCGAATCGAAGGAGGTCGCAGCCACTGTAGCTTGTACTGTGCTGTCGTGCATTGGTACTTGTGGCGAGTTGCGTGGGGGACGCGAATATCCTTCTTCCTAACAGATCTCTGGTGCATTTATGGCGAGATCGACAGGGGGACCCACGAGATCCGCGCCCGAGGTGGATACTTGTCTGGAAGACCCGGGTTAGCCCGACCCCCTACGCCATGAGTCGGGTGAGACGGAGACCCGCGATGGGGGGTCGGGCGCTCCCAACCCCAGACCCGCGGTCGGGCGAGGCGGAGCTTGGTCTTCCAGGGGTCGGGGGCGCTCGACCCTGGGAAACAAGGTTGAGCGAGGCGGAGCGCGATTCTCGCCCCCCATGTTGGGCCGACGGTAGTCTTTGTTACCTTAGGTGGGCCTGGGCCTTTATGTTTTGTTGTTTCCATGGGCTTCGAGAGGTCGTTAATATTTCCCCCCAACAGTAGCCCCCGAGCCTGTGGTGGAGCGGGGACGCTCTTCCAGAGGTTGCCGTCATCGTCCGTCGGAGATCCTCGCAGTCGATCCGGGACAGGAGGTTTTGCTTGCGTGGCTTGACCGAAGGGGTTGATCAGGCGAAGCATCCTATGAGCGACTCAGCGCGGGAGGATTTCTTGTCGTTCCCTTCTGTCTGAGAGCCTTAAGTCGAGACCACCCGCGTGGCCTTTGGTTGCGAGGCTAGCCCCCGAGCCCCCGCGCGTTGCAGGGGACCGGTCGGAGGCTAGGTCGACTTTTGTACGTTACCCCTCAAGCGTCCGTTCGCTGAGACGAAGGCGGCGAGCCGTGCCACACTATCCTCGCCGGACGATCCATGGTGCTCATTGAGCTACTAACGGGTTGATTCGAGTGGGGTCCCGATTCCCGTTCGGGGGGGTCCGGCTTGGGCCAAGCTAGTGGCGTACCCCAGGCTCCGGTCGGCCAGTTCATATAGTTCCCGAATCCGTTCGGTTGGATCCGGGGGCTCGTTGCCTTTCCTCGGGGAAAAACCATGAACTTTGATGCCGGTCCGGACTCAAATGTGAGATTGAGACGCCCTGGGCTTATCGCGCGCCCGGGTGATGGTCGCTAGTGGACCCGTCTCCTCTCACCCCTCGCTCGGGGGTATCCTAGGGCGGTTGTCGAACCCGTGGTGGGCCAACCTTCGAACCCCTGGATCGTAATGGGCTGTAGGCGCGTTTTTAGCCCCGTATCCCTTTTTACCTTTAAGTGGTCCTTGGGCCGAACGTGAGAGAGGTCGCGCCCTGGGCCAGACGCGGAGGATGTTGTGCCTTGGGCCGGACGTGGGGGACGTCGTGCGCGTGTCCTCCGGGAGATGAAGTGGTGGAGGGCGCCGACCCGTGAATCGAGGGAGGAGGGGATGTTTCCACTGCAGGTCGTGTGCACGGTTTCCGAAAAAGGGGCGGGCGTGACGGGGCGTACCTGGCGCCGCATTTATTGCGATGGGGGCGTTCGTTCTGCTTCCCACGCGCCTTCCCTATAAAACGAGGATATCACCTCGCCGGTTCCGCCCGCCATCTGCCTTCAAGCTTTTTCGCCCCCTCGCGCGCCCTTAGCTTTCTTGCGCCCACTTTGTCTTCCTCCACCCAACGCCGCAACCTCTCTCCCCATCCCCCGTCGAGCTCTCCTTCCTCTGGCGATGGGCTCCTGGGCGCATTCCAACTTCGGCACCTCGTGCATTGACGGCCTCACAAGGAAGGGCCTCCTTTGCGAGAGGACGGAAGAGGGAGGAATGGCGGTTCCCCGAGATGGAGGAGGTGCCGAATCCGCCCGCCGGCTATGTCATGTCCTTCGCCCACTTCCACGAGAGGGGGTTCGCGACTCCACCGAGCCTCTTCTTCCGCGGGCTCTTGCACTACTACGGGCTCGAGCTACAGCACCTCAACCCCAACGGGGTCCAGCACATCGCGGCGTTCGTCGCGCTGTGCGAGGGGTTCCTAGGCATCGAGCCTAACTTCTCACTGTCGAAGTATTTCTTCACAGTCAGCCTGTATCTGAAGGCCGAGAAGAGAGGGAACCAACAGCGGCCGACCCCGGTGCCGATAGGGTGCGCCGGAATCCACCTCCACCATACTCGCGCCAAGGAGTATATGGTGATGAAGACCACGACATCTCACAAGTGGTGGCACCAGCAGTGGTTCTACGTGAAGAACTACTCCAACTCCCCCATGCCGCAGTTCACCGGCCGTATTATTGAAGTAGCGCCGGAGGTGTGGTCGTACAGCCCGGTGGAGAAGGAGAGGAAGCGGATCACCAGCCTGCTACAGGCCATCGAGCACCTGAAGGGGAGGGGACTGACCGAAGCCGGAGTCATCGGGGCGTACCACGCCCGGAGGGTGGCGCCGCTGATGCTCCAGGTCCGCTCGCTCACCGAGATGACCCCCGGTGCGCCAACCGAGGGCACCGTCCTCACGACGGGTGGCTCGTTGCCTCCGAGATCCGGTAGAGGGTCCGGGAGGTGCTGGAGGACAAGGACGCCGATTACCCGCTGCCCGGCCACCCTCCGATGCACCCGGACGAGAATTTCATCGATCTTGTAAGGATTTCGTGCGCCGGTTTCCTTTTCTCGTGTTTCCTGGTTCGTCATTCTGACACGGGGCCTTTTGTGTTTGCAGGGCAACATGAGCCGGGTCATCGACTCGCGTCCGCTGGTGCCGGATGACGCCGAGTGGCGGTAGCAAAACCGTCTCCTTGCCGAGAAGCAGAAGCGGCGTAAGGACAAGGAGACGGCAAAGCGGAAGAAGAAGGCCGCCAAGGAGTTCCAACGGCGGCGGCGAGGACAGGTCGTGTCAGACGACGATGACGATGACAATGAGGAGGAAGAGGAGGAGGAGGAGGAGTTCATTCTGTCCCCCCGGTCGGGCGCGCTTGCTATCCGGGAGCCGCGCTCCCAAGCGGCCGCAGGGGACGAAGCGGGCGGGCCGCCCGCCCGGGACTTGGTCCCGCAAAGCTCTGGGGCTGCGCCCCAGGGGTCGGCGCGGAGCGCCCCTCGGGGGTCTACGGAGCCAACCCTCATCCCTCCACCTGCGGCCCAGGAGCAGAGGAGCGGCTACAAGCGGTCGTTGCCACGTGGTCCGGGGTCGGCGTCCAGCTCGGAGGCGAAGCGCGCGCCGCCCTTGCGCTGCGGGAATGTGAGTTGAATTTCCTCGCGCATTTTGTTCCTTTCCAGGCATTGGGTTTGTTCTCACTGATGTTATTCGTTGTTTCGTAGCGCCGCCCCTCGGGGCCTTGTCCCGTCGCTGGCGCCAAAGAAGGCGCTACGGGTGTCGTCTGCCTCTGCGGGGCGTACCGCAACCCCGCCGGCGGCGAGCGGCGGTGTCACTGGTGGGATCGCAGTTCCTACCGCGGAGGTAGCTCCTGCGGCGGCAACCGGTGGAGTGGCGCCGCCGCCAAGCACGGGACAGGGTCCGAACCCTGCTCCGCCCTCTGCCTCTTCGACCGACCCCGCGGTGCAGAGTATCGCTCCTGGGGGCCCTCAGGCCGGGGAGGTGGGTGACCTCGATGACGATGAGGCGGAGGGAACAGCGGCGGTGGAGACGGGAGTGGCTGCCCTAGCGGCCGTGACGGGGACGGCGGTGGTGTCAGAAGAGGGAGAGTCAGCCCCCGCGGCTGCGACGGAGGAGGTGGCGGTGACGGAGATGGGGACTTCCGCCCGAGGTGCCACGGCAGAGGGGGTTGCGGCGGTGGAGGCGGAGGTGCCTACTCCGGAGACCACGATGGGACAAAGACGCCTGCCTTAGTGGCCGCGACGGAGGACGCGGCGGCCATGGGGACACTTGCTCCGGTACCCGCGTCGGAGGTGGTGGCGCCGACGGGCGGGTCGGGACACGCGCTAGCGTCGCCGGTGCCCGCGGCAGCCTCGACGGGGGTGGGGGTGCGTGCGCCGGGACCGTCGGTAAGGCCGACGACATCCGGGGTGGCGGTGCCTACCTTGACGGCGGCGTCGGGGTCGGCCTCCACCCTTGCCTGGGCCACTCCCATTCCCAAGGCGTGGAGCGGGTCAATCCTGCGTTGGACGTCTTGTGATGACCCGCAGAGACCCCTCTTCACATTGGATGATGCCGTGGAATGGGGCAAGTGGCAGGCACTGCAGGGCGGACTCGCTAACGTCCGCGCTGCCCTGTCTTCGGCGTTGGGGGAGCTAGACGGCGTCGTCCTCCCGGGTGGTCGGGTATGGTGTTTTATCCGTTGATGGTTATTTCCTCCCTGTTGTTTTGTCCCTGATGGTGTATTGTCTTGCAGGCCCTCCAAGAATGTAGCCGGGGAAAATCCGATTACCTCCGGCTCGAGCTGGGGCTCTGGGAGCGCTTCAACTTGGAGAGGTAGCGGACCAGGGAGCTGACCATGCAGGTTGCCATCGCCCAGCAGATCATCGATGATCTGCAGATGTGCGAGCAGGCGACGCAGGAGGACACGCGGCGGGTAGAGGCCAAGTTCCAGGTCATCGCCGAGAGGGCTCGCTGCAACCGCGAGGAGTTCCAGGCCGCTGCTGAAAAGGCCCACCACGACGCTGAGGAGCTTGCCCAGCTGAAGGGAGAGCACGAAGCTCTTCAGAAGACCGTCGAGCACATTCGATGCGAGCGGCAGAAGGCCTGGCAGGACCAGGATGCCGAGAAGGTCCGGAAGGAGGAGGCTGAGAAGGTGACGGCCAACCTTGGGGCGGAGGTCAGTCAGCTCCAAGTGCAAGCGCAGGAGCTTCAGGCCTCCATGGCCCAGGGGCTTGACTGGGAGCGCCAGCTGAAGGCCCAATCCGAGGGTAAGACTCTTATCGTTTCTTTGTCTTTGTGGTGCTGCGGTGGTTTTTGATTTGGTGGGTCTTTCTGGATGATCCTTGCAGATGAAATCGCCCGGCTGCGGGAGGTGCTTAACGCGGAGCGCGCTGAGCACGGCAACCTGCGGGACGCGGTCTGCGTTGTCTGCGACGGCCTCAGCATGGTCCAGGGGGAGGGGACGAGTTCGCTGGCGACTCGTGTCCTCGGGACGTACCGCCGGACCCACGAGATCACCCTGGAAGCGCTCCACACCGGCGTGAGGTGGGCCTTTGTGGTCTTCGGCTCCCATTACTCCGGCATCAACTTCGTCGGGATGAGCGGGGTATGCCGCCGGCCACTCCGAGGCCGAGCTGGACGAGATTGACGCGTCGGTGCTCGACCCGGCGGAGGCCTTGGTGAAGCTCCTGGAGGATGAAGCCGTCCCGCCCGAAGATCCCCGGACGAGTTAACTGTATCGGGCTGGCGCCCAAGGTGTAAATACGTTAATTTCAGACATGTTTTGTGATGGCCGTAGAGGCCTTTTCTATAAATTGTCGCGAAAAAGTTTTTGGATCCTCTTTCTTGTTTTTTGGACTTGGAAAGTTTAGAGCGCGTGGTCGGGCGTGTTAGTAAGCATTGATGAGTGAAGGCACCGTAGCCACTGGGGCGTAGGTTTTCTCACAGTCCGATCAGTCTTGCTTGAACACCGTTCATGCGCTCTCTCCTTTTCATGCCTGAAAGTTCAGAAAGAGGGTCGGCTCGGAAAGAGAGCATTTTGAGAGGATGTCAAGTGGCTTGGGCCGGAGCCCCTGATAGCCCCCGAGGGACATGCAGCCCTGAGGTAGAGCTAGGGTCGGATATCCCTGAGTTCGACGTGAAACTTGAATGAAACCAACTCAAAATTCTTTTTTCCGTAAAATTTTTAAATTTACAGAAGTGTCTATGTACAGAACTTGGAAATGAAACCTAGGGGTAGAAACATCTTAGCTATTCTATGTTCCAAGCGTTGCTGAAGATCTGTCCGTCGGGGGTCGCCAGCTTGTAGGTGCCTGGCCGTAGTACCTGCGCGACAATGAAGGGACCTTCCCATGTTGTCCTGGACGAGATGGAGCACCAGGTCGCCGACGTTGAAGGCTCGGCCTTGCACCTTGCGGCTGTGGTAGCGTCGTAAGGCCTGCTAGTACTTGGCCGAGTGCTGCAGGGCCACATCGCGTGCTTCATCGAGCTAATCTTGTGCGTCTTCGAGCGATGCCTGGTTCCCTTGTTCGTCATATGCCTTAACCCTCGGCGATCCATATTCCAGGTCGGTGGGTAGGATGGCCTCGGACCCGTAGACCATGAAGAACGGGTGAAGCCAGTCGCCCGACTGGGGGTTGTCCTCAGACTCCAAAGGACTGCGGGGAGCTCCGCGACCCACCGGCCGCCAAACTTTTTGAGGCGGTCGAAGATCCGTAGCTTGAGACCCTGGAGTATCATGTCGTTGGCTCGTTCGACCTGCCCGTTCGTGCGGGGATGTGCCACGGCCGACCAGTCCACTCGGATGTGGTGGTTGTCGTAGAACTGGAGAAATTTCTTTCCAGTGAGCTGCGTGCCGTTGTCCGTGATGATGGAGTTAGGGATCTCGAAGCGATGGATGATGTCGGTGAAGAATTGTACCACCTGCTCAGACTTGATTTGCGCAACCGGTCGTGCTTTGATCCACTTGGAGAACTTGTCGACGGCGACAAGCAGGTGGGTGAAGCTCCCGGGCGCTTTCTTGAAGGGCCCGATGAGATCCAGCCCCCAGACCGCGAAGGGCCACGTGATGGGGACGGTTTGGAGCGTCTGCGCGGGCAGATGGGTTTGGCGCGCGAAGAATTGGCACCCTTCGCAGGTGTGGACCACGTGGGTGGCATCGGCGACTGCCGTGGGCCAGTAGAAACCCTACCGGAAGGTATTTCTGACAAGGGTTCTTGGCGCGGCGTGATGGCCGCAGGCTCTAGCGTGGATGTCCTGGATCAGTTTCTTTCCCTGCTCGATCTGGATGCAACGCTGGAGGATGCCGGTGTGGCTTCTCTTGTAGAGCTCCTGGTTGATGATGACGAAGGATTTGGCGCGGCGTGCGATTCTACGTGCCCTTGTCTTGTTCGCCGGGAGCGTGTCACGGACGAGGTACTCGAGATACGGGGCTCTCCTGTCGAGCGGGGGGTCGGGCCCCGCTGCTGGGTCTGCATCGATCTCCATGACCTCGGGGTCGGAGGGGTCGGCCTCCGAGTCTATGGCAGGCGGAGCATCGCCGACCCCGGCAGGTGGCGCGTTGCCGACCTCTCCCAGGTCAGGGTCCGAGTCCGGGGCAGGTGGCGCGTCGCCGACCTTCCCCGGCTCCTGGGAACGGACTGAGGGCTTGAGCTGGTCGCAGACGAGAACACCGTCAGGTACGGGTTTTCGACCGGACGCTGCTTTTGCCAACTCGTCGGCTGCCTCGTTGAAACGCCTTGCGACGTGGTTGAGCTCTAGTCCGTTGAACTTGTCTTCAAGCTTGCGAACTTCGTTGCAGTAGGCTGCCATCTTGGGGTCGTGGCAGCTCCACTCCTTCATGACTTGCTCGACAACTAGCTGAGAGTCGCCCCAGACGTCCAGCCGCCGGATGCCCAGCTTGATGGCGATGCGAAGCCTGTTGAGGAGGGCCTCATACTCGGCAACATTATTAGACGCAGGAAAGTGGAGGCAGATCATGTACCTCATGCGCACGCCTAGGGAAGAGACAAAGATGAGGCCCGCTCCGGCGTGGGCCCTCATCAACGATCCGTCGAAGTACATTGTCCAGTACTCCTGTTGCTCCGGCGTTGGTGCTGTCTGAATTTCTGTCCACTCTGCTACAAAATCGGCTAGTACCTGGGACTTGATGGCAGTGCGAGGAGCATAGGTGATGCCGTGGTCCATGAGCTCGAGCGCCCACTTCGCGATCCATCCCGTGGCGTCCTGGTTTCGAATCACTTCACCGAGAGGGAACGACGAAACGACCGTTACCGGGTGGGAGGTGAAGTAGCGACGCAGCTTCCTCTTCGTGATGAGGATGGCGTAGATGAGCTTCCGGATCTGCGGGTAGCGGGCCTTGGATTCGGACAAGACCTCGCTGATGAAGTACACCTGGCGTTGCACCTTGAGGGCGTGTCCCTCCTCTTCTCGCTCCACCACCAGAGTGGCGCTAACCACCTAGGTGGTCGCTGCGATGTAAAGCAGGAGGGGCTCACCGTCGGTCGGCGGGACTAGGATCAGGGCCTTCATCAGGAGGTCCTTGAGCCGGTCAAGTGCCTCCTGGGCCTCGGCGGTCCACTCGAAGCGGTCGGTCTTCTTCAGGAGTCGGTAGAGAGGGAGCCCCCGTTCGCCGAGGCACGAGATGAAGCGGCTCAGGGCCGCCAAGCATCCCGTGATGCGCTAGACTCCTTTTATATTTCGGATCGGCCCCATGTCGCTGATGGCCGCTATCTTCTCCGGATTGGCTTCGATGCCGCGCACGGAGATGATAAAACCTAGCAGCATGCCCCTTGGAACCCCGAAAACGCACTTTTCGGGATTGAGTTTAATATGCTTGTCCCTCAGCCTTTCCAAGGCTAATTCGAGGTCAGGGACGAGCTGGTCGCCCTTTTTTGATTTGACCACGATGTCATTGACGTAAGCATCAACGGTTCGCCCGATGAGGTCCCCGAAACACTTAAGCATGCATCGCTGGAACGTAGCCTCCACGTTATTGAGGTCAAATGGCATCTTAATGTAGCAATAGGGGCCAAAGGGGGTGATGAAAGAGGTAGCGAGCTGGTCGGACTCTTTCATCGCGATCTGATGGTAGCCGGAATACGCGTCAAGGAAGCTAAGGGTTTCGCACCCGGCGGTTGAGTCGACTATCTGATCTATGCGTGGCAAAGGAAACGGATCCTTCGAGCACGCTTTGTTGAGACCAGTATAATGAACACTAATCCTCTATTTCCCGTTCTTTTTTCATATAAGAACAGGATTAGCTAGCCACTCGGGGTGGCGAACTTCCTTGATGAATCCGGCTGCCAAAAGTTTCTGGAACTCCTCGCCGATGACCTTGCGCTCTCCTCGTCGAAGCGGCGCAGACCTTGCTTCACTGGCTTGGAGCCAGCCTTGATGTTTAAGGAGTGCTAGGCGACTTCCCTCGGAATGTCGGGCATGTCCAAGGGTTTCCACGTGAAAACGTCGTTGTTCGCACAGAGGAAGTCGACGGGCGTGCTTTCCTATTTGGGAGATAGGGTAGCGCCGATCCGCACGGTCCGGCCGTCGGAGCTGCTGGGGTCGAGGATGACCTCCTTGACGCCTTCGGTGGCCTCAAAGGAGGTGGCTGACTGCTTGGAGTCGGCTGGTCCTTGGCTCCTTCCACGAGCTGGACCGCCAAATCTTGCGTGAAGGTAATGGCTGCGGCGTACTCACAGCATTCTACGTCGCACTCGTACACCTTCTGGAAATACGTGTCGACGGTGATGACCCCGTTGGGCCTCGATAGCTTGAGCTTGAGGTAGGTGTAGTTGGGGATGGCCATGAACTTTGCGTAGCACGGCCACCCCAAGATGGCGTGGTAGGTTCCTTGGAATCCTACCACCTCGAAGGTGAGGACTTCCTTCCTGTAGTTGGAACAAGTCCCGAAAGTGACAGGCAAGTCGATTTGCCCGAGTGGCATTACCTGTTTCCCTGGCACGACGCCGCGGAACGGCGCCTTGCTCGGGCGGAGGCGGGAGCGATCAATCCCCATGGTGTCGAGGGTCTCAGCGTAGAGGATGTTAAGGCTGCTGCCTCCGTCCATGAGCACCTTGGTGAGGCGCGTCGTGCCGATGATGGGGTCGACGACGAGAGGGTAGCGTCCCGGATGCCGGACGCGTCCCGGGTGGTCGGACCGGTCGAAGGTGATGGCAGATCCCGACCAGTCGAGGAAGGCTGGGGTGGCAGGCTTGGCAGCATAGACCTCGCGGTGCTCCAGTTTTTGATGGCGCTTGGAATCGTATGCCGCCGGTCCGCCGAAGATCATGAAGCAGCCGTCCACCTTGGGGAAGCCGTCTTCCTTCTCTTCGCCGTCCTTCTTCTCCACGTCGGGCTTCCATCTCCGGTCGTCCTTCACCGGGTTGCCTACAAAGTACCTCTTCATGAGGTTGCAATCCTTGTAGGCGTGCTTCGCAGGGAACTCGTGGTTCGGGCACGGTCCCTTGAGGAGTTTGTCGAAGAAGCAGGGGGTGCCTTCTGGTGGCGGCTGTCCCCATTTGCGCTCGACAACGGCCACGAGGGGTGGCTCGCGCTGTTGCTTGTTCTTCTTCTTTTGTTGACGGTTGGAGGTGCCCTCGTCGGCGTCCTCCTCCCGCTTCGCTTTGCCCTTGGAGCGGTCGAAGATCGCCCCAACAGCCTCTTCGCCCGAGGCGAAGCTGGTGGCAATGTTGAGGAGCTCCTCCATGGTGCACGGGCCTCGACGCCCCAGCTCGTGGACGAGGGGCCGGCAGGAGGTTTTCCCAAAAAAGCCCCTATGACGTCGGCGTCCGCGACGTTGGAGAGCTCGGTACGCTTCCGGGAGAAGCGCCGGATGTAGTCCCGGAGGGATTCGTCTGACCCCTGGCGGCAGCTTCGGAGGTCCCAGGAATTGCCAGGGCGCATGTATGGGCCCTGGAAGTTTCCCACGAATATCTCCTTGAGGTCGTTCCAGCTGCGGATCCGACCCGAAGGGATATGTTCTAGCCAGGCTCACGCTAAACCGACCAGAAAGAGTGGTAGGTTGCGGATGATGAACAGGTCATCGTCCGCCCCACCGGCCTGGCATGCAAGCCGGTAGTCGCTGAGCCATAGCCCAGGGTTCGTCTCCCCCGAGTACTTGGCCACATTTGTTGGTTGCCTGAAGCGAAGCGGGAACAGCGCATTCAGGATGCGCGCGGAGAAGGCCCGGGGCCCCGCTGGCTCGGGGCTCAGGCTGCGGTCATTTTCGCTGTCGTAGCGACCGCCTCGGTGGACGTGGTAGCCGAGATCCGCCCCCTCCTCCCTATCCGCGCGGGAGCATCTCCGCGCGTCCAAGGTTTTGCGGGCGTCGCGAACGGGATCGACGCGCCGGTGAACGGATTGAGCCCCGCCTCCTGCGGGTGGCGGTGTTCGTCGAGCGGGCGCGGCCTGATTCGCCCTGGGAGGCGGTTGATGAACAGACTCCCCCCACCTCTCTGGGGGTACAGTGGGCGCTGCTCTGCTGGTGTTTTGCCCGCGTCGGGACGCGGAGCTTTCCCCATGCTGGACGACGGCGCATTCGAGCAGGTTGCGCACCTCCTGGCGCGCCTGACGCTTCTCATGCGTCGCCAGCTCAGGGAATCATCGGAGTAGGGCCACCGCAGCGACGATGTTCTGGCTGGCACGAGCGAAGAGCTGAGGGTCCTCTTCATCCGCGCAGATGCGCTGCTGGATGTCGCGCGTCCGTTGTCGTGCCCCGCCTTTGTTGTGGAGGCGCTCGACCTCCTGGCGGGGCGCCGCGCATGCCGCCAGCTGTCGGGGTCGCACCGGGGCCCTGGCGATGGCTCTGGTTGTAGCCGCGGCGCGTGGTGGGGGAGTCCTTTGCCTCCATTCGGCGCCGTCATCATTGGACCCCTCGGAGTACACGTCGACCATGAAGCACTCGCACGAGGGGTGGTGGCTCCCTTTGTTGGAGCCTGCGTCGGAAGTTGTCCTCGCCACGCCCACGAGCTCGTTGCTCGCGGGCGACATGGTCATGGATCGCGTCAGGTGATGACCGTAGGTCGCCGCGGCATTGCGCAGCCCGAAGAGCCGCTCCTCTGAGGGAGGCCCTTCGGCGCGCGCCTGGCCGCTCGCCGCTATCCCGACGGTGGAGCCGGAGATGGTGGGACTAGCGGGCAAGACGAGGAGAGGGATCAGCTCGATCCCCTCCCCGGTGGCGAGGAAGTCCAGACTTCCGAAGCGGATCAGGAGCCCGGAGCGAAGCTGGCGTCGTGGTTGGCCATCTCAAGCCGGTGTTCTACGCGCAAAGGTCCCCTACCTAGCGCGCCAACTGTTGTTGTCAAGATTAGCAGGTCAAGACTTAGACTAGTAAATTTCTTTTATGCGCGTAAGGCTTCTGTTGGTGGTGTTGAAGACACGGGGTTTAGACTGGTTCGGGCAAAGGAACGCACTACGTCCAATATTGAGTGCTGCTCGTGTTGCCCATGCGAGGTTCTATAGTAGGGGTTACAGGAGTGTGAGAGAGGGAACTAATCCTAGGTCTCTTGGGTGTGCACTGATGTTCTAGATGGGTGTCGATATGTTCACTTTGCTTGAGAGCGTCTGTTGTCTGAGAAGCCCCCTCATCTCAGGCCCCCGGTTCTCCTTTTATAGCGTAAGGAGGACACCGAGGTTACGGACGAGACCGGGTGTGAAGAGCCGTAAAAGAGGTAAACATAGCTAGGTAAAAATACGACACGAGGGGAGGGACCAAGTCCCCAGATCACCGGCATACTCGCGGGCCTTCGACCTCTACCGGCGTGTTTGCCGGAGGACGGCGGCCGCCGTCGCATCCCATCGACGGTCTCCTCGACGGCCGTGGTGGCCGGGCGTGATGATGGCGTTTCGTCGTGGCCCTTGTGTCCGTTGGGGGAGGCGGCAAATCCCGCCATCCTGCTGACGGTCCGTGGAAGGCGGACGTCGTGTCCCCGCCGCCGAACGCGCGGGGTGCGAGAACGGGCGAGGCCTGCTCCGGGTGGCGCAGGCCATGAGTGCCCTGTAGTGAATCGGAGGAGGTCGCAGCCACTGTAGCTTGTACTGTGCTGTCGCGCATTGGTACTTGTGGCGAGTTGCGTGGGGGACGCGGATATCCTTCTTCCTGACAGATCTGCGGTGCATTTATGGAGATCGATAGGGGGACCCACGAGATCCGCGCTCGAGGTGGATACTTGTCTGGAGGACCTGGGTTAGCCCGACCCCCTACACCTAGAGTCGGGCGAGGCGGAGACCCGCGATGGGGGGTCGGGCGCTCCCGACCCCAGACCCGCGGTCGGGCAAGGCGGAGCTTGGTCTTCCGGGGGTCGGGGGCGCCCGACCCTGGGACACGAGGTCGGGCGAGGTGGAGCGCAATTCTCACCCCCTGGGACACTAGAGCAGTCAAAGTTCGTCAACCAACGGTCTTAGGTACACGTCAATGTCATTGCCAGGTTGTTTCGAGCCTTGGATAAGCACCGGCATCATAATGAGCTTCCGCTTTATGCACAGCCAAGGAGGAAGGTTGAACATACATAGGATCACAGGCCAAATACTATGGCCACTACTCAACTCACCAAATGGATTGAATCTATCAGTATTTAAACCAAACCTTATGCTCCTTGCTTCACTTTCAAAGTCCGGGAATGCTCTATCAATTGAACTCCATTGGGCCCCATCTGCGGAGTGTCTCAGCATCTCATCTTCCACACGTTCTTCTTTGCGCCATCGCATCAACTTAGCATTTGCCTTGTTCTTGAACAAGCGCTTCAAGCGTGGTACTATAGGGAAATACCACATCACCTTCGCGGGAACTCTCATCTTGGGAGGCTGCCCCTCAACATCACCAGGATCATCTCGCCTGATCTTATACCGCAGCGCTCTGCACACAGGACAAGCATCCATTTTCTCGTATTCATCACCACGATAGAGGATACAGTCACTAGGGCATGCATGTATCTTTTGAACCTCCAATCCCAGAGGGCAAACAACCTGTTTAGATTTATATGTTGTGGATGGCAATTCATTATTCTCGGGAAGCATGTTCTTTACAATTTTCAATATCCCATGAAATTTCTTATCGGACACACCATTTTTTGCCTTCCATTACAGCATTTCCAGTGTGGTACCCAGTTTTTTATGCCCTTACTTTCAATCTGGGTATAATAATTTTTTGTGATCATCTATCATACGCTGCAACTTTTCTTATTCATTCTCAGTTTCACAGCCTTTCTGTGCATCCCATAGCACCTGACAAGATCATCAATAGGGCCGTCTTCTGCAAACTCTTCTTTATCAGCCTTGCTCATTGTAGTATCTGCAAAAGTTTGGTCTGCAACCCAATCCGGAATGTTGTTATCATCCTCCTCTTCTTCGTCATCTTCCATTATAACCCCACTTTCATCGTGCTTGGTCCAAACCAAATAGTTAGGCATGAAACCGTATCTAAACAAGTGGCTGTGAAGAGTCCCCCAAGAAGAGTAGTCCTTGTTGTTACTGCATTGGAAGCATGGACAACATACGAATCCCTTCTCTAGCATGTTGGCTCTAGCCACTTCGAGAAAATAATGCGAGCTATCAACAAACTCATTGGTTCATCTATCCACGTTATACATCCATTGCCGGTCCATCTGCATCGTATTACGTGAATGGACATAGGTCTTCGTATTAGATAAAGAACTTGATTAATATTGATAATTTACACCAATCAACCTTCATAAAGATAAAAATAATTCACATGAAAATTACACCAATCAACTTTCATATCATTCACTAGGTTGACAAAAAGAAAAATGCTATAATTCTGGAACAAGACAATAAAGATATATACACACTAAAGATTACATACGCTCCATAGTGGACTTCACGTAGTCAATTATCCTAAAATAATGGTACAACATAGCAGAATGTATCAGCCATACATCTATGGGCCCACAGGAAGTTTGGACAGTCCTACAACACGGAGCTGTACATCGAGACGTGTCAGACATAGAGAATATGGTGCAGGACGGCATGGTCTATGTGAAGGACAAAAACTAGTCGAAGATTAGGAAACTACTCGTAGCAATTAGAGTAGAACTCTCTAGTCGAATCCGACTAGTATTCTTGTAAACAACCAACCTGTAACCCTACCCCCGGCAATATAAGGTGAGGTAGGGACCTCCTCCAAACAACTTCAATCAATACAATCCAACCAACACAGAGGACGTAAGGTATTACGCGACATAAGCGGTCCGAACCTGTCTACATCGTGTGTTCGAGTTCACCTTCGAGTTCCTAATCATGGTGAGCCCCACGCATAAAACAGTACCTCGGGTACCCCCTCGGCAGGTTGCCGGGTCTAAACACCGACAGCTAGCGCGCTAGGTAGGGGATCTCACCAAAGATCCACTAGTGAACTCGATGGCTCCAGTCATAATCAAGCCCACCGTCACGTTCAAAGCGGGCGTAACGTTCATCTTTGGCTCATGGGTTTGTGTCGCGGACGGCGCTGGAAACTTCCACTACCATATCATGCTGGCTCCAGAGGACAAGTAATACAATATCAACCTTCGTCGCCAAGCTTTGAAGGATTTTATTGAAAAATTCAATGAAATTTTTGACCTCTTCCAAGGCCTGAGGGACGAGTCCGAGTACAACTCAACTTCTCCAACCAGTCGGACTGGTTCCCATGAGTCGGCGCTCAAGCCATCGTGTGAATCAGTCTACAACACAAGTCGATTCCCGTTCAAACTCCGAAACTTGGACGCTATCTACCAAGCTACCCTGTCCAGACCACAATACAACTCAGATTCGATCGAGGACCTAGATTACTACTTGGATCTGGACGAGGAGACTCCATTGTCAGGTCCACAGCAGGACCTGGTAATCACATCTACTCCACAAGGTAGATTCGTCTACTGGCCAAATATGAAGCCACCTGCTCTCGCCAAGGACGACGAGTCACGCCTTATCGCCTATCTTGACAACCTTCCATACCATGAGGGAACACCTCTATCGCCTATCTACGAAGAAGATGGCTTCACAGAGATCATCACATCAAGTTCGAATAGTTTCTCTCCGGAGCGGGAACTTCTCGCCATCGTTGTTTCACAAGAAGGTGAAGGTTAAAAACCACCAGAAAGGAATTCGCAACACGAACGTCACCCAAATGATGTCTCGCAAGATGAACTCACCGCCAACATCGAAGGAGGAGAGACTGAATCTCAAAGGAATCGACGGCGGGCAAGAAATACGGCAAGAGCGGATTGTTGCCGCCGCCTCGCATCTGACCTACCCATCATAAGCTTGGATCACGTGATTGAAGTAGTTCAATTGCGCCATCACCATACTCCTCTCACCACCATCGCATCTATTTACCTGATTACTCAGGCAACACTGCAAAACAAGTACACCAAGCAACTGGCCCAACTAGCAGAGCACGCATACGAGCAACTTGATCAGAAGAGCCCAATATACTTGGTTCGACGCACCTCATACCCGCACGGCAGTAGCGCCAGACCAAGTCGTAATGAGGGTGGTAGACCAAGTCAAAACAAAGTTCCCAGAATCAAGAACCCTAGACCAAGTCAGCACAGGGCAGCAAGTAGTCGGGTGGAAACCTCGGGAGGCCGTGGCCACCGTGGGCCCCATCCAGAGCCTGAACGCCCAATACATGACCTCCATCAGAAGATCAACAACAATCGCAATGCCCATAAAATCATCAAATGCTGCCGCCATGAACACGATCAAGAAGCCGAGTACTCAGGAGAAGATTCTGACGGGTTTCCCACCTTCTCCAAATGAGTATGAAAGACGGTTCTACCTGACAAGTTTAAACCTCTCGGTATTACCAAGTACGACGATAAGCAAGACCCAATCTAATGGCTTTGGTGCTATTCGTTGTTAGTTTAGGCGGTGGGAGGGAACGACGACACCAAAGTCATCTACTTCCCCATCTGCATGGAGGCAGGGCCACTTACATGGCTCAAATCCCTAGAAAGGAACTCCATTGACTCATGGAATCAACTAAAGGCGGCATTCACAAACAACTTCGCAGGGGCAATGCAACATCCTGGCAATAGGATCGACCTATCTCAAGTCAAACAACAACACAGCGAGACCTTGCATAGTTATCTACGTTGTTTCTTCAATAAGAAAGCCACTATCATGGACATCACAAAGCGGGACACCATAGATTACTTCCAGAACGGTCTTTATGATCGCCGGATGTTCCAAGACTTTGGTAGGAGATGCCTGGAGGATATCAAACCTCTCAAGATTATGATACAAGCCTGGGCGGATGAACAAGACAAAGAGATCGAGCGGTTCAAGTCTAGTCATAACAAAGGCCAGAACAACAACAACCAAAGTAACGGCCAACGCAACGACAAGAACCGTAATGATCGCTCCAACAATGACAACCGAGGCAACTACTCGGGTGGTCAAAATTGCAAGAGAAAGCCAGACAATACTGTTGCAGCGATGTCTTAGTCATCTAAGAAAGGTGGTGGGAATCAAGAAAGAACTTCGCACCTCTTGAAAAAGCAGTGCCCATGGCACCCACACTCCAAGCACTCTGCGATGGATTGCTATAGCCTTCGTAGAGTCATGAAAGATCTACCAGAACCTTCTGAAGCAAAGGATAAGGGCAAGACCAAAGAGGACGAAGATGATGATGACAACGGAAAATTTCAGAACCCGTCCAACACCATCAATGTCATCTTCGATGGCACACCAGGTACAGTTACAAAGCGGTACCAAAAACTAGCCCGCCAGAAGATCATGTCCATTGAACCATACTATTTGGTGGCCGATTACCTTGGGAAGTCATGGGTCATAATTTCCAATGTAAAACCACTTGTCTTTCCAGCCTGAATGGGAATCAATCAACTCATATTCAAAGTACGAGCTCTTCTCCCGGAGTTGGATGCCTGCCCCTCCCGCCTCCCCCAACTACTTTGGTGTGTTCCAGTTTTGGGTGGGGCTTCACTCTGAATAGTTTCCAAAAGAGCTGGAAGTGGGTCTGGATCCCAAGGAACACCTCGCACAAATGCAGAAAAATTGCTATGTGCAGAAGTGAATTGGGGTTGAGGTGGACTAATTCCAGATTGTAGTACCTCAACAACCCTCGGAAGAAATCAAAGGTGGGGAGAGCCAGACCTCGCTCGATGAAGTGTGCGAAGATCACCGTCTCGTGGGTGTAGCTCTCCAGAGGCCAGGGGTTGTCAAAGGCCTCCCTCCAATTGATGAAGTCCTGCTCCTGGAGAAGCTTGGCATCAACATGCGCTTGGATGTCCGCCTCCTTCATCACGGACTTCTTTCAGGCACAGGCTTGGTTTGGCGGAGCCGTCTGGTCTGTCTTGCCGTACTTAGGTGCCAGCAATTGGATTTCCTTCTCCTTCTTCACGGCCTTCCTCTTCTTGGATTCCGCCGCCTTGCTTGAAGCTGCTTTCTTCCTCATTCTTGCTGCAACTAAGGTCTTCTTACGCATATGCTCGGGGGCTAAGCTGGGGGAGACGGTGGCACTTGAGCTCAAGAATGGCAAGCGGCGGCGCTAGGGCTACAGTGTGGAAGACGAACAGGCAAAATGGCTCACGTAAAACAGAAGGGATGAATTCCTGAGTTATTTATAATTGCAGCACAATTAAACCAAGGCGAAATTAACAGGGAATATTCTATTTTTAAAAGTTTGAAGTTATTGTTGGCAGTTTCCAATTTTCTCGGAAAGAGATAAGGTTACTGTTAGCGAACGGTCACGTTGACCAATGGTTGACCCTTATACCCAAACTAGTTGTATAACGGCTCGGGGGCTACGTGCCACGTGCCCGTCGGCTAAAAAGTTTTTTCTTTGGGTTTTTAAGGCAAAAGAGATGTGACATTATAACATTGACCTCAGCCTAATTTTTTGATTCAACTTAAAGGCTCGGGGGCTACTCCATATAGAGTATGATTTTCATCGCACTTCCATATAAATTTCAAGATTCAAGATTTAAGATCAAGTTAAATAAGGCTTGAGTACATTCTAGCCGCATGGTAGTACTCGAGTGCGTTTGAAGACTGAGATCCAATGGAGTACTCGAAGAGCACCACAAATTAGTCAGAAAATCCTACAAAACTACTCGGAACTGGTACATTTGACTAAAAAAGTACTCGAGGGCTTGTCGGCCATACATCTATGGGCCCACCGGAAGGTTTGGACAGTCCTACAATATGGGGCTGTACATCGAGACGTGTTAGATATGGAGACTACGATGCAGGATGACATGGTCTACGTGGAGGATAAGAACTAGTCGAGGATTAGAAAACTACTCGTAACAATTAGAGTAGAACTCTCTAGTCGAATCCAGCTAGTATTCTTGTAAACAACCGACCTGTAATCCTACCCTTGGCAATATAAGGCGAGGCAGGGACTTCCAAACAATTTCAATCAATATAATCTAACCAACACACAGGACATAGGGTATTACGCGATATAAGCGGTCCGAACCTGTCAAAATTGTTTGTTCGAGTTCACCTTCGAATTCCTGATCTCAGTGAGCCTTATGCATAAAACACTACCTCGGGTACTCCCTCGGCAGGTTGTCGGGTCTAAACACCGACAGAAATATTCGCCCTCCAAGCCATCTCTGCACATGACTCAATTTTTTAGGAAGTCTATGGAGAGTCACCTCCGCTCCTCCTGTACCAGAAAATAATGGTACAACAGAAGATCTTCGAGTCCACATACTCAAGTTGAATATCGTAAAGAAATCTTGAAATAATTGTCCAAACATCCTTTGGAGCAAGTGCCACATTATCATAATAGAAGTATGGTGGCACACAATAGTCCGTTTAGGCAAAAGATCTGTTCACTGAGCATGGCCCATTTTGACAAGTCAAAACCAACCAAAAGTCGATGGGTCAAGGTCAGTGAATAGATCTCTGACTGAACAGGCTATTGGGCCACCATACTTCTATTATGAGAATGTGGCTCCAAAAGGCGTTTGAAAAACTATTTCAAGATTCTTTTATGATATTTAGCCCGAGTTTGTGGACTCGAAGTTCTTCTGTTCTACCATTATTTTTGGATTCTTGACTCCGTGAAGTCCACTATGGAGCATCTGTAGTCTTTAGTGTATCTTTGCTGTCCTGTTCCACAATTGTAGCATTAAGTTGACCACTGTAATATTCATATCACTCTAATTTAACATGCAAACTATCCGAAAAATTGTAGCAATGATCAAATTTTATTACTTACAGCTACAATTTATTTACCTTAATTTTATTACAATGACTAAATATTAAAACACATTTAATCTATTTTTTCCCATACCTAATATTGATCAAGATATTTATCTAATACGAATTCAAGTATCCATCAAATTCTAACTCAAAAATATGTATAAATTAAAATTCTCTCCATTCTCCTTCATTCTAAAAAACTCATTTTTCTCTATCTCTAAAGCATAAAACAAAGTATAATAACAATAAATGAAGGGAGGATGATGTAGGTAACATTTACACCACTTTGGATGAGTGAAATCCCACGAAAATGAGGAACAAAAGTCGAGCAGCACCTCCCTAAGCTTTTGCTCGCCATGGAGAAGGAGCCCGAAACTCTCGGTCTGAGTGGCTCGGGCTTGGGGAGGAAGAAGCTTAATTTATAGACGATGTGTTTAGTCCCAGTTGGTAACACCAACTGACTAAAAGCCCCCCCTTTAGTCCTGGTTGGAATTACCAACCGAGACTAAACGCCCCACCAGATTTCCCTCGTCCCATTAGCCGCTACAATCGGGACTAAAGAGTCTCTTTAGTCCCGATTGATATTACCAACCGGGACTAAAACTTCCGTCATTGGTATCTATCGGTGGTGGCCGTTTGACCCGGGACTAAAGACCCTTTATTGCCGGGTCAAAAAATGACCGGAACTAAAAACGCTGGATGAAATTCCCTGATTAGGCGGAATCTCTTTTACACGCATCAATGCAGACAAGAGCAAGCCTACAATCTCTTTTACACGCATCAATGCAGACAAGAGCAAGCCTACCCACAACGCACAAACAAAAGCTCGTATTCGAATTGAATGTCCAAAATATTGTCTAGCTCAAAGACCTCGAATTGCCAAATGGAATTCCGCGGGACCAAGCTAGACGGAATCTCTATTAAGCAAGAGCAAGGCTGCCCATAATGCACAAACAAAAGGTCATATTCAAATTGACTTAACCTGGTAACCCAAAAAATTGTCTAGCTCAAAGATCTCGAATTGTCAAATGGAATCCCCTAACTACGGGGAATCTCTATTACACACATCAGCACAGGCAAGAGCAAGCCTAGCTACATTGCCCAATTTTGGACCAGCATGTTAACCACAGATGTTAAGAGTATTTTACAGGACTCACATGATCAATTTTCAATTGCTGACTAAGCAACAGGTCAGTCACTTGCAAAATCTACAAGACGAATAACACCCAACAATTTCACAACCATATATCTCACGGCCCCAACCCTTCCACCAACACACAGCAAACCCGAGCTGAGCTACTACGTCATGAACCCTAGCCAGATCCTACCAGCACATCGACAGCAAGAAGAAGGAGAAGGGGCGGATTTGATGCGGATCGATACCTTGGTTGATCTCGAATTTCTCGAACTCGTCATCCTCGAGCAGGTCCATCTTGGCCTCCTCCGTCATCTCGGGCTTCGGCGGCTCCGCCATCAGGGCTAGCAACGCAATCTGACACGAAACGAACTCTGAAGTCACCGAGAGAATCGACGGGAATTTAGAATTATATAACTTTTGAGGAAAAATGTTATTAATGTTGATTTTCGAATTCAGAAAAAACTTAGTCAATAATTTTTTCTATAAATTTTTTAAAAAATATATATTGAACTTTGTTAAATATTTTTAGTTATATAATTTTAAAAAAATAATTAAGAAATATTTACAAATAAAAAATTTAGTACTTTTGTGAAGAAATCAGGGGAAAAAGAGAGAGAGAAAAGGACCGGAAGACAAGAGAATGATTGGGAAATGAAAACCAAAGCATCTATGGACGCATAACATTGGTAGTTATGAGGTTTGTGCACGTGAAAAGAGCACGGTTGAAGTATTTATAAATAGAGCATTTCTATCATGAGAATGCATATTGTTAATAGATCATCATGGATGGATTTAAAAGCCGAGACGAGCTACAACGACACACATGCGCCACAACACACATGCGCCACAGGTGAAATTGAATCCTAACTGCAAATCGTTTATAATAACCCAAATCCTTCGCTGAACTCAAAACGTATACATAATGCAACTAAGGGAACACGTTGGAAAGTGCACAATAGAGCGTTTCCTAACGGGCGATCACGGAATCAGAATTTCGGGATCAAGATTGCCACCGTGAGCAATGCCATAATGTCGACAAATCGTCACGGGTGGATTTAAATGCTATAAATAGACCGTTCTTTTATGATCGACTGTGGAACTAGAGTTTCAATATTAAGGAAACACGTGGGGGTGGGGGTCTGTACACGTGGAAAATGCATGTGCAAATAGAGCATATTCTAACGGATGATTGTGGAATTGAAATTCCGAGACCGAGATTGTCACCGCGAGCATACCACATCTATCGACAAATCATCATGGATGGATTTAAATGCGAGGCTGATTGAGCTATAACAACGCACGTGCGCCATGGTAACACAAAATTTTAACCACAATTCGCTTGTCATAACCCACCACGAAACCATCTTTAAACTCAGAACTGATCTTTGCACTCAGACTCATGCCATCAAGATTAGGGGCAGATACCAGTGTACCCTCTTGAGCTCGACGCAAAGTTTAGGGGTGTTTGGATCTTTAATCCGGACTAAAATTCATGTCACATCAAATATTCGGAGGCTAATTAGGAGGACTAAACGTGAGCTAATTATAAAACTAATTACACAAATGGAGGCTAATTCACGAGACGAATCTATTAAGCCTAATTAATCCATCATTAGCACATTTTACTGTAGCATCATATTGTCAAATCATGGACAAATTAGGCTTAATAGATTCGTCTCGCAAATTAGTTTCATCTGTGCAATTAATTTTGTAATTAGTCTATAACTGTTACAGCAAAAGAGCATCTACAAATCTTTTCTGATGGCCGTACTACCTGTTGCGTACCTGGCACATCCAAACATGTGACCAACACCTTATCCAGGTCGAACCGAAGCCGAAAACGAAAATAGGCGCGTTGAGTAGAGGAGCCGAGCCCGCTCCGGATCCAGATCCGCGCGAAAACCTTTTCCTTCCCTCGGCCCCACCTGGCCGCGCCTCGCCTCGCTTCACTCAATAAGCCTCACCCCCCGCGCCGCCGAGTCCCTCGTCTTCCTCACCTCACCACACCTCGCCTCCCCTCGACCATCGGCATCGCGTTCGAAATTTTCAAAACCCCCAATCCCTCGGAGCCGGACACTCGGAGGGAACCCAATTTTTTCGGCCCCGCGTCGGCGCCTCGTCTACCCCTCCCACCCCGCCGCCCCCCGCAAATCTCCAAATCCCCCAATCCCCTGCTCGAATCCCCCCGCGCTTAAATCCCGACTCGGCGCTCGCGGAAGGCGGAACCCTACCCGCGTCGATCCCCACCCGCGCCCAATTCGCCCGCCCGATTCCAGATTCTAGGGTTTCCCATGCCCTAGCCCCTCTCACCGCCGGTGGTGCTGGTGCCATGCCCGCGTCCCGCATCCCGCTCAAGCGCTGCACCGCCACCGACCCGGGCGAGGGGGAGCCGGGCCCCGCCGCCGTTACCATGCCGCCCACCAAGCGCCGCCGCGACCGCGTTGCCCCGTCGCGGTTCAAGGAATCGGCCCTGCCGCCCGCCAAGAAGCACGCGGCGGTCGTGGCCCCCTCGCCCGCGCCGTCCGGGGAGGGGGAGGATAGGGATGGGGAGGTGTACGACGTGGAGGTGCGCGTGGCCGAGGCCAAAGGTGGCTCCTTTGGCCCCGTGGAGACCGCCGTGTGGACGCCCGAGCTGCCGGCGCCCGATGCCGAGGTGTACCGGGCGTGCCGGAATATAAACAAGAGCGGCAGCTGTGGGGGTGCTGCCAGCGGCAGTGTGCTCACGTCCGTGAGCAATGCCGGCTCGGACGGCGGCGCTGCTGGCAATGGCCGGCTGGAGGGGAGGCCTGCGGTGGTGGAGTGCAAGCCCAAGAGGGACGTCATCGAAAAGAAAGAGGATTTGTACTGGCCCGAGGATTTCGTGCTTGGGGATGTCGTGTGGGCGAAGTCGGGGAAGAAGTGCCCAGCGTGGCCTGCGCTGGTGATTGACCCGCTTCTGCATGCCCCGGAGGTCGTGCTTAACTCCTGTGTTGCTGACGCACTCTGCGTCATGTTCTTCGGTTACTCCGGTGGTGGGCATAACAGGGTAACTAACCATTTCTTGCTTAAGCCCTTTATTAAGATACAAAATACAACCAAAGAAGTTAAATTTAGAACTTCTGCAAAATGCCATCGGATGCAACTGAAATAGAGCACTAAATGCTCGAGCCAAACTGTTCCGTTATGTTCTTCCGTTTGCGTTGGCCTTACCCTGCTTGATCCCTTTGCAGGACTATGGATGGGTTAAGCAAGGGATGATCTTTCCCTTTGTAGATTACCTAGACAGGTAAAATTCTGGAATTTGGATTTGAACATTGTACTCTTAACTTGGTGGCTGCGTCTGAGGCTCCTCTGTTCTGTCAGGTTTCAAGGACAACCTCTGTATAAGCTCAGACCAAGTAAATTCCGTGCAGCAATTGAAGAAGCTTTCCTTGCTGAAAGTGGCTTTTTTGATATCGAAATGGATGGGGTGTGCTCACCGCAAAAGTCTGTCAATGTCCAGTCTGACCCTAATGGCTTTCAGGAAGAGGCTGCTTCAAATAACGAGCAGGAGTGCCAATCCGAAGCTCAGGTAACTGAATACAGTGAAATTTTACAAGTTGAGCATGAAGCTACTTCCCTTGACACATCTTTTGAGCTGGCTGCAATGTAACTTGTTGAATTGCAGGTTGTTGGTAAATCAGCACCATGCTGTGATAGCTGCGGTAATCGCCTACCATCCAAGGTTTCCAGGAAAAAGAAGCAAGAGGGTGAGCAGCTGCTTTGTAAACACTGTGAAAAGGTATGTGGCTAGCCGTTTGAGTTGTGAGATACTTCTTACCTTTCAGGTGTTCCTTCCTTTTGGTGACTTATGTGTATAAGATTTACTTCTCTGCAGCTATTGCAGTCGAAACAGTACTGTGGCATATGCAGGAAAATTTGGCACCACACAGATGGTGGAAACTGGGTAAGAGCTTAGAAGAATACATGTTTTGGTTGCGTATGTCCTTTTGAATTTTCTTTGTGCTGACCTGCAAGGCACATTCTTTCTAGGTTTGTTGTGATGAGTGCCAGATTTGGGTTCATGTTGAATGTGACCTGACATGCAACAACATGGAGGTTATTTTTTCACCTTGTTCTTATGCTAATATTTAATGTCCTTACTGCTTGATATGCAATTATTCTACGAATATCCTTCACTGACTCTTCCTTATGTCACAGGATTTAGAAAATGCTGATTATTTCTGTCCGGACTGCAAATCAAAACGCAAACCAGTGGTAGCAACTGAAAAAATGAATGCTTCAAACAGTTCAGAGTAAGTCATTTACTGCTCTTATGACCAATGGATACAATGCTACTTGAATAAATAAGCATGTCAACATCTAATGTGTTTCTGCACAGATGTGCTAGCACTTCAAAGGAAAAACTGACCGGAATGATACCAGTTTGTTGCAACGGGGAGGAGGCACTGTATGTACCTGAGAAGCACATGTAAGTATTTTAGTTTAAATCTGCTAATTGTTAGTACTCCATCTAGTTTTACTGTGTTTTAGTTTGCTCAATTCCGCTCTCAGTGCAGAACACTATTCATTCTTGGAGCAGTATATTTCTAGTTTAGATCGCTCAATTGTGCATGATAACTGGCCTGTGGGCTAATAACGTAGGCTTAGATTATTTGTTATGTGATGTTCTTATTGTAACACTCACCTCTAAAGGATCATTGCTGCTGTTATGTTGAGTATATACCAGAAATATCAAGCAATTCTCGATTATTAGCAGTCCGCGTGTTTCTCTGATTCCACAAACTACTATCTGTAAGCTGATTTGAGTTAATTTACTGCTGGCAGGATGCTATGTAAATGTAAGTCTTGCAAGGAAAGGATGATGAGTCTGAATGAGTGGGAGAAACATACTGGCTCAAGGAAAAAGAATTGGAAGATGAGTATTAAACTCAAGAGCACTGGCGAGCCACTCATTAATTTGGTAAGCCCATTAGACCTTCATTAACTTTTTAAAATCAAATAACCTTAAAATTGGCACATGATTCATCTCTTCCAATTTATAATTACCACCTCCAGCTGGATGATATTCCCTGTGGAACTTCAAAGTCCTCAACCCCAGGCATTAAGAAAGAAGAGTTGCTACAATTGCAAGGTACATTGTTGCTTGAGTTATGTTGGGTTGTGTAGCTGGCAGTTGTAGCATGAGCTCATGCAATTGATTGCCTTGATGTCTGCAGCTAATGCTTACAGTCCTGTCTGTGCTAAATGGACAACTGAACGGTGTGCTGTTTGCCGATGGGTTGAGGATTGGGACTACAATAAAATTATCATTTGCAACAGGTATTCTTGGTGTCCTGGCTTTGTTTATGATTTTATATCTCATTATATGTTTTAAGATGGCCTTTATGTAAATGTTTGACTGCTAATTTACTGAATTACCACTCCAATGCTTATTTGTTCAGATGCCAAATAGCTGTACACCAAGAGTGCTATGGAGCACGAGCTGTGCAAGATCTTACAACATGGCTTTGTCGAGCTTGTGAATCCCCCCAACGGAAAAGAGAATGCTGCCTATGTCCTATCAAAGGTATTGTTATTATTGCAATTTGTAGCCCACAATACAGTTTCCTATTTTGCTACATGTGCTCCATAGTTTCATCAACCATTATTTTTTTCAAATGATCTCATTGTTGCTGGTGTTTTAGTGACACTTATACCATGCTAAAATAAAAACTTATTACCTTTCGTTTAACTATTGATGCTTTAAGCTCCAAGTGTCCTGTCTGTTATATTGTTTCAGGCTAATGACTTGTATACCTTTTTTTTCCATTATCCAGGGGGTGCTCTCAAGCCAACAGATATTGATGGACTGTGGGTTCATGTTACATGTGCCTGGTTTCAACCTAAAGTCTCTTTTCCAGTTGAGGAGACAATGGAGCCAGCTATGGGAATATTGAATATTCCTGCAGAGTACTTTAAGAAGGTTGAGATTTTTTATTGACTTTTTCACAATTTTTTTGGATCAAGGATATTCCCTGCTTTGCCAGAAAGCAAATTACACAGTTTGATATTTTCACAATTGCCTCCAAGATGTTAAATTTATGAGTTTCCTGTTCAAATTTCACTTAATCTTTGTTAACATTTGTCTTCATGTTAAATGCAGACATGTGTTATATGCAAGCAAATGCATGGTGCCTGCACCCAATGCTACAAGTGCTCTACGTATTACCACTCAATGTGTGCATCGAGGGCTGGATATCGCATGGAGGTTGAATGCTTCACATTTTGTATTTGATATTTTTTATGGAAAATTGTTTGCTCTCTCTTTTTCATTATTTTAACCAGTGCAAAGCCCTAAAGCAATACACTCATTATCAGTTTTATGATGCACAGTTTTCTAGCACTGACCACTTACTAGGTTGATCTTATTTCATTATCAGATAATCTTCGCAGCTGTGTAGTGCTAGTTAATCAGCATTATTTTGTTATATGGAAAATCTACCTTTTTGCATTTTCATTTGTATTATTGCCCAAATAGTTCCAGTGCATATGGTATATACTGTAATCTAATCATGACATGTACATTTTTCTTTAAACTTTCCATGTTTGATGTGCTAATTGGAATTATTTGCTCACTATCCATATTTAAAGATAGTTAAACTGTCTTTTTTTATTCTTGTAGTTGCAATATTCTGAAAGAAATGGCAGGCACATTACGAAAATGGTTTCCTACTGTAGTTTTCACAGGTAATATTTTCTTTTTAATCCTAGTTTCTCTTTTCGTTCTGGTCAAATTATATCAGTTCACCTAGTAGTTCCTTTCTCTTTTTTTATATAAAAAATAATTCTAATATAGGGTCATGACCCTTATGTAGATGTACTTTTTAACGCTTTTCATATTGACCTTATTATAAGTGAAACATATGAAATCAATGTTTTTTCAGATCCACGAGGTTTAGAGGATCTTGAAACAAATTCCAATTCATTTATCTTGACTTGTTATTTGTGAAAGTGGCAATTTACCCAGTAGCAATTTCCACGAATTTATGTGGTTGACGCCTGACGTGCAGTTGTTTCCCCTCTGTAGTACTCCCGACCGAGACAATGTGTTAATTGTAAAGACACCTGAAGGAGTGTTCTCTACCAAATTTTTTCTCCAAGATGGTGAGAAACAGACAGCTACAAGACTTGTCAGGAAGGAAAATCACCAGGAGAAGGTGCTTCCTGCTAAAGTTTCTGACTGTCTAGCCGCAAGGTGTCTGGCCTATGAAATATTGAAATACAAGGTAGTTTTCTTGCATCTGTTTATTGTACTTAATTAATTATTTTTCATTAGTCCTAATTTTGGAGAAAAGATGGTGCTTATTTTCATGGATGAATTTGATAGTTCAAGAATGAGTACAATTAGTTTTGTAAACTGCTTGTATCTGGAACAATGGGTTCTCTAGCATCAGGATCAATTACATTTTTCTTGTATCACACATGCTTTCTTATCATTCAGCATATTACTGTCAATTTATAGTTATCTTGTGATTGACTTGTTTCAGTTTAGTTACTATTTGTCGTATCCTATGGATCTTTGTCTAGATCTCATATTTGTTTTCTTGATGTTAAGCCTTTAGTTCTACTGTACTGAATACTAACTACTAAGATATCTGGATTTTTTCAGAAAGAACCACGAGAGGCTATTGCCCACCGGATAATGGGACCTCGACACCATTCCCAGGATTTTATTGATGGCCTTAATGCGTGCATGGTAACCTTCTCGTTTTAAGTACTAGCACTTTCTTCTCTTTAGCAACTATCAAACAGACACATTTATTCACCATATTCCCTTGTTAACAGGATCATAAGGACGATCAATCTTTCTCAACGTTCAAAGAACGGCTTTGTTATTTACAGGTTAAGTTTCCGAGTGCTGCTGTTCATACTATACAAAGTTGTGTTAGCACACTGATAAACAAACTGTTTGGTTGCAGAAAACTGAAAACAAGAGGGTCTCCTGTGGTCTATCTGGAATACATGGATGGGGTCTATTCGCTGCTAGGAATATTCAGGAGGGGCAAATGGTATAAAATGTCAACCTGCACTGAGTTATCTGTGTTAAGTATTTGCATTGCTGACCTATTTAGTTTGTTATGTACATCTATGATGGTAATGTCCAAGAGCATGCATGGACATATATTGATGTGGACTGAAAACATAAGAAAACAGCAATAGGTTGGTTAGGTGTCCATGTAAATTTCTTCATGTTTCTAGACAACAGATGCCATGTAATCAGCAAGCTTTTATTCCCTCTAATTAATATTGATTATCTGTTGCACAAGATTACAGAAAATTTTACTATATCCAGTCGCGTAATACTCCTGTTCTTAAATATGTGACGTAAAATGAACTATTTAGCTTGTCCTAAACATTACATGTTTGAGAACGGAGGTAGTATCTCTTAAGGGCTGTTTATTTATTTATTTATTATTATTGGGTAGAGGGCTTGGGTCTTGGTGTTATTTTCAGTAATCTGGATATTCTAGGGTGATGATCCAAATAAAACCTTCCCAAACAGGTCCCTCATTGAGTTGAATTGTATCCTCAGTTTACTCTTCCCCAAAATAAACTACTTAATACCACTCCAGAAAAAAAAATCCAATCTCTCTCAACAAATAATACTATTGGTTTCCACATATGCTGTTGCAGATGATTTAAACATTTGCTTCTGCGCTACAATTTTAACTGCATGCCTATTTTCTAGAATTACTTCAGCTACATTTACTGCACATCTATTAGTGTGGAGTTCATTATTAATCGGTCAGCTAATCAATACTGTGACAGGTTATTGAATATCGTGGTGAACAAGTTAGACGAAGTGTTGCTGACTTGAGGGAAGCACGATACCATAGAGAAAAAAAAGATTGCTATGTGAGTTACATTCATTGTGCTTATCTTCTATGACCCTCTAGTGCTTTATTTGGTCCACAAATGCTGTCCTAGGACACAATGTCACCATGTTTTAAGGTTTATTTGGCCTCTACTGCTTTCATTGGCTTCTCATTTGAAATGGCAACTCCATATTCTTGTGGTGTAGTATATATTTGTTCTGCAATTAAATATTCGAAGCACTATTCTCCTGGTGCATGAATTACTCTTAAGATAACCTTAAATACATGATATCCTTTTCTTTGCATTTGTGATCATTTGTTTTCCTGGCATGTCGCATTGACTTCTTTTTTCTTATGTGCTTCAGCTCTTCAAGATAAGTGAAGATGTTGTGATTGATGCAACAGAGAAAGGAAACATAGCACGTCTAATTAATCACTCGGTAAACCTTCATACTTCATATTCAAATCTTCTTGCCATATGCAGCAGCCCACCAAAATGACAACCTGATTTTCTTTTCACCCTTGCAGTGTATGCCTAATTGCTATGCTAGGATCATGAGTGTCAGTGACGACAGGAACCAGATCATTCTTATTGCCAAGAGAGATGTCTCTGCCGGAGAAGAACTGACGTAATGCTTTTTCCTCAACCTGCCATTTTTGTGATGTACACGAGTTTTACTGTTTAATTAACATGAAATCCTGAAAGACACTGCCATCTTGTCTTACATGCGCAGGTATGACTACTTGTTTGACCCTGACGAGTCGGAAGATTGCAAGGTTCCATGCCTGTGCAGAGCTCCTAACTGTCGTGGATACATGAACTAGAAGAGTAAACCACCTCACAGCTCACAAGGACTGAGACTAACTGCTTACAGACGCCAAAGGCCGGCCATTTTTTCCCAAAGATTCAGCCAGATTCTTTCGTTTGTTCGCCATGTTTTGCTCAATTGATGCGTGGCAATCAAGATTATGCTATTGCCACATAGTTTATTCAGATTGCAATGTAGAGTAGGTAGGGCCTACAGTATTAGGAAAAAAAAAACTGGCTGCCATAGCCATCCATTGTATATTCTTCCATTGGTGTAGTGTAATAATAAGAATGCTTATATTTCCATTAATGTATACGCTGCAGGGCATAAATACACGTCATTAGTTTGCCAAAGTTTAGTCAAGCTGGGCTTCAATCTCTTTCATTTTTTTTTTTGGTAACCGTAGCCAGCCAATGTATATTCTTCCATTGATGTAAGGGGAAAAAAAGCTTATTTCTAAATGAAAAAATAAGATGAAATCGATGCTGTCATTTCGCGTGACTTATGTTAGACCTTATTGACATCGCTCAAATTTCCCCTCGTGTTGATGTCTGAGCTAGGACTTAATCAAACCGTCGAACTAGTAGTAATCTTGCCTTTTCCACGTTAATTTAACCAAACCATACGACCGATGACGGGCACGATGAGAATTTAAACGAGCGAACAAGCAGGCGGCGAGGCAACAAGCGGAGCCTCCCTTCCCCGTTCTGGCAGCGGCGTCGCGCGCGCGAGGCACCATCTCGGCGGGTAGGGACTAGGGAGCGCGCTCGATCATGAGGTGCCGGCTGCTGCTGTGCTTGGTCCTCCTCGCGCACGCGGGGCCGCCGGCGGCCGTGGCGCGGGAGTACGCGGCCGTCTTCAACTTCGGCGACTCCCTGACGGACGCCGGCAATCTCTGCGTGGACGGCATCCCCGACTACCTCGCCACGGCGCGGCTGCCCTACGGCATGACCTACTTCGGCTACCCCACCGGCCGCGTCTCCGACGGCCGCGTCGTCGTCGACTTCATCGGTAGGCTCTCGTGCGATTGTCATTTGTCACTCACAAAGTTAGCAGCGGCCGTTCTGAATCGTGTTCGATCTCTGCATCTCTGAGCAGCGCAGGAACTCGGGCTGCCGTTGCTGCCGCCGTCCAAGGCGAAGAACGCGACGTTCCACCGCGGCGCCAACTTCGCCATCACGGGCGCCACGTCGCTGGACTTGTCCTTCTTCCAGGAGCGCGGCCTCGGGCACGCCGTGTGGAGCTCGGGATCCTTGCACACTCAGATCAAGTGGTTCCAGGACATGAAGCCCAAAATCTGCAGCTCCCCGCAAGGTTCATTTTCTTGCATTGAATAGCTAGCGTGATGCATCTCAATTAATTCTTCGTAGTAGTATAGTATACGATGATTACTTCTTGATCATCTCTGTCAGAGTGCCGTGACCTTTTCCGGCGGTCGCTGTTCATCGTGGGCGAGTTCGGCGGCAACGACTACGGCTCGACGCTGTTCGCGTTCCGGCCGCTATCGGAGGTGCACGCCCTGGTCCCGCACATCGTCGACTCCATCGGCCGGGGTGTCGAGAAGCTGATCGCGGAGGGCGCCGTGGACCTGGTGGTGCCGGGGACGATGCCCACCGGCTGCTTCCCGATGTACCTGTCCATGTTCCCGAAGCCGCCGGGGATGTACGGCGGCCGGACCGGCTGCATCAAGGAGCTCAACACGCTGTCGTGGGTGCACAACGCGGCGCTGCAGCGCAGGATCGAGCAGCTCCGGGCCAAGCACCCCGGCGTGCGCATCGTCTACGCCGACTACTACACGCCGGCCATCCAGTTCGTCCTCCACGCCGAGAAATACGGTCAGCCTTTCGCCTGCTTAATTAATCTGTCTGGGTTGATGAAGCTCGTTGTTAATTAAGCAGACTCTTTCAACTGATAATTTGCAAGCTTCAAAGCTACTCCAACTAGACATAGAAAAGCTTTAGCGCATAGTAGAAATTGGGTAATTCATTAATATACTTTTCAAGCACAAAATTAAGTTGTCAAATGAAGTCACAGCAGTAGAAGACTAATCAATCAAGTGACGGGGTGGAAGTAGACAACAATCAATGATTGATCGTGTACAATTTGCATAACGTTTCCTTGTGAGACGATGTGGGGCAACGACTTTGAACGGTTCCTGCTGATAGGGAAGATGGCGCAAGCCGGCCGGTCGGAATGAGACGAAAGATTCAACTCCTAACACCGTACTGATAATCTTATCTACCTGCACAAACATGCACAGTAACACATGCACCAGTTGTTGACGACGACAGGAGCATCACAGATTCACAGGCCCCGTTGCTAAAAGCCTGGGATGATAGATGAGCCTGAACCGATCCCCGTGCCTGTTCCATGCGCATGCAGGGTTCCTGAGGCAGACGCCGCGGGCGTGCTGCGGGGCGCCGGGCGTCGGCGAGTACAACTTCAACCTCACCTCCAAGTGCGGCGACCCGGGGGCGTACGCCTGCGACGACCCCTCCAACCACTGGAGCTGGGACGGCGTCCACCTCACCGAGGCCTCCTACGGTCACATCGCCAAGGGATGGCTCTACGGGCCATTCGCCGACCCGCCCATCCTCGACACCAAGCACCTCGGCTAACCTCCATCCATCCATCATCCGGTCATTACAGATTTGGTGCACAGTGCACACGAGCAAAACACTCGCAAGTATTGATTGTTGTAGGTGTTATGTGCATGTATATCCCATATTGCAGATGTTGTTATCTGGTGTTACTGAGTTTTCTAATGTTGTATATTTTCTCTTCGATATTATAGATGAATGGAACACAAAACATAAGGTTACAGCTCCCATATTAATTAAGCTATGTAGTGTAAAGGCATGTACTCTTATGTGAAGCTTTCAAGAAGGCGCCCTACTGGACATTGGATAGAAAATTGTGCACTTGGAACGTGCCATTATGAAACTGGATTTCGCATGGTGGCTTCTTTTAATACTCATATATAAGACTTTTTTTTTCCAAGCAAGTGCAACATGGTTCATTCACTGCGTTTTTGGTCGAACGGTCGTGATATATTGTTGTTGTTGTTTTGGCACCCCATTGGTGAATCTAATCCACATTCAGTAGCCTGAAGAATGGGGAAGAAATGTTTTGAACAACCATCCCTTCATCTAAATTAATTGGGCAAAACCCTATCACATCTCTTGCAGATCGTGCAAATTGTTTAATGTGCACAAACAATTAATGAATAATTGATTGTGCAAATTTAATGGCATCATATCTTGCAGATTTGTTCAAGCATTGCGTTGGTAGACATACAATCTTTTTGATCTCCATATTTGTTCGGTTGATCTCCAAATTAAGCAACGAGCGAATCGATCCCCTTCTCTTTCCATCTCACTATATATCACATACAGATCAGACGTAGAGTGAGTGAGACGGAAAAGATAGAAGACAATCACAAAGACAAAAGATAGAAGGGGTTTAATTCGGTTCGGACTCGGTTTGGACCCACCAGACAGACTCAGAGTAAAAACAGCATAACTCCTCCATATGAAGTCGGATTGGGGTGAGTAAATACTCGTTGGAAAGCTCATAAGCTTTCCAACGGAGCTGGACCTGCTGTCATATTCCTTCTGAGGCGGTCGCAATTATCGAAGCAATATGTCGGTTGTAACTTAGGTTTTCTAAAATATAGTCAAGTCCAAGTCGGCCCAAAACTATTGTAGTGTTATATATAACCATGTACACGACCTGAGAGGTCAGACCATGTTTATTATACATCAAAACTTGCAACATATGCTTTTGTTCTCATCTAGGGTTTAGCCTCTTGCAAATCGATAACTAGATAGGGAATTGGAAGGTCCAACCATAAGATTGTTCTTGCTTTTTCGCTAGGAACTGAGGGGGCAATTAAATTCACTTCTATGTGGTCGAGTGGTTTGCTTATCAACCGTGTGGTTTTGCGAATTCGAGGTGAAAGGTGTGTTGCACGAGCAGCGTGTTGTTTACCCGATTCGTCGGATTTCACGGCATATCCAGATTCTACTTCAAGAAGGTCGGACACCCCGTATCATCTTGGTAACCAGAGCAAGGTTTTCTCGGTAGGATCTTTACCCTAGCTACATATTTATTTACTATCCTATACAAAAGCTAAAAAAAATATCAACCCTTAGTTTGCAATCTGTTATTCTTGTGAGTTTTGTTAGGTTTTAGTCCATTGGAATCGTGTTTAGCTTGCTGATCATAATTCCTTTGAGTGTCCTTTTGTACCATTCTTTATTTTTCTTATTTCATCATGTCAAGTTTTCTATTATGTTCAGAGTCTATAAATTCAAAAAAAAAATAGTGAGCCAAAATTTATCCTTTGTGACGACTTTTAACCTATTGAGACGAATTTGCTTGAGGACTTTGAACATTATCACCTTTGTGAATCATATTATAAATCTGTTGTGAATCATATTAAAAAAGGAAGAAAGAAGAAAAGAAAAAAAGAATTCAGTAAGAAAAGTAGAACGTGCTTTGATCACCATATTTATTACATATTTGTTGTTGATCAGATTTAATTTGCTGTCACATTGTGTAAATTTTGTAGCACTATTGTTTGTTTGAGCAATCAGCTAGCGTCTCTCGATATTTTGTGCAACGTGAGCTCTTATTTCCTGATTTCAGATTGTATAGCTTGTTCCTTGATTGCATCAAGATCCATTTATCTTTGCGTGTGAGTTTCTTTTTTCTACTTATATCTTTGATCAGCAACTAAGCCATGTTCTAGTTTGGATTACTACTTAACAAGACAACATCAAGAGTCCAGATTTGCTAGGATAAACACAACCCTCCAAGCTTCACATATTTACTACTTGCGCAACTACCCCTCAACATTGAATTCACTTAACCATCACCTTTTGATTTTATCACTACCACCATACTGTGATCAGCCCCTGGTCTCATCAGAAGGTAAGAACTTCGAGTGATAAGAGGGTGAGGTTGAGTGCTTTCCATATTTTTTTTCCACATATACACTTGCTATAGTAGATAGGAATATAACTAGGATAGGAACTAGCGGAGAAAATGATGTTGATGGGAAAGGCAGTGATAATAAACCTGTGCTCGTCTCTAGTACAATGCATTGCGAGATGAGCAACGGAAGGATATGACTTTAGGGCTAAATGAACTATGAGACAAGACAGAGAATCTATTTGAAGAAATCAAGAAAACTATTAAAGATTTTGAGGAGCAAGCTAATGAACACATGGTGAAGCTAAGGCATGACATTGTCACTGATGTGAGAAATCTAATCCAAGCTGATGAGGAAGAAGCAAGTGTTCATGGGTCTCCTAAAGGTGAAACAGATGAGGAACGTGTTGCTCGTTTACAATTGGAAGAACAAGAACGTCATGAACATGATGCTACCAATTTTGTCCATCCACATGGATATGGAGATGGGCAGGGAAGTGGTAACGGAAGAGGTCGTGGTCGTTTTGGCTATCGCAACACCTTTTTTGGTGAATATCGTTATGGTGGATTCAGCGGTATCAAACAAATAATAGATTTGAAGATGGATTTGGGAAGCTTAAGATTACTATTCCCAAATTTTGTAGGACTAATGATCCTAAAGCATATCTAACTTGGGAGTTGAAAGTAGAGAAATTTTTTTGAATGCACAATTACACCGAAGACACCAAGTTACAGATGGCATTACTCGAGTTTGATGATTATGCGTTGATCTAGTGAGAACCAAGTGTTGAACCAAAGAGACAGAACAATGAACCTGCTGTGCTACATGGGTAGAGATGAAGTGAGAGATGAGGGCACATTTTGTTCCTACTTATTACAAACGTGACCTTTTGATAAGCAAGGGTCTCGCTCCGTGGAGGAATACTACAACGATATGGAACATGCCATGATTCGAGCCAAGCTGCAAGAAGATGAAGAGCAAACTATGGCACGTATCCTTACTGGTCTGAACTACTCTATCAAGTGAATTGTCAATTTTTAGCCATATAACAATGTTTGTAGCTGCTACATCAAGCTACCAAGGTTGAACGACAAGTGCAAGAATATGCAAAGCCAAGATCTACTCCATTTTCTGCGCGCATCACATCAAGTGGAGGTAGAAACTCTACTCCTAAATTCAATGTGAGCAAGAACTTCACTTCTGGTGGATCCAATGCACGTGGTACAATAAGCAAGAAAGAAGAAAATACACCGAGCGCTAAAAAAGTCAGCTGATCCTACCGCTAGTGCATCATGTTTGATTGGTTCAACTGCTAAGTCAAGTTCAATTCAATGCTGGAAGTGTTTAGGACGTGGGCACACATCTAAGGACTGCCCAAACAACAAGACAATGTTAGCAATGGACAATGGGGAATATGATTCTACTAGTGAAGAAGAATCTGAACAACTAGCTGATCCGGAGCGATTCAGCGATGCACAAGATGAAGAGGAGGCATCAGGTACTGTTTATTATGATTTTGAGCACGGACCTACCCTTATCATTGCACCCACTATCCTTAGTGTTCAATACAAGATTGATATGCAACAGCGCTGCAATTTATTTCATACTAAAGCTAAGGTCAATGAGAAGGTATGCAACGTTATAATTGATGGTGGTAGTTGCCACAATTTGGCTAGCAAAGAAATGTGCAAGAAGCTTGGTTTGAGATTTTTGAGGCACCCTCGTCCTTATCATGTGCAATGGCTGAATGATAGTGGAGAACTAAAAATTCAGTATATGGTGAAAGTACAAATTCAGATTGGAGATTATTGTGATACAGTTGAGTGCGATGTGGTGCCAATAACTATGTGTCACTTGCTGTTGGGAAGGCCGTGGGAATCTGATCATGATGCACAACATTCAGGCTGGAGTAATGAATACAAGTTGAAGTGGAACAGCAAAGACATAGTGTTGCGTACAATGACTCCTCAAATTTTTTGGATCCGTTTGATAATTTTAATTTATTAAGTGCAATTATAGAATTTTAATTGATACAAATTAATTTTAAGCTGCATAAAATAATAGAATACTATTTGTAGAAAAATCATATATATATATATATATATATATTGTTGAGTCAATTTTACAAGGTATTTTCAAAGTACATCGAAAAAAAGAAAAACACGTTATGGAAAACAAGGAAATGAAAAAATAATTAATATATTTCCCGAGTGCCCCAAACCCTACACACTTGGCAAAGATGGGTTTGCTGAGTGCCATGATCTGACACTCGGCAAAGATGGTTTGCCGAGTGTCCGAGATCCGACCCTCGGCAAATTGTATTTAAGCGCGAGTCAACATTCTCTTCAACCTGCCTCTCCTCACCACCGGGCCGCGCCGCCACACCCTGCGCCCGCGCCCGCGTCGCCAGCTCCGCCAGCCTCGCCCCTACCCCCGTCGCCCCTCCCTGTCGTCCCCGCCCGCCCCTTCCCGCCATCCTGCGCCGGCAGCCCTGCCCCGACCTTAGCTCCCTCTGCCGCCCCTCCATCCCCACCCCCTCTGCCGCTGGCCCGGCCTCCCACCGACTACAAATGAGGTCGTCTCCCGA
>NC_028454.1:13557793-13702704 GCF_000263155.2 Setaria italica | reverse complement strand
CCGGTGGGCCGGCCTTCCTTCGGCGCCCACCGGCCCCCGCCCCCTTCCACCCGGCCCCCCCTTCATCCTCGGCCCTTCACCCCGGTTGCCCCTCCTTCCTCCGCCCCCTCTACCCCCGCCGCCATTTTTTTGTTCATGTGTGCTTTATGGATGCCTTGATTAAGTTTTTTTTGCTCATGTTGTGATAACCAATATGAAACATTGGATGCATAACCTCTTTGTCTAGTTAATGTTTCAGTAGTGGTTCACTGGTGGTTGTCTATGTTAATGCTTTAGTAGTGGTTTGCTTCACTAGCGGATGCCTATGTTTTCTTTTCTAGTTAATGGATATGTAGTATTGCTGTTCACAATTTTTTCTTGTATAATGTTGTTGTCCTATAATAGTCTTCACTTTTTCCCGTAGACAATTTGTGTTTGTGAACGATTCATCTGATAAAGAAATGGGGATTGGTGGTCAAATAACAGCAATCCTGAAACTTGAATACCCTTCCATTGTTATAGATGGTCCTAATACGAAAACATTTTATGCAAAGACATGGGATCATTATAGTATTACCAGAGATGAGGATGGGATGACTGCTGCTGATCGTTTCAGAGAAGTGTTTTGGGTGAGTAAAAAAGTTCAAACATATGCCATTTTTTTGTTCAGCTTTGTGGGATTAATTTATTAGCATAGGTGTACATAGGCTGAGTATTCTATTTTTCAGTGCAGAGTATCTATTCAGTGAGTGAGGAAGACAGATTACATGCTGAGGAAGTTCTTGAGAGGTTTGCTACCAGATTGGCCTAGTTTTGAGCATACATATGCTTGTAATTGAGTCAACTCAACTTACTTTGTAGTCACCTAATGATTCTTGGAAGCATTTCCTAATCACCTTGTGCTGTAGGATCTTTTTGCCAAGATGAACATGCCAGTACCAGAAAAAATAGTCGCCATTCTGCAAGAAGCAAATACTTGTGCACCACCAAGTGAGCAGATGCAGTACTACCATGCACTTTATTTGATCTTGTTCTGTACATGTTGTTGCAAATAGGATCATTGCATATCTCAGAGGATCATTAGTGTTACTATCCTGGAATACTTTATTTGATCACTAGTGTTATATGCTGCAACTCAACTTTCGACCCATGAACTGAGCTATCTGTTGAGCTTTTCTTGTGACCATTATAAATTTTGATTCAAAGATATGACTGTTGACAGTGTCAACTTAAAGACATATTCCAAGATGGTCTAGTTTGCCCCCCTTGACTGTTGTAAACACATTCCAGTATGTCTAAAATGTTGTTGTCCATCATGTTCATTTCTAATCTATCTTTGTGTTAAAATGTTACTATCCATCATTGTGTGCTGGATGGAACTAAATTTTTGGTGCAATACTTTTAGCACTTGAGATCTAATCAGACATGTTGAGCTTCTCATATGTAGCCAAATTTATATTGCAGTTCTTCCAACTATTCACCCTTTTGTTTTCTATCTACTTGCAGGTTAGTCAGTCGTCATCCAAAGCTGAAAATGGTGCTGGCAGCGGCACTTTAGGCAACAGGGCTTGTGGCAATGGCAACGATGCATCTGGCAACAGCATCAGCGCATCTGGCAATGGCAACGACGCTTCTAACAATGGCAACGATGACAATGAAGACGACCCTATACTCTTGAATGAAATAGTGAAGGGTGCAGCATGCCTCTTTTCTTTTGTGAAGACTTGCTTTTTGTGTAGTATCATGTGGTAGAGAGTGAAAATGCCTCTCCTTTCGCAAGCAGTAGGACTTGCAGCTTTTGTGCAGTTGACATCTTATGTAATCAACTCATGAACTACTGATCTTGACTTGCTCATTGGTTACAAGTGTTGGACATTTGAATTAAATTGATGATGTATGAATGCTGTGGAGACATTTGAATTAAGTTAATGATGGATGTGATGTTTATTTGAATGTGGTACGTGCTGTGACCGAACGAAATAAATTGGTTATATGGGGTAGCTTTGCAGAGTGTTACACTCGACAAAAGGGCTATTTGCCTAGTGTTACACTCAGCAAATGCCCATCTTTGCCGAGTGTCTGGTCTGTGATACTCGGCAAAGAGGGCAAACGCGCCGTGACCGTCTTCTTGCCGTCACGTAGCTTTTTTTTGCCTAGGGTCGGGTTTAGCACTTGGCAAATTGCCGAGTGCCTGACAAAAAACACGGCAAAGAAACGTTTGTCGGCACTGTAGATGTCGTGTGCTTTTTGCCGAGTGTTACACTCAATAAAGCCTTTGTGTGTGCCCAGGGCACATAGCAAAGCTACTATTTCCGGTAGTGTAATGTTAACATTAATACCGAATTTAAAAATGACCAGTACTAAACTTAGGGACGAGAGATCATTTTCTAGTAGTGGGCAGGTCCCTCATCCTCGATTCCTCGTCTCATTCTCGCCGCCCGCCTCCCTCTCCATCGTATGAGTACTGCTAGTTAAGCTACCCCATGCCATCGTGGTGCAGAGCTGGCCGGCCGGATGCGGCCAGATGGCTACTTCGATAAGACCATCTGGGCTGCCCTACGCCAGCTGTGATGCTTGCTTGGAAGGTTGGGTGCTCTACTCTAACTGACTCTTGTCCTTTGCCCATAGCCTGTTTGATGAATTGTACCACTGGTGTATTCAGTCGTGCTTTGCATCTGCGTGTTGATATATGCATTGCCACGAAAGCTTATCGGAGAATGTGTTGCTCTACATCTGCAGGTTTATGCATACCAATATCATGGGCACCTAAACCACTGTGACAGGGATCATATCCATTGCGGCTCTGGAATACCACAGCTGCCAATGGAGATGCTCACACGCACGTCTGTTGCTGCTTTGCTACTACTTGGGCTTCAAATCCAGTTTACCACCATCCAGCCAGAGAATTAGAAGGTCAAATGCCATCTTATTTGATCAGCATTTGTGTAACCTTAATAGACGATCTCTAATTATGCCTGATTACTTTATACTTAAATTCACAGGAATACATGAATATGCAATTTCATATGACATTAATTTCATGAGTTTATGGTAAACTGAAACACTTGTCGTGTGGCATGATTGCATAAAGTTATTTATTCTTGGATACAACAATTTATCTAAAGTGATTCTTTTTTGTCATAAGCAGATAAGAATGAAACTCATGTATCATAAATGGATTGTCCCAAGATCTATCTTTGGTTGCTCTAAATTGACGAACAATCTATGTAGGTGAAACTTCTATTTGCATTTTTTTAGATATGCAGGAAAGCAACCTATGAAATTTTATATTATTTTGGTGCTAATATTTGTAGTTTTTTATAAGGAATATTCTTGCGGGTAAGATTTTAAGTACAGGGATTGTATATCTACTCCACCAGCAATTGATGGCCCCTCCATCGCCGACTTGTCCACGGTCTCCCAACCTCGCTTAACTGTGCTGGCTAAGGGTGATTGTGTGAAACAGACACTCTTGAAAAATCTTTCCAGATGGTATGCAACTATGGTTTAACTTTCCAGGCATAATTTATGTTTCTTTCTCAATTTTTATTTATTTTGTATGAAGTGATGGTATGCAAAATTGACGCTCTTGAAAAATCCTTCCTAGGAACGTACCCTCCCCTTCATGGTCTACAAGACATGCCTCGATCGGGTGTAGGGGCGGAGCTGGCCCTTCTTACCAGGGTCAGCTGACCCGATGGAGTTCTAAATTCCTTAACTAAAATCACTGTTCATCACTAATTTAAGTATGTTCGACCCCGTCATTTAAAATAGCTGACCCAGTGGCCTTTCAGTCTGGCTTCGCCCCTGATGGGGTGGGATGCGGTGGCAGCTGATGGTGTTGCGATGCTAGCGATGCAGTGGTGCAGGTGGGGGATCACACGATGGAGGTGCAGCAGACGGGACAGGCCGCGCGACAAGGTGCATGGCAAGCGGGACCGCCTGGTACTAAAAATCTTTAACCCTTTTACTAGAGTCTTCTTTGTCCAGTCTAAACTATAGATCAGTGTTCAACCTTTAAAATTTGACAGATTCTATCTTAAAAAAAGGCACTTCAAAGTTCATTTCCTAAAAATACAATGGCCAACAGTCTGATGCTAACCGCGCTTCTGATTTGAACTTGCATATAGTGGACGAGATCAACAAGATTGCTTCAATAGCACTGAGCCTGAATGTTCCTGGGCAAATTTTTGTTAGTGAAACAGCCCTCATTGTTTGATTCTTTATTCTTTTGTTCTTTAAGCTGGTACTCTATTTTGAATGACATGCATTTGCATTCCTCGTGTGGCCTCAATATGGAAAAATAAACATACGTCGGACATTTTTCTTACGTTCTTGATGTTTGATGTGGCTCCAGATGATATTGAAGAAAGTCCATCCCCGAGTCTTTGCGAGCACGCATGATTACAGATGGTTAAAAGGTTGCCAAAATGTCGCGTGTTATTTCATAGGTAATTTGTACGATTTGCACTTTGCAGCAATTGGACTACAATTATAGCTTAATTACTGAACTCTCTTGCAAATATGTTGTTGCAGTAGCTATGTAATCTTTCCCCCAAATATGTCTGCACCAAGAGTAATTGAGGCAGCGAAAAGAGGCGCCAAAGCTCCAGATTTTTTCTACTGCCTCAAGTTTCTGGAAGCAACTAGAGTTTTCACTGTTCTGGGATCTGGTTTTGTCAAAAGGGTAAGTGCTTCTCTTATTTTTTTTGGAACGAAAAGTGCTTCTCTTATAACTATGATAAAAAAACATTCTGCTCTTATTCTTCACACAGTCTGCTTATATACATATTATACATATTAGTAGCATCGTTAACATCCTACTTTGATTTACCTGTGATATATTTGGTATTAGCGTATAACTGAAGCAATGGATTTGATGTATATTTGGTATGACGATCCTTCCTGCAGAGGAAGACTTCCCTGACATGATGTTGAGCTTCAAGAATTTCAATGACTCATTCATGGAGCAATATGAGGGCTACTCTAGAATGTAAAAAAGAACACACAACATAGAAGACCCGGCTGTCAGATTCTCCATTTCAGTATCAATGCTATCGAGCATTTCCAAGGACATTAATTGAAAATTAGTTGTAGCTCGTTTAAATGACACGACGCGACTCGGCTGCCAAGTTTTGTGTCTCAAGTGAGGCGCCTGTGCTTCCCGATCGGTAGCTAGCAAAAGATTTTTTTAGATTAAGGATAAAAATCCGGCCTGCTATATCCACATGGTGGACATATACAGCTAAAGGTTTCAAAGAGTTTTTAGACTCTAGTCCTCACCAATGAGAAGCTCAAAACACAAGAAAGAAAACTCTAAGACAGAGGAAAAACTAGAAGGCTAAGCTTCATTCTTCTTCTTCGTCCATGCTTTGTCCTTGCGTTGTCTTCATGCTCATCAAGCTATCACATCATTCGTCTGCTTAGAAACTTGATGTTGGACTTGGTATACTTGTCTTCTATCGCTCGCACAACAAACTCCACCTTAGGTAATTAGGGTCAAGCCAAAAGACTTCCACCGCGACGCCTCCAAGAAGGAAACGACATCGAAGACGCCATCACCGTCCATCCGGCAAGCCGGATTAAGGTTTTCACCTAGAAGACCAATAACATTGCAGAGAGCATCACAGCAAACACCTCAACGGAGGGAAACAACGCCCAATCGACGCCGGATGCTGACTCGATCAAACATGTAAGGCTTTCGCCCGTAACTCCTGCACGACCTCATCATCACCCCAACCAGGAATCTGCGACATTCTTGTGGCCAAACCTGCCTGGTCGCTCCGCATAGTGGAGTCAACACCACCAGGAGGAGGCACCGAAGACGCGTAGGCTGCCGTGCACCATTCGCGGACGCCGGTCACTACCGAGCAGGGGCCACTCAGGGCTGCCGCCGTCACAGCCAGTAGATCGAGGACGCAGGCCACAAGAGCATGGCGCAACAAGACAACTCCTCCACCGAACACGACCAACGCCCAGCTGCCATCGCTGTCATCGTCAATGCCATCTACGCCATACCTAGTCTGATGCGCTGCCATGTCTGGGTCGCATTCCAGCTGTCGCCGACACGGTATGCAGCAGGCTGCCGCCTCTTGCCGACGCCGATGCGGTGCTACCGCCCAAACAGCGGGCCACTGCCTCGGGCCGACGCCGTCATGGTACCGTCGCCCCACGGCAGGCCGTCGCCTCTATCCATTTCCAAACGCAGGCCGCCGCTGCCACGGGCCACCGCCGTCACCGCCACCGGCCACACCACTGCAAATTTAGGCATCTAGCCCCCGCAAGCACCCACCATGGCTCCACCAGGGAAGTCCGAAATCGGTTTAGGGGACACCGGATCCTGGCCCGCCGATGCCGGATCTAGGCACCACCACAAGTGCGGCCGCCACCGGCGAACCGCCACAGTAGCAGGAGATTAAGGATAGGGTGGGAGAAGTTGTGGAGGAGGAAGAGGTTTTTTCACGGGGAATTTGATGTGCCCACCGCCACCCTCGTCGTGGCCAGGCGGACTTCCACCGGCAGGCTCCGGCAGCGGCGAGATGGAGGGGGAGGAGGGTGCGGTGCTAGAAGGTTGGAGGAGGCACCGCCCGAGTCGCCCTAGGGCGACGCGTGGGCCAGGAGCTGAAAAGACGCCTCTCTCTTCCAGCTAACAAAAGATGGCTGTCTGGGCATGGGTACATTTCAACGGAAGAGGATAAGTTGGTTGAACCTGTCGATAAACATAAGTCTATAACATGGCAATACGAGTGTATATCATGCACATTGCCTTGGAATGTTAAGTTAGTGGAAAACATAGGCGATGTCCTCTGATCGCTTGGTATATATCGTGCTACAAAAGATTCTGATGGCGAGTGCAGTTTGCTAAATCAATATACTGAGGAGATAAGAGCTCGCCAGGCAAATCCGTTTTTGCTTGTTGAAACAGTTGCTGCCAGCGTTAGTCGTGACTGTAATGTGCAAAGATGGGGTCGCTATCAGAATTGAAAATTCATAACCAGAGCAAGAAGAAATTGCAATGTGATTTTAGGTGAGAAAAATTTATTGCGCACATCCTTCTACCCTACTGATGTTAGCGGGAAGCTGTTGTGATATTCAGATAGGATGGCGAAGTGCTCTAGAATGCAATTTCAACCTGCCTTGCATAATCACTTTGTACAAGTAGAACCCTTAGCACAGAGCCTGTTGTACAATGCAATGTATTTTACTCGAATTCTCGCTTTGGTGCATCTTGTCAGCAGCAAACAGAAGGAAAATCTACTCTAGACATTGCCGAGCAAATGTACAAAGTGCTGTCAATGTTCAGTGTAGCTAAGTTTGCAGGTCGACGTGGCGATTTCTGATTGAATTTTCCAATCTTATCACCAAATTCCCTGCCCTGAACAATCCTGACCTCGCACTGTCGCACACCGCATGATGTGCTTAGCGGGGTGGGGGTGGATAAAGCACAAAAATAAAATCCTCTTACTCGGAGCCTTTATTTATTATTGAAGAGAATGGGACCAGCTCTCCCAATAATAAGTGACTTGGAGTAAGGCAGGCTTTCAAAAACCTCCTTGCACACGCCTACTTGTTGCTCAGCTAGCTTCCCATCAGCAAACATGCCTACTTCAAGTTGGTCGCCATTCTTGTTGCAACGGTGCACAAACAGTACAGTATCCTTGAACAAGTCAAAGCGACGCTGCATCTCTTCACGGCTCCGCTCCTGACCCCAAAACTTGCACCAGCGCTCATAAAAGGCCCACAGGGCTTCATCTGACTCGAGGTCCTTGTCGTCGACCTCAAAGGCAGGACGAGTTAGAGGCTCAAGTGTGCCTATTGGATCATATCGGATTGACATTAGATTCGCCAGGAGCGATAGCTATTAAATGACCTCTACAATAATATGTTGCAGCATTGATCCACGTACATGTATTTATGCTGTCCTAAAGAAACGACAAGGAAACAAAAAAGAGGTGAAAGGGCCGACTTTATATGATGGATTGGATTCAACAGCATGCACAACAGATTATAAGAGAGTGGATTCTTGTCCTAAAGAAACGACTAAAGAAACAAAAAAAAGGGGAAAGAGCCAACTTTATATGATGGATTGGATTCAACAGCATGCACAACGGGTTATAAGAGAGTGGATTCTCGCAGTAATTAAAATTTGCCTTTGATCAACCCAATTCAAAACGAAGAGAAGCGGATCTGAAGAGGAAGAAAGATAGGATTACCTTGATCGGAACGGGCCATGAGGGAGGACAGGCACCTCCCGAACGGCGGTGAGGCGACGGGGGTGGATCTGCGCAGAAGCAGATCTTGGGCGCCCGCACCACCTAAACACGCCACGGCTGTACGTCGAGATGCCTGGTACCTCCCGAAGAGCGGAGAGGCGACGGGGGTGGATCTGGGCAGAAGCAGATCTGGAACGGCCGCACCGGCTGAACCCGCCCCGGCTGCACGGCGAGATGCAGCAGACACAGCTGAGCAAGCGGCGCGAGTCGCGACACGGGACGCACGCAGGAGCATGGACGCCACCATGGATCCGGATGGCGGCGAGTGGGGGCTGAGCAGGCTGGAGGAGGGAGGGAGGGCGGAGGATCTGAGGGGAGCACGAGGTGTTTGGAGGAGGGGGCTAACTTTAACCCTATCACACGGACGGATGTTCGGATACGAAGACTAAATATAAGTTTTTATTAGTTGAAAATTTAAAAAATACTAATTATTGTTAAATGGGCTTAAAAAACTGGGTGTGGGGATGGCCTGCTAAGGCCGACTCTTCCTGGCTGTCCATATATCTGATCCGTTGGTTCAGATCGAACTCCGAAACCCTAACTCCCCTCACTTTAAGGGTGTTTGGGAGGAGGGGACTAAATTTTAAATCCCGTCACATCGAATGTTTGACACTAATTAGGAGTATTAAACCTAGACTAATTACAAAACTAATTACACAACCCCTAGGCTAAATCGCGAGACGAATCTATTAAGCCTAATTAATCCATCATTAGTGAATGGTTACTGTAGCACCACATTGTCAAATCATGGACTAATTAGGCTTAATAGATTCATCTCACAATTTAGCCTAGGGATTGTGTAATTAATTTTGTAAATAGTACACGTTTAATACTCCTAATTAGTATCTAAACATTCGATGTGACGGGTGCTTAAAAATAAGCAAACGAATCAAACCAGGCCTAACTCAGTGGTATGAGATTTACTTAAGGTCGTGGGTTCGACACCACCTTAAGCTCTTTTTGCTTCGATTTTCCATGCATTTTAGCTCCACCACGTCGTGCATCGACATTTGTCAAGCTGGACCTACGCTGTCCCCGCTACCCCTCCTCCTGCGCATGCAGCTCTGGAATTGCGTTTAATTTCCAGCTCATGATTGTATTTCGAAGTTGTTGCAAACTTGCAACTCTTCTAGGGCTAGGCTGGGAGTATAAATGGTTTGCTACAGTGATCTTTGGTACTTAAAGTTTCCAGAGTGGACATCGGTTGGGGAGAAGTCAATTGCAAGCTAGTAGTAATTAGGTAGGGCTCTAGCTCCAGTTTCTTCTGCGGCTTTAGCTACAGTTTTATATGGAGAAGTCGGAAAAAAAATGTAGCTCCTCCGACTCTCCTCATTTTAGGAGGAGCTGAGGGGGCCTTGATTTGGGAGGCATGATTGTTGTTGTTGATAATTGGCTGGAAACTTACAGGGAAAAGGAATTCTATTGGCTGGCAATAAGACAAAAATAAACGTACAAGAAAGAGCACGCGCATACGCAGAGCATCACACAGACTACACATGCCTTGACGTAGGCTGTAAACATAAATATTGCTTCTTAACATCCAGGCAAAGAAATTTCAACAACTCTCATATGGAGATGCTAAGGGCTCCTTTGGTAGAGCTCCAATTTGTGGAGCTGAGCCAAAGGGCTTAAATGGGAACAGCTCCTAGGGAGGAGCCAGGCGGAGCCGGAGCCGTTTTTGCACACGTGACATGGAGCTGGTTTTTTTGGCTCCTTGCAGCTCCGTCCCGCACACCAGCGCACCTGTTACCTATTTGCCCCTCGAGTTCGCCAAATTTACGGCAAAATTGCCACCGCATGATAGGCAGAAGCGCATCGCTCCGTGCAGGCTCTCTCTGTCGCGCCCCATCCTCGCATGCGCTCCCTCTCTCCTCGCGCTAGCAGGCACAAGACAGCGGCCTCGCCCGCGGCGGAGCAGCGGTGGGGGATCCGACGCCTCCTTCTGCACCCCCGGTGGCGGGGGATCCGGCGCCTCCTCCTGCACCCCGGCGGCGGGGGATCCGGCGCCTCCTCCTGCACCCCGGCGGCGGGGGATCCGGCGCCTCCTCATGCACCCCAGGCGGCCCCCGCGACGGATGAGGGGAGGCGGAAGGGGTTCACCTCGGTGGCGGTGCGTGGGCTGGGGTGCATGTCGGTGGTGGCCGCGTAGGCGTACGCGCCTGGGGGGTGGCCGTGCGGTCGTCTGTGGACTAGCGCATGGGCAGCGGCGGCGGAGAGGGAAGGAGAGGAGGAACGAGCGGGGAGGTGGGGGGAGGCGACGGTCGAAGGTGACGGCAGGAGGCGACGGCCATAGGTGACGGCAGGAGGCGACGGTGGGAGGTGACGGCCTGGAGGCGACGGAATGGGAGGCCTGCGGTGGGAGGAGGATAACGAAGGAAGAGAAGAAGATAATGAAGGAAGAGAAAAGAAAGAAAGAAAATAAATGGGAAGAAAAGAAAAAAAAGAAAAAGAAAAGAAAAGGGTATTATGGGTATTTCATCTTATCTAACAATTTTAAACTACACGGAAGAGCCGTTTTGCCAAACAGTTTTCCAAAAGGAGGAGCCGGAGCCGGAGAAGCCACTCCACCAGAGGAGCTAGAGCCGGAGCCGTTTTTGGAGGAGCCGGAGCCCTGCCAAACTGGCCCTAAGACTGATATATAATGGCCCCACCTGCTGTAGCCTATATGGAACAGACAGTGAAGATAAACAATTAAAGATCAAGATCTTAAGAAAAAGACAAGATTTTAAGTCCACTAACTGCATAAGTGATCATAGCCCATAGTACAAGACTAACCGTAGATGGAGTGTTTATTGATAATTTGCTGTAAAAAGGATTCTTGAACAAAGAAAGAGCCTCTCATTCAATTCTTCCATTTGAGATCATTCTGAAACCACCTCCTTTGCTCACTCCCATAGTTATTGAACTTGTCAAAGTCAGGATCCAATCAAGCCTGTCCATGGATAGTACAGAAGCAACATTTTTAACTACAGTATGCATGATGTTCCAGAAAAAGAGTAGTCGAGTGTGTGCAATGCAACATTACAAAGTCCATAATGCTTGCACTGAGAGGCTAAGAGTGGTCAATTGTTCCTTCTAGAGGCAATAATTTCCTACAGTTTTTTCACCAGCTGAATTAATTTGTCTGTTTAACAAAAATATAACCAGCTAGACATGCACATACAGGCTGTAACCCGCAGCTAGTGCTTTTTAGCCCCATTGCACAAGTAATCCTAAGCAAAAAACAATTATCTTTAGCTCATAAATGCTGAACACCACGAACCAATGATGCATGACGAATGTCGTACCTAGAACACAGGAGTTTGACAATAGAACATCACTTGCCGTGTGACAACATTAGGCTGATCAGCAGTGGCATTATTCGAACCCAGAGTACCGGAGGAACCCAAAGAGCCAAGAGACCTTGCAAATATCGTTGGCACGTGAATTGCTGACAGGAAACAAAATAATATGCATGACTAGAAACAAATGAACACACTTGGTGGTGTTTGGTTGGCTCAAATGTAACTTAATCTGATTACCGAAGATAATGAATCTCATTACATCGTTTGGGTGCGGTGATTTGTAATCAATTGACACTGTAATTGAATCCCTTGCCTAAATAATATCTATACAAGCTTGTTACCCCTCCTCCCCCACCGTAATCAAATACAACACCCACACCGTAATCTAATTACATTACCAGAGTGCAACCAAACAAAAAGGATAATCACCCATTCCGCCGCCAAATACATTGTAATCTGATTCCCTTTGCGTTTATGTTACCTTAACACGAACCAAACAGTATCTTAAATCCATCAAGCAAGGAACCTGGAGTGGATTCAGCATAAACAGACGTAAAGTGAAAGAAGAACATAGTTGATGAATTACCAAAATTCGATCTCTTTGTTAGACTTGAAATTTAAACCTGAATATGCAAGAACAACTGATAGAAATGGGGACTACACAAAATCAGCAAGCAAAAATGAAAGGGAAAAAAATTTCTTCTAAGTTCTAAACTAACACTTGATTTTGTATTGTGGTCAGATTTTTGCAATCTCAAGGGGAAAAAAAGCGAGCACAGGACAGCTCACCTCTCTGCAGCCGTGAACAGCCCAGGCCTCAAGTCACCAGCGCCATGGCCGGCCACGCACCTGCACAAGCACATGAAAGAAACCCCAGAAACCCGAATCAGGTCAAGGCATCGCAGATCCGAAGCAGCAGAAAGAGAGGAAGGGAGAGGGAAAGGCTCTTCCTCCTTCGCCACTCTCCTCATCGCCCGCGAGGCCGTGCAGTTCACTGAGCTCTTCTCCTGCGCAACACACAATGCAACTGACAGTCAGAAATCATGATGGATGCTTCAGTAAATAGTGTAACTAACTATTCACAGTTTAGTAAATAGCATAACACAGCTGAGAACTCACATCTCTGCAAACACTAACTATGCTGCAGCATATAACAATAATGCTTCAAATTTGTCACTCAGTTGCGTGTGTATCCTAAACAAGCCAAGAAAACTCTGTTTGCTCCACAAAAATTCAGTTTCAAGTTCTCAATCTGCAACGATGGCAATGCACGTATTCATGATGGAGGCCCAAGTTAATTGAAACTGAAGCAAAACCATCCTGATTTTTTACTGGAATGAAAGAAAACGGCACATTCTTTATTTTTATCTATACTAAGACTAAGTACCCTCAGCTAAATTCTAGTTTACTGACTGCAATTCATATCCATAACAGCTTGTTATCATCTAGAATGATCACCTGAGATGAATGTGACCACATCTTACTGTGAAACAGCTTCTTGGTCACGTACAGCTTGATAACACTGAATAGCAATGACCGCAGGAAGTATGCCCCATATCTAAACAGATGAAACAACCAGATTAGATTAAAAGAATATGGGAGCAATAAAAGCCCATGAATAGGAGGCACAAATTAGAAAGTGAAGCATGCTGTGAGGACACCTTTTCTTAGTAAACAAACCTACATTCAGTCTAAAGATAATAATAAATAGACTAACAATTTTCTATTATTGTCTGAAATGCGGTCAAATTGGATGACTAAAGCACAAACATACATTAAAAAAACTCATATAAGGAGTGCAGATGCATCCAAAGAGACAAAACTAAATAATAAAGTTTATCGAAAGCTGTCAAATATCCCTGCATTAGTATCCCATCTAATTATTGTTCCACATTGGAAAATTTTGAATGCAACAACAGTTTCAAAGATTAAAAGAGTAAAAAATATACTAACTGTGGAGCAAAATAAGGCTGCCAATATTTAAATAGCACTAAGAGGGTTAAATTTTGCTTTTGCTCCATTGCTCAGTGGCATGCAACTCACAAAATATCAAATATTATTTTCAAAAAAAACAAAAGGTCAAATATCATTGACCCTCATTAGCAGTCATGTATGCTAACCCCATTGACGCTGCCCATACAAATGTCAACAAACCGGAGTCGATGAATAGCAGTAGGGCTAGGAGCATTCAGAGCATAGCAGACTACAGCACAGCAACACTATTGCTGTGGTGGCTGTAGCAATGACAGTAGAAGAGAATCAAGGTATTGACATCAATTAATTTATCTATTCATCAATTCTCAGGTAGCAGTAATTTTAGTGAGCAAACGACAAGCCATGACTACCAAGAGAGAGCAATTATTTTAATAAAAGAGCTGGAAAACAAAAAAGAAGGAAAGCGAAAGCATGGCGCACCTGGCAGGGGTGCCCGGGAGGGATGGGCCACGAGCGGCGCCGGAAGTGGAGCAGAGGAAGAGCGACTTGCTGACAGGCGAGTCGAGAAGCACGCGCGACTCCTGGAGGGCCACCATGCTGGGTGGCGTCTCCAACAGGTCCGAGCGTTACCTCCCTTGCCCTTTCAGTTGTGGTTGGTATTATCAACGGGACTAAACGCTCCTCCTTTTCGTTTCCCCCTATACTGCAATTGATTTTGTAATTTTAATTTATACATGTTTTAGCTTGTTTTGTACTAATGTTGTTAAAGAAAAATGAAAAATTTACATATCTTGAACATGTAAAAATATATTAAATTAGCAACTATATTTAAAAGTTTATTTTTTTCTCGAACTACGCAGGAGAACTGCGTGTCATTTCATTAAGATAGAAAAGAAAGTACATAGAGAGGGGAAGATCCCCTAGGCTAAGTACCAAACACACCCCAACACTCACAAAACACTACACACCCAAAACAAAGGAAAAACATGATCAGAAAGCACCAAGCTAAGTTGGTGCTACAAGCGACCTAGCAAGCAACTCTTTGAGCTTAGAAGCTCCAGCCAAGCACCATAGGGTGCTTTCATTTGTTATAGCCTGCAGGAGCACTTGGGAGTTAGTTAGGAAGAACGCCTTCAAACATACAAGAATTTCTATGTTTCCAAATCTCCCATGCCACCAAAATGATGAGCGAATTTAAACCCTTTCGCCACTGATTTGGAGCAGCTCTAATGACTTTACCCCACCAAGCTGAGAAGCTAGAGGAGTTTACCAGCACATCAATTACCAGATTCAGATGTGAGAAGACCAAAGATCAAATTTGTCTGGTAAAAACACAGGATAACAACAAGTGGGGGGCTGTTTCCTACACTTGGTCACAGAACAGGCATGCCGGGGGGTGCTGCAGGCCCCTACTAGCTAGCCAGTCAGCGGTCCATAACCTCTGTTTAATGGCCAACCAAATAAAGAACTTGCAGCGTAAGGGGGTCCAACTTTTCTAGATTCTTTTCCATGGGATAACTTGAGCCAATGAAAAGGGCTTCATATGCATACTTGCTAGTGTAGATTCCAGATTGGGTCAGCTTCCAGAAGTGTTGGTCCGGGGTATCCTGATGTAAATGGACACCATCTAACTGATCCCAAAGTAGCAGGTATTCCATCAGGACCTCCACTGAGAGGCCTCCTCTAATATCTGAAACCCAGCGCCTATTGGAGAGGGCCTGTGCCACTGTTCTAGTTTTGACAACTCTCTTAGGAATAGACTGAAACAGATTAGGAGCAATTTCAGCCAGAGTTTTTCCTTCCAACCATCTGTCTTTCCAGAATAGGATTGTCTCCTCATTTCCAACAACCAAGACCACTGCCATGTTAACCAAGGCTTGAGCCTTTTGGGGTACATGGATATGAAGACCAGCCCAGGACAAGAATGATCTGTTCTTTGTACCCAAAGCCATCTAATCCGCAATGCCTAGCCAAAGGACTCAATGTTGTGTATGCCCAAACCTCCATATTCCAAAGGGCGCTGGACTTTTTCCCATGAGACCAAACAATTTCCTCCATTTGCCTGTTCTTGTCATTTCCAAAGGAAATCGCACCGTTTTTTTGTCAATAGCTTTGATAACCCATTTGGACAGGTCAATAGCCAATAGATGATGTATCACAGAAGCTGTGATAACTACCCTAGTCATAATCAAGTGGCCTGCTCTATTCATCAGGGAGGCTTTCCAGCTTGGGAGGTAACCAGCAACCTTGTCAATCAGAGGCAGGAGTACTTCCTTGGAAGGTTTTCTGATTGTAAGTGGCAAACCCAGATAAGTGCACGGAAACTCCTTTGTGGAACATGCCAGGTGCTCAGAAATTTGTTGTACCTCTTCCTGTGAGCACTGAATAGGGAAAGCTGAACTCTTGGGGAAGTTTGTATGGAGTCCAGAGGCCTGACCAAAAATATCCAAAATCTGTTTCATTGTTCTGAGATCATCCACACATGGTCGAAGGAAAATAACAGCATCATCCGCATAGAAAGAAGCCCTATGAATGGTCTGTTGAACCGCAAGGGGTTGTAGAAGGTGGTGTTTAGTGGCATATTTTATCAAGGAATTGAGAACATCCATTACCAAGATGAATAGCATAGGTGAGAGAGGATCACCCTGCTTGAGACCATGATGGTGGAAAAAACCAGACCCCGGCTTACCATTAACCAATACCTGAGTAGATGAAGTAGACAGCACCAAGGATATAAGGATACACCACCGCTATCCAAAGCCTAGATGGCAAAGAACTTCCAACAGGAAAGGCCAAGAGACAAAGTCAAAGGCTTTTGAGATATCCAACTTTAGGAGAACATGCGCTTCTTTTTTCCCATGCAAAGCCTTGACCATCTGCTGTACAAAAAGAAATTTAACATGTATGTTCCTTCCTCTAATGAAAGCACTCTGATTGGGAGGGACCAGGCTTGGCAAGAGAGGAACCAGTCGGTTGGCCATGATTTTTGTCACCAGCTTGGCAAAACTGTGAATCAAACTTATGGGCCTGAAATCCTTGACCGTGTTGGTATCCTGCTATTTTGGTAAAGGGGAGATGAAAGCTGTGTTGAGCAGCCTGAAACGAGCCACATGACCTCGATGTATAGCCGATAAAGCCAACATGATGTTGTCTTTGATAATACCCCAGCAATATTTATAAAATCTGCTTGTGTATCCATCAGGTCCTGGGGCTTTGTCCAATGGCATCTCCTTTATTGTAGCCCATACTTCTTCCTCTGTGAAATGGATTTCCAGTGAAGAGAGATCATGCTGCTAAATCCCAATTTCTGCAATGGTATATTCCCTCTCCTCAGTTGTGCGTAACAAATTCTCATAGAACTGCAGAACTGCTTCCTATTTATCTTCTTGGTCAACTACTGTTGATGACCCACTTGCAACATTGCAATGAAATTTTTCTTCTTTCTGTATCGGGCTTGCTGGTGGAAAAAGGACGTGTTAGCATCACCTTCCTTCAAGTACAGAACTCTAAAACACAGGCGAGCAATAGTACATTCAAGAGAAGCCAATCCCAAACAGTGAAGCTTAAGTTTCTTCCTCAGCCATTGCTCACTTGGAGAAAGATCCCTGGAGTCCCTAGCAATCTCAGGATGATGAAAAATTTCCTTGGCTATCCCTAGTTGAAGCTTGACATTACCAATTTTCTGTTGGCCCAATTTTTGAAGGTCCCTGCTAAGTCTCTAAAGTTTGAGGAAGAGCCGTTCAACTGCACAGGATGAAGATACTGGAGCATTCCAATTTTGCTGAACTGCTTCTGAAAAACTGGACATTTTAGTCCAAAAACTCTCAAAATGGAATCTGTGCTTGCCTCTTGTACAAACCTTCAAACCCAAAAACAGTGGGCATTGATCAGACACAACCGAAGCACTACTCTACAGAACAACATCAAGGATGATATCCTCCCAATCAACACAGCAGAAAGCTCTTTCAAGCCTCATGAGGGTGGGAGAGGATCTTTCATTAGACCATGTATTTCCTTCCTAACAAAGGAATTTCCTTTGCCTCAACATCATCTAGGAAGCGCCTGAACCAACCCATCATTGCTCGATCCAAACTGGTATTATTTTTATTAGTAGCTTGGTATATTAAGTTGAAGTCCCCCGCAATCAGCCATGGACCAGAACATAAAGCTCGCACATCACGAAGCTCTTGCAAGAATGCTATCTTATCAACATCATCTTGAGGACCATAGACCCCTGTAAACCACCAATTGCGACCTTCTTGTTTCTCAAATTGAACTGAGACAAAATAATTATCCACTCTAGAAACTAGGATCGGACAGATATTGCTTTTCTAGGCAATCAAAATCCCTCCTTTCATGCCATCAGCTGGCAGTTCCACATACTTGTCATAATCAGTGCCAAAAACTGAGAGGAAAATTCTTTGATTCATAACAACAATTTTGGTTTCTTGAAGACAAACCATAGGAGCATTTGAGGACCGTATTACATCACTAACGGTATTACACTAACTTTTTTTGGTTAAGGCCATGCGCATTCTAAATCAGAATAGAAGATGGATTCATGATTGAAACAAAAGAAGTTTGACCAGCAAATTGGAACCAGAAAGTTACAGGAAGTCCCCTACTTGAACCTGAGTGTCATCTTCGAGGTTCCAGCCAAAGATAGCTACCATGGCAGCCACATGGTTCTCAACGAGTCGGCTCCCCATAATCTTGAAGTAGGCATCTTGAGTCTTGAGATCAATTTTTTCTTTGCACGCAAAACCTAGACTCATAACCCTCCTTTGTGCTTCGGTGGTGACAGGTCCTAGAGAACACATGTCAGCTCTAGCCACCCTTTTGCTTCGTCGAGGTAAAGAACCCAGAGCCACAGCTTTGACGCACCTCTTGTGAATAACAGGCTGCGGTAGGAGGCTATCTGTTGGCTTGCAAGCTCTTTGAAGTTGGGGGAGCATTAGCATTGAAGGAGCAACCACGTCCACTTCCCCGGTGTTTGCGGAGGTAGAGGGGGTCTGGTACGGAAGCACGAGCGAGAGTACACTCATAGTGCCCCAGCCCTGGAGCCGCCAGCAGCGGACTTGTGCGGTGCCACCGTCAGGACTTGGGTGAACAGGCATGTCTTGGTCGTCAGCTGGGGATGGATGGAGAAGCTGGGCGGTGAAGAAATTCTACATAACAAGGTCGAGATGTTTTTTTATTTTTTTATATATATATATTTACAATTTAAAGAAATAAATAGTCAAATAAAAAATTTGCAAAAATAGGCTTATGCCGCCAAACCAAACGGTGGTAAGGCCCTTGTCGCCGTATGAGACGGCGGTAGGGTGTCGGCTGCCACGTGCGGGCATCCCTCGCCGGTTGAAATGGTCGAAGGGGCCTTACGGTCGTACGAAATGGCGGTAAGAGCCCTCCCGCCGTTTCAGCCGGTGGTAAGGCCCCTCCGCCTGCTTGGAGGCGCTATAGCCAATTCAAACGGCTATAAGTACCCTTTCAATTTCTTTTCCATTCATTTTTTCTTGACTTATACCAACTATTTTTCCTTCATTTTTATCAAATATTTTCCCTTCATTTTTGTTGACTTTTATCAATTAATTTTCCTTCATTTTTATTGAATATGTCAATTATGTAGTTCCATTAATTTTCAAAAAAATGGCTATACCTCTTTTTTTGAATATTGTTCCTTTAATTTTTTTGAAATATTTGGGAGAGGTAGAGTGAATGCATGAAATCATTGAAAATCATTAAACTCCCGGCCTAGATAGAGTAGTATGCGAATATCCACACATCGTACATTGTACAATCGTACACATGATAGCCTACACCGACGTACAAAAGATAAAAGCGGTCCTACGCACTAAATGCGCCCTTGCTTAAAACGAGGTTGGTCACCCCGACCACGTCCACGCCTCGCTGCCCGCTACGCTGCTCTGGTCTATTGCTGGTCGTACGTCAAGGGGTCCCGTGGGGCAACGTCGCGAGGTGGACGTCCCGCTAGGGCCGCAAGTAGTGTCGCGAGCTCCTAGGTCGCACCCTGTGTAGGAGCCTCCGGGGCATCACGCAACTGCGAGGCACTGATTATGTCAGGCTCAGGTCCGACAAAATTGTCCACCCGTGCATGACGCTAGACCTCTGTCCCTCCTCCTCGATGGAGTCCTCCGAAGCCCCTTCGTGGTCTGCGAACGCTGTTATGCAACGAAGGAAATGGTATTGTTAGTTTTGTTGCGTATTTAAATGCAATAGAAAACATGTATTCATCATGCACCGTAGTGGCGTAGCTCTATGTGAGGTGCAGTTGAAGAGGGCCCCACTCCACTGTAAGCACCGTACATCTGCGGGCCTGTGTTAATAAATTATTAGTTACTAAGGTGAATCGGACAACATTTCGTCAATGATGTATGACAAAATAACGTTCACGTACCTATGGGAGTCACATACCGCGGAAGAGTGGACGGGCCGGCGGCGGCATGCCAAAACGGTGGTGGTGTCGGTGTGCCCCAGGACGTCTCGACCGCTGGCGCTTGTGCCTGTGGTGCAGTAGAGGAGCCTGGGTACGGCGGACGAACGGGTGGTTGAGAGGACATACCGGCCTGGTGCGTAGGAGCTGGAGAGGACGAATAGGGGTAGGCAGCCCATGGTGGAAGCATGACATCCCCACGATTGCCACGACAGCTGACGGCCCTAAGGAACCTACCGCAGATGCCCAAGGCCCTCCTGTACAGCGTCTCGTGGTCCCTAGCACCCATGTCGTAAGTGTGCTCGAAGTCGTACCTCAGCTCAGTGGCGACCTCTGCAATAACGTCATACTTTTGCAACAGGATAGGGTTCAAGTTAGGCACACCACATAATGTAGTTTGAGTAACGAATGATGCAGAAGCTTACCGCGAGGTTGAAGTTGACGTCCCTGGAGCGCGGGTACGTCTGCGTGACAAGTGCGGTCTCCGTTGGTGGATAACTCGGAACATAAGTGACCCACGTCCTAGTCCTCAGCTAGAACCACCAAAGGTACACTGTGAAAGCGTCATCGTCGTGCACGCGGTCCTCCTTCACCACCTCGTCTAATGTGGTCATCCACATATCGACCCAGTGAACCATCCTCGGAGCCCACTGGACCCCAGGCCCACCACCATCACCACCCTGACGGCTAGCCCTAACATAACCATCATGCAGTGAGTTAGATAAATGAAAAAATCCATATTCGAAGGAGAATCAAAGGGTGGGGTGTACCTGTGAACAACGGTCGGGACTGGAGATGTAATAGGAAGTGCGGACTGCTGGTAAAGGCCAAACTGCCTCATGACACGGTGAACCTCGTAGTCCTCAACGTGGATATCGTAGACCAGTGGCCTCGTCGTCCTCCAGTACTCCATGTCTCGATGGCATAGCGAAGAGAGGCCATGCGGGGCACGAGACTGCACCTCCTCGATGGTGTAGGGTCTCCACCTCACGTCAGTGTCGACAAGAGCGTCGAACTGACTGACAAAGTTCGGGTATGACTTTTTCATCTGCACCCCAACCCATGATCCCTATAACAAATAATCGCAATAAAGGTAGTTGTAGTTGTAGATGAAGCATAATATGAATCGAATAATTGTAGTTGAAGCACCGTACCTTCCTCAAGCACCACAACGACCCCATCGTGGGCTTGTCAACGTCGTCATGGTCAAAAGGCAGCTCCTGGTACGGGGACATGTCAATCCATGGCTGCCCGATCGGGAATCGCTCGTACGACCATAGCTGAAGTAGCAACGGACAGCCAAGTAATGGCCACTTTTCCTTCGGCTCATTCTCAATCCATTGTGAGAAGCTCTTGATGGATCTTTCTTGTCTTCGCCTCACATTTGGACTATCGAGCCCGACATCCTCTAGAGATACAGGGTGGTCGGCCTCACTATTGACCGCCCTCTTCGCTAGTTCTTCGCATTGTTTCTTTGTAATGTCCTCAAGTTTCTTCCACAACAGGTTAAATTTCCTCTCTTGATTCTGGCTGCATAGCCGCTTGAACAATTTTGTAAGGGTCTTGTTCTTGAATTGCCTACGGAAGTTTGCACCCATATGCCTCATGCACCACCTACTCTTCAAGTCCGGCCATATCGCCAACCTGAAAGGCTCCTGACTTCCATTCTGTAGGTCTTCGATTGCTTGTAGAATGCCTTTGTGCTAATCATGAATGAGACAAACCCCCTCCACGTCCATCACAATCAGGTTCTTCACCCTCTCTAGGAACCAATACCAGCTATCTCCAGACTCTTTCTCCACAAATGCGATCGCAAGTGGCAACACCTGATTGTTGTCGTCGCACCCAATAGCTGTCAATGTTGTTCCTTTATAACTTCCTATCAGAAATGTGCCATCAATGCAAATTACTGGTCGACATCGCTGGAAAGCCTCTATGCAAGGACCCAACGCTAGGAATGACCACTGCAGGACTTGTTTGCTTGGAAACTAAACACATGGATAGGTTTTCATGTCGTAGAAGCTTCCTAGGTTCCTCTAGGATATCGTGTGCAACAAGATAGGGAGGTTGTCATAGGATGCTTCAAACGTACCCCACTTCATCTCCAGTACTTTCTGCTTCGCTTAGGTAAGCTTTGCTGTAGCTAATCTTGTACTTGAACTTCTCCTCTATGGCACAAACAATGGACTTGGGCTCGAAGCTAGGATTCTTCACTATCTGTGGATACATGTATTGAGCAACAAAATGAGCAGTGAGGTTGTCAGTGCTTTAGACCGGCAACCTGCCTAGGGGGTACCCTAGGTGGTCTTTTGAGCGGCGGGTGTCGTCGAGAATCAAGGAGCCGGTGGTGACGTAAGGAACACGATTTAGACATGTTCGGGCCGCTAGATCGCGTAATACCCTACGTCCTGTGTGTTGATTATATTGTATTGTAGACGAGTTGTGTGGAGGGGGTCCCTTCCCGCCCTTATATGATTGGAGTAGCAGGGTTACAGGGTAGAAACCTAGTCGGGTACGGTTACAGAGTCCTACTCGGTCTAGGCAGAGTAGTTTCCTTACGTATTCCAACTAGTCTTCAGGAGTCCGAGTGGGCTACGCCTCCCTGCCATGTAGCCCCCGAGCCCTGTTACGTCCGAGTACGCCCCTGAGCGAGCCGTACAGGGCCTACTCGCGGGCCAAGGATGTATGCCCGACAAGCCCCCGAGTACTTTGTAGTCGAGTGGAACAGTTCCGAGTACTCGGAAGTCGTTATACAAGTAAATCCCTGGTGCTTAGTGGTTGTTGTGATGTCTTCGAGTCCTCGAGTACTGTCACATGGCTGGAAGGTACTCTTCGTCTGTGTTTGCTTCGAGTCACTTTTTCCTTGGAGATATATGGCAGTGCGATGACAATCGCACTCAATATGGAGTAGCCCCTGAGCCTTAGGTTGAATCAAAGAATCAAGCTGAGGGTCAATCCTGTGTTTTGTTTTTTGGCTTTAGTAGTCTTCAGAAAAAAGAAAACTTTGTCCAGCGGGTACGGTATCCGCATCCCCCGAGCACTTAGGCGATTATTCGTAGTCGATGAAGTGGTCAAATCTCTTGGTTAGAGTATCCATTAGGTATTATGGTGATAAATCTGATTTTATTTCTGACCGTTGCTTAATTGACGCTTGGGATCCGGAGGTGATGGAGATATAATAGGACGGGCCCGCTGGTGGTTAGCGGTACATTCTTTTTTAGCAGCTATATTTTGTGCACCTCTTTCCTGTTCATCTTTGAGCCGCTGCCCTTTCCTGTGCCGCCGCCGCCATTGTTGCTCTCTCCTTGCCCTTGAGTGAGATCTACTGCCGATCCTCCTCTTCTTCATTTTTCTCGAGGCTAACTGATGCGCGTCAAGAAGATGGTGAAGAAACCAGAGAAACCCCAAGGGCAAGCTGCGGCTGTCAGTAAGGTGAGATCTAAATCCAAAAAAGGGAAAGAGCTCGTGCTGCCGGCGCCGAAGTGTGGCCCTACAAACCAGACTGCGCCGCTGTCGCCTGGGATCACCTGGCAGCACTCTGTGATGAAGGAAGCAGCGGTTCAGGCTTTGGTTGATGCTAAGCTTCTTCAGTCGAAGCTTGAACTCGAGTGGAGGCCTGCTTTTGGCAATGCGTGGTAGTTTGAGGAGCATCCGAACGAGACGGTCATGCTTGAACACTTCGTCGAGAGGGGACTGACAGTGCCCACCTCCGACTTCTACTAAAATCTTCAGTTAGTTCACTTGAATCCCAATGGCGTGCTCCATATGGCTATTTTTGTACACTTGTGCGAAGTGTACCTGGGTGTCCCTCCTAGTCTTGAGCTTTTTAGAAAGTTGTTTAGCTGTAAGCCGCAGCCTAGTGCGACTAGAATAGAGGTTTTCGGAGGGGCTAGGTTTCAGCTGAGGAACTCGAGTGCTTATCTCGAGTATGACTTGCCTGACTCTCATGGCGATTGGAAGAAAAGATAGTTTTATGTTGGGAATCATGATCCTGTTCTGCCAGTGGTCACTGGTCACGCTTCCAAGCACATGGATAATTGGGTGAGCGAGCCTGAGGACACCCCTAAAATTGCTAACTTGCTAATTCAGATTGCCGAGTTGAGATCATTGGGCTTGACTGGCATCAGTGTGGCTGCTAGTTTTCTTAAGCAGAGGGTTCAACCTTTGCAGCAACGAGCTCGCTCAGGCTTGGTGTGGCGGATCCACCTCGGATTAGCCAAATTGAGGCAAGGTTAAGTCGCCTAACACGCGACACCGGCCTTAATCAGGCTAACTCGAGATGCCGTCGGATTTCATCCGATTTAACCACTTGAACAGGACCGAGTTAGCAAACTCACACGAAGGTGAGCGGTTTCAGAGAATACAACAAGTCCACTGATTTAAACAACTTCACCATTTAGTTCAATAACAAAACCACATCAAAGTTTTAAAGGTTCAAACAACACAGACAGAAGGCAAAAACGAGCGGAAGCTACTTCGTCGGGGTCGGACATCATTGGTGAGGCCTGCCAAGACATTAGTGATCCCTCTCCTCGCTGTTTGAGGAGGGATCCCACTCAACCGTCCAACCCGGAGGGAGTTGGGGCGACCAAGTGCCAATAGAAGAAGGCTCGGGAGCAGCAACTTCACCTAAAAAAGGAAGCCACAACAAGGCTGAGCTACTAAGCTCAACAAGACTTAACCGACAGGAGTAAAGCTACTCCACCTTTCTAGACATGCAAGGCTCTTTGGCTGAGGGATTTGTTTGCCAAGAAGCACTAAGTAGATCCTTATTTTCAAGTTTTAGCTCAGATTCTAGGTTCATTAACCGGTCTAAGTTAGCAACTTACTCTAGGCAACATAGAACCAAACAAAAGGTATATTTATCAACATCAAGGCCATGTCATCATCAGATTCCTTTATTACTCAGGGTAGCATAGCGATCAAGCAGTCTCAAACTGTGAGAGGCAGACGAATCGATTCGAGTTCTTTAACCATGCATGGTGAACCTAACCTCACGACATCCGTGCACCACCGAGGGCCGCTTCCTGTGTCGGCCTTCCCCATCAATCCCCTAATCCGTGTCGGGCCCATTTCCTTTGGTGCAATGTTCCACAGACCCGACCTCTGCCATTCTGTGACCACACTTGCCACCATGTGCAGCAGCAGGGGAAACTCCGTTCCAAGAACAATGGGGCGACCGCTCACGTCTAGGTTCGATCCGGTACTCGGCTTCCTCATCCCATAATAAGTATGAGGTTAGTACTTTCAAACACTTGATCACGAACACCACCACTGTCGGGCCTTAGCAAGTTTCATAGACAGACGGGGCGATCAGCCGACCACCAAAAAGTTAACCAGAACCCGGCCCCGTCCATCGTCCTTATAGTTGCGACAGGAGGAGAACAACCAACTCCTACAACTCGCGAGTGACAGGAAATCACTCGACTTTTACCGTTTCCTATTTAAGCAAAGCATCTACTCGGTCCAACAGCTAGTGTTCAGATCAAGGGATCTAAGTCATGCATCTACGGTTTCAAGCAACTCCTATACGTAAATGCACAAACAAGAAGCAGAAGGCCTGCGCAAGTTTGGGAAAACTAGGTTCATGCTCCGGGGCTTGCCTTCAAATGAGGAGGAAGGGAAGGGGTCTTCTGCGGGGGCGGTTTCGGCTTCTGGAAGCGGGAGTTCTGCCGCAACTTCGTCTTCTGGCGCTGGGTGCAACTCGTAGAAGCCGTCGGCGAGATGCAACTCTACACGAATGCAATGCAAGGGTTAGCATTTAGACGGTTATTTCAATAGTAACACTTGCAAGTTCTAGCTCAGAAACTTTGTAGCATAGCTACGAAAAAAGGTGGGGAAGTTCGCTTGGGTTGGAAAAGAACAAGGTAAAAGGGTCGGTTGGAAGGAAACTTATGATCTGACCCTTAGACTAGAGGAATAGATGTGCTGGGGGTCCTCAGACTAAACGTAGAGAAGTTCCCGATTTTTACACATATACCCTCAGGTCAAGGAAAAAGATACAGCCGAGCCCTCGGGCAAGGCGAAGAAAGGGTCGGCGAAACAGACAGGGTCGGCGAGACGGAACAGGGGTCAGGCGGATAGGAGGGGTCGGACGAGGTGGAAAAAGGGTCGGCAGCTTACCTTCATCTTACAGGTGAAGCTTGGGGTCGGAAAAGAGTAGACTTGGGCGAAAGAACTGGAGCACTACGACTAGGCAGGCGATGCCTGGCGGTGCTCCGGCGGTGGCGGTGCTTCTTGTGGAAACAAGCAAGCTCTTGCGCAGCGCGGAGGAGTAAGCGGCTGGGCGGATTGGGGATGACGGTGTGGAGTGGAGAGGAGAGTTCCTCAGGGACTTAGGCTGTAGCGCTTGAGCACGAAACAGAGAGCAAGGCGGAAGGGCAGCGATGGTATTCTCTTTTGTAGCTGCGCGGAAGAGAGAAGGTTGGAGCGGCGCGAAGACCGGGAAGAAGCGATGGAGTGCGCTGCCGGGGCGGCGATTGAGCATCGGTGGGGCAGAGCAGGACTTCGGGGATGACACCAGCGGCCATTGGGCACCGATGACAGGGCAGCGCAGGTGCGGTTTTGCTGGTGGTTGAGATTTGGCGGAGGCGGGAGTCGTCGTGTGGTGGATCTGATGGAAGTGACCGGGGGAACGGCGCTAGAAGCGAGGGCGCACAGGTGAGAAGACAGGCGGGCTACGGTCGCGCGGGTGAGCGCGAAACAACAGATTGTCGGGGGCGTAGCTCTGACAGGGCGGAAAAGGAGCTGTCGCGGCCGGGGTCAGGGTTGGCGGAGGAGGGAATCGTCGCGTAGCGCGGACCGGGGCGGCGCGACTGTGGAGGGGTGGCAGAAAAGACGGGCGGCATCGGGCTCTGCAGCTGGGGGTCCGGCGAGGTGATGATGGGCGCGAGCCACGAGACGCTGCAGAAAGGGTAGCAGAGGAGCTTCCGCTGCGATTGGGGAAAGGGGGCATGGATACCCATCCGGTCGTGGCCGGCAACGAGGCGGAGCGGCGGGTGTCGGAGAAGTTGAGCCACGCGGCAGAGAGGCTCTGAAGCGGGCATGCTACTTGAGTGCGCCTGTTGCAGGAGATCTGGGAGAAAGATTTTTGTGGGTCCACCGGTTAGTCTCGGTTGGTCCACTGCTCAGATTGAGAGAGAGGCATTGCGGGAAGACTTAGAAGGATCCGGCGGTTGAGTTGGGGTCGGCGGGGTCGGAACTGGGGAACCAACGGAGAGGGGTCGGATCTCAGGGTCGGGACCAGACTGGAGGTTGAGCACTTCAACTTGGGAAGATGAGAGGGGGATTAGGGACTTGGATTAAGATTAACTCCAGAGATTTGGGGTCGGTCGTCACACTTGGAGTACTCCGATTTTGATGACCCATCACGGATGTCCCCTAATGACATATCTGATGATGGCGTGGAGGCATTACTGGGGAAGTTTTTTAGGAACTATCAGGGGGGACCAGTGCTTCCGGGAGTTCTTCGTCAATTTGACAGTTGGTATGGGCCAACAGAGGTATGCTCTTTTGCTTTGACTTGTATATTTCGAGACGTGGCAATACTTTCAAGTAACAATTTTGTTTACAGTCCCAGGTTCTTTTTGGCTTCTTGCCGCAGTCTGAGGGAGGGGAGATAGTCATGGCTGATACTGATGATGAACCTTCTCCTCCTGCTAAGAAATGATGAGTAGTTCGAAAGAAAGCTGTTGTGCGGCCTATTTCGTTGTTGAGTTTGACCCCTGAGGGGTCGCAGAGTACCAAGGTACGTATTCGTTGTATAAGGTAATTTTTTCGGAGAATTGTCTTTGGGAAGGCTGACAACTCGGCTACAGGCGTTGACAAGGCTACTTCTAGTGAGGTAGTCACGGTTGCTAAGGACGCCGTTGTTAGTGTCGCGGCTGTCGAAGAGTTGCCGGTGGGGGTGCCGCTTGTAAACTTGGGGACAGCAGCCTCCGAGTCTGCAGCTCTGGCACCGGCAGGTCCCGAGGGTGGTTGATGTCATGAAGACACCGGTGGTTGCTACTGGTGCTTTGTTATCCGACGTTATCGCCAGTGGTGAGTTTTCTGATTATTTGTTAGTCTGAAGTTTCGCAGTCTTATCCTTGATTTCTTCACGGCTTGGTGAGAGTGTCTTACCTCCGATTGATCCTGTGGTGCCGAGTACTCAACCGACAGTCACTGAGAAGAAACGTGTGCGATTGCCGCCGCGGTCATCTCGGTGAGTTTTGTGTAAATCTTTCTTTGTATTGTATTTTTGAACTTCCGAAGAACGGGTGATGACCTCGTGTTTTGATCCAGGGATGCTGAGGATACCATTCCTGTGGACACAGGAGTGGAGTCTGGTCTTCCGACTACACTTTCTGGTCCCTTAGTTGATTTGATGATGGATGACGCACCCGAGGTTGAGGACATAAATCATCTTGGTGCCACTATCTCCATGCTTCAAGAAGTTATTCGCTCAGTGGAGATTCCTGCAGTCCCTTCGAGTTCTGGGGGTGTGCCGTCCTCAACGACTATCGGTGGCACCTTGGCCTTTGTTGATACGACTAAAGTGGATAAGGTTGGCGCACCGGGTATGTAGTTCGGAGTATAGATAGTTTTTTTTTGAAGTCGATGTATTGTATCCTGTAACGACTCATGAGTTTTCTTTTTCAGGGGCTATTTTGGGTGGGGGTCCGGAGGCTCAGGTTGCTAAGAATACCAAGGGTCCGGTACTTGAGCTGCCGTCGGAGTTAGAGTTTCGAAGAGCTATTTAGAGCTTTCAGGTGCGTGAGCTTATCATCTTTTGACTGATTCCATCTTGATGAGTCTTGACGAGTTGCTTTTGAGTTGCTTGCAGGACCTGTATGACAGAGCCCAAAGGAATGCTCGGGCCCTCCAGGAGCGAAATAACACTGTGCAACGAGTGGCGCAACTGGAGCAAGAATGTAGCCGTCTTACAGAGTCCTTGAGAGTTCATGAGGAGGCTACAAAGTCTTTCGCGGTAGAGCGGAGGGACCATGAAGTCTTGCAAGAGCGATTGGAGAATCGCTATAAATCCTTGAACAAGAAGTATCAAGGTGAATACTCGTGATCCTTGAGTATATTTGACTATAGTCATGGGTTCTGATCTGTGGTACTTTGGCGCAGAGCTCAAGAGAAAAGAGGCTGCTATGAGTAGCCAGCTTCTTGACTAGAGGAATGCTCATGACCGGGTAGCTGATGAGGTTGACCGTCTCCGGGCATCGCTGGCTGAGGCTCAGGCTGCATGTGAGCATCAGAGGGATAGAAAAAAATCAAAATGGAGTTATGCTCGCTATGGCCATGGTGGTCTGTAGAGACCATGGTAGGACCATAGGACGGCTTTGAGGCGAGCTCCAAGAGTTGACTAGTGCTACACAGGACATAGTTAACGCCATCGCTCCGCTTGAAGATGATGGTAAGCCTCGCTCAGTAGTCGAGCGGCTGAAGACTGCTCTGGGTAAGGTTGCTGGCCTCTGCAAGGATTTTTGCAAAAAAGTCCTTGCGGTGGTAAAGTCATATTACCTGAGGGCAGATTTGATGGCAGCTGGTGACGGTGTTGCTCAAAACTGCACAGAGGATGCTTATGTGCAATATCTCGAGGAGGCTGAGCCGATCACTTCGAAGATGTCTGAATTTGTATCTTTGGAGGAGCCTTAGTCTTGTGTAGCCTTCGAGTTTTGACTTGCCGAGTACTTTGTTGGAGTACTCGAGACAATTTCTGAATTTTTTTTAAAGTCTGATGAATGATCTTGTCTTTGCTAATCTTTGTAGTCGGGCGGAGCAAGTTCGAGTTTAGCCGAGTAGTTATATTGTCTGCTGCGGACGTCAATTATTGGTGTTGCTGTTGAAAGTACTCTAACCTTTTCTGCACTTTAAGAGGGGTGCACGGGCGAACTGTTCCCTTTTTTTTTGCGGTTGAATGCCTTCATGTTAGTGGGGTCAGAAAGCATCTGGTTGACTCTTGTCAGTGCTTTAAGGCTTGTCCTCACGAGCGGACAGTAACTTCCAAGTAGGTAGTGGTTGTGGTGCTTGGCTATAAATAGACCATTGGGGAGGTCGACCAAGGCCATGCTTCTCCGGAGTAGCAATGGATTGCTTTAGATTGCTATTATTTGATTGTAGAAAGCTTTCAAAGAGTGCCCCAGTATTAGAAGATTCCTCGTAGATTAGAGCCACCTTCCCTCCATATACTCTTGCGCTCGTAGGGATAGCCGCGATGCTAGAAGAATTCTCGTAGGAGGGTTTGTCGCGTGCCTCATCTTGCAGCTCATGATCCAGCTAAGTCCGTGCCGGAACTCGTGAGTGATGGGTGATGAGTGCCGCGGTCTTTATTCGGCTCTCTTATCAGAGGTGGAAGTGTGGCATGCAGTGTGGGATGGCGCATCGAAGCTAGCAAGAAGCAGTCTTGGTTCTTTTTCTCCTTTATGCTGCACCGGGGATTCATCATTGCCGCTGTCGAGGGAGCGGCGGTGAAGGAGTTCCTGATGTTGTTTGGGAGGAGGACTAGGATATGGCTGCGTACTGTGCAGCTTCCTTGCGTGCGGGTCCTTCCTTTTGATACTGCTTACACCTTGGTGTTCTAGTAGTTGCCAGGCCTGTGTATCCTTGTGATATAGTAAAATCCTGAGGCTTGTGTGCAGACTGCCAGTAGGCAGTTGCTTGTAGTCTTTGTTGTGATGTTATATTGTATTTTGAGTACCCTGACTCTGTTCTGAGTAATCGTATGTAACTTCAAAAATTATCCCATTCGAAGCAATCTTGAGTTTATTTGATGATTGAGTCAGTCTTGCTTGAGTAAAAAATGACTAAATGATGCGGTCGTGGTTTTTACGAAAAAACTGCTTGTCTTCTGGAGTTGAGAACTCGTACTGGAGCTTCAGTGCCTGTGGGTACTTCTGCGGGTTGTTGATGAATCGGAGACTTGATGAAATCAAGTCGTGGGTCGAGAGTAGAGTGTGGGGGCTTGGAGCCGGAGAGCTCGAGTAGATGTGAATAGCCCATAGTGACTCGTAGGGATTTTGATGAAATCAAGTCGGAGAGCGAAGCACTGGAGCTCGTCAGGCTGGAGGCCCCGAGTGGCTGAGAATAGGGGTTTGTTTGAAAAACTTGGGGCGAAGGCTCGAGTACATGCTCTGTGGCCTACTACGGGTAGTAGCGACAAAGATGTTCTATATTCCAGGAATTTGGTATTTGTTCGCCTGACAGTTCTTGTAGTCTGTATGATCCGGGTCCTGTGACCTTGGATACGATGTAGGGACCTTCCCATGGCGAGTTGAGCTTGTGCAACCCTGATGTGTCCTGGATTCGTTTGAGGAACATGTTGCCTAAGTTGAAGGATCGCTCTTTAATATTGCGGTCATGGTAGCGTCTTAACCCGTCGAGGTATCTGGCTGATTGAATTAGGGCTGCGCATCTCGTTTCTTCTAGACTATCCAGATCCAAGCGTCTTGTTTCTTCTGCTATTCCTTCGTCATACTGTTCGACTGCAGGAGACTGCCACATGATGTCTGCGGGGAGGATAGCCTCTGACCCATATACAAGGAAATAGGGGGAGAACCCGGTAGACTTGCATGGTTGGGTTCATAGTCCCCACAGGACATTAGGTAGTTCTTTGAGCCATTTGCCTCCTCTTGTGTTGTCGATGTCGTGTAGCCTTTTCTTGAGTGCTTCGAGTATCATGCCGTTGGCACGCTCGACTTGTCCATTGGCCCTTGGGTGAGCAACCGAGACGTATCGTACGTCAATTCCACTATTCTCGCAATATTCCCAGAAATCGTGGTTGTTGAAGTTGGACCCCAGGTCGGTGATTATCTTGTTCGGGAAACCGTAACGATGTACAATTTCATCCAGGAAGTCGAGGACTCGGTCTGCCTTGGGGCAAGTGACGGGTTTCACTTCGATCCATTTGGTGAATTTGTCGATGGCTACGAGTACTCGATTGAAACCTCCTGGCGCAGTTGGTAGTGGTCCTATCATATCTAGCCCCCAGCAAGCAAAAGGCCATGTTGGAGGGATTGTGATGAGTTTGTAGGTGGGGATGTGTTGTTGCTTAGTGAAGAACTGGCAGCCTTGGCATTTGCGGACTAATTGTTTTGCATCGGCCAATGCAATGGGCCAGTAAAAGCCTGCTCTGAAAGCTTTGCCTACGATTGTTCATGAAGTGGCATGATTGCCACAGATTCCTTTGTGTATTTCTTCTAAGATTTCTTGGCCTTCTTCTCGGGTGACACATTTCATGAGTACCCCTGATGATGCGCTTTTTCTGTAGAGCTTGTCCCCAACTAGAACATAGTTTTTTCCTCGTCGCGAAATTTACTCAGCTTGGTTTTTGTCAGATGGCAACTTATGATCTTTGATGTAGTCGATGAAAGATGATCAGAATTTCTGCATGGAACTTCTGCATGAGTTGAGCCCATATTTGATAATACGTCAGCAGCTTCGTTGTTGCCGCAGACAACATGATAAAATTCCAAGCCTGAGAACCATTTTTCTAGTTTGCGGATTTCTTTGCAGTAAGCGTCCATGTTTTCCTTGTTTCGATCCCACTCGTCATTGACTTGGTTAATGATGACCAGCGAGTCGCCGTATACTAGTAGTCGTTTGATTCCGAGGGAGATCGCGAGACGAAGACCGTGTAGCAGTGCTTCATTCTCGGCTTTGTTGTTTGAGACTTCCCAAAAGATTTGAAGGACGTATTTGAGTTGTTCTCCTTTTGGGGAAATCAAGAGTACTCCTGCGCTGACTCTTCAAGCTTGAGGGAACCGTCAAAGTACATAACCTAGTGCTCTGGCCTTTCGACTGGTGTTGGTACTTGATTTTCCGTCCATTCAGCCATGAAGTCGACCAAAGCTTGAGATTTTATAGCTGTTCTTGGTTTGAAGTCTAAGGATAGAGCTCCAAGCTCTACTGCCCATTTGGACATTCTACCCATTGCATCCCTATTGTGAAGGATTTCGCCGAGCGGGAAGTCGGTGATGACTGATATGCTGTGTTCTTGAAAGTAATGCCGCAGCTTCCATGAAGTGAGCAGAATTGCATAGAGCAGCTTTTGTATTGGTGGGTATCGAGTTTTGGAATCCGAGAGTACTTCACTGATGAAGTAAACAGGTCTCTGGACTTTATAATGTGGCCTAGTTCAGACCGTTCGACTACTACTGTGGTGCTGATGACATGAGTGGTAGCAACTATGTATAGGAGCAATCTTCGTTTGGGGATGGAGCGGTGAGTAATGGTGGTTTTGACAGAAAGTCCTTGAGTTGTGTCAAGGCTTTGTCCGCCTCTTCTGTCCATTGAAACTTGTCCTGACGTTTGAAAAGCTTGAAGAAGGGTAGTCCGCGTTCTCCAAGTCTCGAGATGAATCAATTGAGGGCTGCCATGCAGCCTGTGAGTTTCTTCACACCCTTGATGCCAGCTGGTGCTTTCATATTTGTGATGATAGATATTTTCTCCGGGTTGGCCTGAATGCCGCGGTGGCAAATGATGAACCCGAGTAGTTTGCCCAAAGGTACACCAAAAACGCATTTGGTGGGGTTAAGTTTCCAGCGGAAAGCTCATAGGCTTGAGAAAGTTTCCTCCAAATCGGTGATTAGATCTTCCTGGTTTCTTGTTTTGACAACTACGTTATCCACGTAAGCTTCTATGTTGCGGTGTAATTGCTTCTCGAAGCACATTTGTATAGCGCGCTGATAAGTTGCGCCCGCATTTTTTTAACCCAAATGACATTGTTTTGTAGTAGAATGCCCCAAACAGAGTAATGAAAGCTGTTTTGGCTTGATCTTCTCCTTTGAGGCTTATTTGGTGGTAACCTAAGTAGCAGTCGAGAAAGCAGAGTAAATCGCACCCGGTAGTAGAATCGACTACCTGGTCGATCTGGGGTAGTCCAAAAGGGTCCTTTGGACAATGTTTGTTGAGATCCGTGTAGTCGATGCACATTCTCCATTCGTTGTTTTCTTGTGGACGAGTACTGGGTTGGCTAACCAATCAGGGTGAAAGACTTCTTTGATGAACCCTGCTGCAAGTAGTTTGGCTAGCTCTTTTTTAATTTCTTCTCTTCTGTCTTGGGCGAACCTCCGTAGGCGTTGTCATTTTGGGGTAGCTTTGGGATCAACATTTAGTGAATGCTCAATCAGTTCCTTAGGCACACCAGGCATGTCAGCTGGCTTCCAGGCGAAGATATCGTGGTTAGCTCGAAGAAATCTGATAAGCGCGGTTTCCTATTTGGGATCTAGCCCTATTCCAATCAGGGTTGTCTTAGAAGGGTCGCCGGTCTGGAGATCAACTGATTTGAAATCTCTCACTTGCTGGCTTTACTTTTGTTGGCCCCGATTTGTTTTCTTGGATTTTGAGTTTTGTCAGTGTCACACCCGATTTTAAGGACAAAATCGAGTGCATTAAATACATGTGCGCCAGGATCAAGTTACACACATGTATGACAATAGTGAATAACAAAGATAGTGCTAAATCGAATAAAGAGAGTATTAACCATTATTACATGACCGAATGTCTCAAATAAACCACAAAGTCTAATTATTACGCAGCGGAACTCCAAAGATGACGACGACTCCACAGGCAGCTGACTGAAGAAACATACGCCAAGAACTCCTCGAAGTCGTGTAGATACTCCTCTTCCCAATTAACTTGGTCTGAACAACGGTTTTGCAAGGGTGAGTACACTTATGGTTGGTACTCAACAAGTCGTGGGGAACAGTGTAGTGTAAGGCTAATTCAAGGTATGGCTAAGGCATAAATAGCATTCGCTTTTAATTAAGTTGGTCAAATTTTATTAGCAATTAACTAAGTATAAGTTCATACCACCCGAAATTAAACATGAACATAAATAAATTAAACAACATATGCATGAAATGATAACAAGTTAAATCCATCTTCCGATAATATTATCATGTGAGGGTCCAGGCCGCTCTTAACCGTGAGCACGGCTGATCGATCAGTTTAACACTCTGCAGAGGGGGCACATCTTTACCCACAAGTCGCGTAAAAGTTCAAATGAACTTTGGACCCAACCATGCGGTGTTTGCAAGGCACCATACCACACTTCCGAGGTGTGATTGCATAGGGACGCTATGAGGCCTTTACAAAGATTCATTAGTCAGTGGTAACCCGCTAAGGTTTCGGTGTCTGGCGTGCACCACCCATCCCAGGTAAAATGCAACGACTCAGTCCCCCCTCTTGCCTCATCACGAGTAAGGTCACCCTAGACTAAAGTTTCTAATTAATCAGCCAAGACCAGAGCCATTTAGTCTTGTGGTAGCACTGTTTTCCTGGGTGGTCGCTCCATGTTCCGATTAACAAATAATGATCTTGTCTTAATGAAAGGTATAACAGAAGTAAAGCAAGATTAAGCATTGTGTTTAGTTAAACCACCATGTACCAAGTAAGCACTAAGCATGAGCTACCCAACATAAAGTAAACCGGTTGGTCAAGGCAAAAGTGAATCAATCTAGGCGAACCTTAATTGGGACCCATCAATTTAATCTTAACATGTGCATAGCATAAATGTTGAGTACGAGAAAGTAAAGATGTATAGGACAAAAAGGTAGTGATCAAGGACACGACTTGCCTTCTTGGCCTTGCTCCTGCTGTTCGTACTCCTCGAAGGCTTGATCTGCAACTCCCTCGAACTGCGGGGCGTCTACACGCGTCACACGAGCACATACAAGCAAACATGGGCAAAAAGTAAGAAAACAGTACACCAAACATAGTTAAACATATAAAACAAGCTTGAAAAGATGATCTACGCTTTAAAACGAACACGTGGATATAAAGAACGCGAAAAACGGAGTTAAGATGCAAAAGATATGATTAAAACAAGATCCAGGGGCTTTTCTGTGAGAAAAACAAAACTTTTAGGGCCTATCCGCGAAAACCGAGGGCTTCTACGTAATTATGCGTATAAACCGAGGGTCTGACGCGTAAAAACATCAAATTCGGACGGCGGGTTGATTTCTGGAAAGCTCAAGGGTTAAACCGAATAATGCGAGGGCAGATCTGTAAATATTTTCAACGCGATCTGGACCGCGGGTTGATTTGCGGAAAAGGCGGGGGCTTAAGTGCAAAAGCGGCGCGGCGCGGCTCGGTTGACCGGTGCGCGACCGTATTGACTGGCCGTGAGCCGTCAGATCTTGATCCGACGGTTGCGGTCGTCGATGACATCGCGGCGGCGGCGGAAACAGAACGGCCGGCGGCGGCGAGCGGCGGCGCGCGACGGCGAGCGGCGGCGGGTCGCCGGAGTTGGCCGAAACGGCGCTCCGGGGCACCGTTTGACGCGCGGACTTCACCAGAAGCAAGAGGAGAACACGGCGAACTCATTTTGGGGCTTGGTGGGAGCCACGGCGTGGCGGCGATCACCTTTTGGCGGCGGCGTGCGGCGGAGAGAGGCGGCGGCGCAAGAACTCGCGGCAGCTAGGGTTTGGAGGGTGCTGGCGCGGGTGCTCTTGGCCGGGGGAGGCGGCGGCTTAAATAGGGGCGAGTGGCTTGGAGATAGAGGCGGCCCCGGTTCAAATCGGTTGGGGACGGCGGCGCCCACCCAGAGATCTCGCGCGGAGGTTGCGGGCGGAGGAGAGTCCGGCCGGAGGTGGGAGACGACGAGCGGCCCCACCTGTCGGCGGTAGCGGGCGAAGGCGGGCTGGCGCAGCTGTTGGGCCGGCGCGCGGTTCGTGGGCCGCGGAGGAAATGGCGAGCGGGTGAGCGGAGCAGGCCGAGCAGAGCTGGGCCGTTGCGGTGGGAGCTGGGCCGCAGAGGAAGGAGCGACGGGCCGGCGAAGGGAAAACGGAGGGGGCGAAGCGGCGGCCGCGGCGGTGGGGAGCTGGGCTGGCAGGAGGAAAAAGAGGAGGGGGCCGGCGGAGCCGTTTCGCGGGCCGGTGAAGGTGCAGCTGGGCCGAGAGAAGAAGGGAAAAAGGAAGAGAAGAAGGTTTCGGCCCAGGAGGAGAAGAAGGAGAAAGAGAAAGAAAGAGAAAAAGGAAATGGTTTGGAATTTGAATTTAAATTTGGAAATTCAAAATTTGAATCAAACTCAAGCAATCAAAATTAATGCACCAGCATGAATGCACAAATAATTCCTATGATGAATTAATTAAATTAAAGAAAATGAATTTAAATGCCTAAAATTTAAATGACACCCTAATTTGAGCAAATTTAAATGAATTTGAATTATTCAAAATTTTGGGTGTTACAAATCCTACCCCCCTTAAGAAGAATCTCGTCCTCGAGATTCGGAAGATCCTGCAAAGAGATGGGGAAATTCCTTCTGCAACTCGTCCTCTCTTTCCCAAGTTGCCTCGTCCTCTGTATGGTGACTCCACTGAACCTTGCACATTCTGATCGTCCGATTCCTTGTAACCCTTTCCAAGGTATCCAAAATCCTAATGGGGTATTCCGTGTAAGTGAGATCATCCTGAACATTCAATTCCTCCATTGGCAACTATTCCTCGGGAACTCTGAGGCACTTCTTAAGCTGTGAGATATGGAACACATCGTGTACATCCGACAACTGATTAGGCAACTCCAGTCGATAGGCTACCTGTCCCACTCGCTCAAGAATCTTGAACGGACCGATATATCGAGGTGACAATTTCCCTTTGACCTTGAATCTGCGCATACCCCTGATGGGCGATACCTTGAGATACACATAATCACCTACCTCAAAGGTCAATTCTCTTCTCCTGGTGTCAGCATAACTCTTCTGTCGAGACTGAGCAGTCCTCAAGTTTTCTCGGATGATCTGGACCTGTCTTTCTGCCTCTTGTATAATTTCTGGCCCGAATAACTGACTCTCTCCTATTTCACTCCAATAAAGGGGTGTTCGGCACTTTCTACCATACAAAGCCTCAAATGGTGACATTTTGAGACTGGCTTGATAACTGTTATTATAGGAGAACTCTGCATAAGGTAGACTCTTGTCCCAACTACCTCCATGTTTTAATGCACATGCTCTCAACATATCCTCCAATATTTGATTTGTCCTCTCAGTCTGTCCATCTGTCTGAGGATGATAAGCGGAACTGAAATTCAACCTTGTACCTAGAGATTCATGCAATTTCTGCCAGAAGCGTGACGTGAACTGAGTACCTCGGTCAGATACGATCTTCTTGGGCACACCATGCAAACATACTATTCTTGACATGCAAACATTACTGGAATGAAGTGTGCTACCTTTGTCAATCTGTCAACAATAACCCAAATCGAGTCGTAACCAGCTTGAGTGCGGGGCAATCCAACTATAAAGTCCATGCCGATTTCTTCCCACTTCCATTCAGGCACTTTCAATGGTTGAAGCAATCCAGCTGGCCTCTGGTGTTCAGCTTTAACCCTTTGACATATGTCGCAAACAGCTACATGTGCAGCTACATCTTTCTTCATTCCGGGCCACCAATACTTCTTCTTAAGATCTTGATACATCTTGGTGCTTCCGGGGTGGATGGAATAGGCTGAATCGTGAGCTTCTTTCAAGATCGTCTCACGAAGATTTCCCACATCGGGTACCCAAATCCTTCCTTTGACCCATAAGGTTCCTTGAGAGTCTTCTGTATAGTCTGTGGCTCTTCCTTTCTTTACCATCTCCTTGATTTCCTTGACCTTGGCATCCTCAAGCTGTCCTGCCCGTATCTCTTGCTCTAGAGTCGACTCCACTTCCATCGTTGCTCCCTCAGTATGCGCAATGACGCTCAAGTTGAGCCTCTCAAATTCTTTCATCAACTCGTCAGGTAGCTGGAATGCTAAGGCTAAGTTAACATGACCCTTCCGACTCAAAGCGTCTGCAACCAGATTAGCCTTACCATGATGATAGTGAATCTCCAGATCATAGTCATTGATGAGCTCTAGCCATCGTCGCTGTCTCAGATTAAGGTCCTTCTGAGTGAAGATGTACTTGAGACTCTTGTGATCAGTATAGATCTGACACTTAGTCCCCAGAATGTAGTGTCTCCAAATCTTCAAGGCATGAACCACTGCGGCTAGCTCCAAATCATGAGTCGGGTAATTCTGCTCATGTTTCCTCAATTGCCTAGAAGCATAGGTGATCACATGACCTTCTTGCATCAGAACACAGCCTAAACCCTGTCGAGATGCATCACAATATATGCCGAACCCCTTATGTAGATCTGGCATTACCAATACTGGAGCTGTGGTCAACCTCTTCTTCAGTTCCTCAAAACTTGGCTGACATGCCTCTGTCCATTTGAATTCCCTTCCTTTTTCTAGTAGCGTAGTGAGGGGCTTCACTATCTTGGAGAATCCCTCAATGAATCTGCGGTAATAGCCTGCAAGTCCAAGAAAACTCCTAATCTCAGTTACTGTCTGCGGCAGATTCCACTTCAAGACATCCCTAACCTTGCCTGGATCCACTAAAATTCCACCATCAGAGATTATATGACCAAGGAAAGAGACTTCCTTTAACCAGAACTCACACTTGCTGAATTTCGCATACAACTGATGTTCTCTCAACTTCTGAAGCACTAACCTCAAGTGTTCCTCATGTTCTTCCTCACTCTTGGAGTAAATCATAATATCATCAATGAACACCACAACGAACTTATCCAGGTACTCCATAAATACCTTATTCATCAGATACATGAAGTAAGCTGGAGCATTTGTCAGCCCGAACGACATTACCGTGTACTCGAAGAGACCATATCTGGAAGTAAAAGCGGTCTTGGGTATGTCGGACGGCCTGATCTTCATCTGATGATAACCCGATCGCAAATCGATCTTGGAGAATACCTTGGCTCCTCTCATCTGATCGAACAAATCCTCAATGCGAGGCAATGGGTACTTGTTCTTGACGGTCACCTCGTTCAGTGCTCTATAATCCACACACATCCTCTGAGTACCGTCCTTCTTTGGCACAAAGATAACCGGTGCTCCCCATGGTGATGAACTAGGCCGAATAAACTGTTTTGCTGATAATTCCTCTAGTTGTTGTTTCAATTCTTTTAATTGCTCAACAGACATTCTATAAGGACGTTTGGAGATAGGGGCAGTACCAGGTAAAAGATCAATAGCAAATTCAATGTCGCGGTCAGGTGGCATACCTGGTAAATCATCGGGGAACACATCCGGGTAGTCACACACCACTTTGATATCTTCCAAAGATCTTCCAGCCAACTGATTAACGGCGCAATCTGCTGCTGAAGGTATAGTAGCTACAAACTCCACTTTCTCTCCACCAGGACCTGTTAGCAGAACTGTCCTCTTGGCACACTGAATCGTTGCATCGAAAGCGGCTAACCATCTCATTCCCAGAATTACATCGATTCCACCGGACTCAAGGACGATAAGATCAGCCGGAAACTCTATACCCATTATTCTCAGTTTAACTTGTGGACAGATGTATTGAGCCTTCATTGACCCACCAGGTGAACTCACTAGCATATGACGCCTCATGGTATGCATGGGTAAATTATGCTTTGCTACATAATGACTAGTGACAAAAGAATGCGATGCTCCAGAGTCAAATAAAACTGATGCGGGGGCAGAGTTGACAAAGAACATACCGAGCACTACATCTGGAGCCTCCTTAGCAGTCTCGGCTTCCATGTGATTCACCTTGCCACGAACAAAGCTTTGCTGCCCCTGATTGCCTTGTGGGGTCTGGTTCCCGTTCCTCGGTTGCTGCATCTGATTCTGCCGAGGAGCACTGCTGTTCTGCACGGGGGTTGCTGGCCCACCTCTCTTAGGACAAGAGCTGGCATAGTGACCAACCTCGCCACACTTGAAGCAAGTAGGACCCACTGGAGCATTGGGCCTTGCTGGAGTGCCAGTAGGGGTCATCTGGCGATTTTGCGGAAAGCTTGGGTGCAGAGTCTGCATAGTCTGCATCCCTGGGCGCTGGAACTGAGGGCTGGGGCGCTGGAATGACTGCTGAGCGGGGCGCTGGAATGACTGCTGCCCAAAATTCCCACTCGGACCCCCTGCGCGGAGCGGTGTCCCTTGCTGTGGAGCAAAGCGAGGGCGAGTGTTGCTTCCTGATGACGACTGGGAGTTAAATTTCCTCTTCATCTCCCCGAGCTCGTTCCTCTTGTGTTCCAGGCCAATTGCCTTGTCTAGCATCTTCTGGAAACTGGGGAAGGTGTGTGACATCAGCTGGTATTGGAGTGGCCCAATCAACCCATCCAAGAACAGCTCCTGCTTCTGCTCATCATCAGCAACATCTTCGGGAGCATATCGGGACAACTGGACAAACTTGTCCCTGTACTCCGCCACTGTCATGTTCCCCTGCTTAAGAGCAAGGAACTCCTTCTTTTTAAGCTTCATCAATCCGGAAGGAATATGATGACTTCTGAAGCTATTCCTGAATTCCTCCCAGGTAATGCCATTAGCATTGGCATGGGTGGTGGTGTAAGCATCCCACCAATCAGCAGCTGGCCCTTCCAGGCGTCCTGAAGCATACAGGACCTTCTCCCTGTCAGTACACTGGGCGATATTCAGCATCTTCTCCACTATTTTCAGCCAGTCATCAGCATCTAACGGATCCGGAGAATGTGAAAACGTCGGGGGCTTGTGGCTCATGAACTCCCTGTGCCTGTCCCTTGGCGGCGGCTGCTGCTGGTTGTTGTTGTTGTTGTTATTGTTCAGCTGAGCTTGTAAGGCTGCCACGGTGTTGGTCAGTCCGGCGAGAAGCTGAGTCTGAGCTGCTAGAAACTGCTCCATCCCTGCTAGTGCTTGCTGGTTCTGTTGCGGAGCGGTGTTGGGATTGCTGTTGTTGTCCCTGTGGCGAGGCACTGCGGGACGGTCAACTCCTGATCCGGACCTGGTGTTTACCATCTGAGCGTTAGAGACAATAGATTTAGATAGATGTGTGAAAGAATAACTGAGAAAGATAAAGCGACAAAATGTAAAAGTAAAACAGATTCTGTTAGCTCCATTTAATTAGGTGTGGCTGTCAGAAGAAGTGTCCATAAATACTGAAAAATTAACAAGTCGTAACTTATTAAATTTGTGAACCAACCCAACTGGAATCACCTCAATCGGACTTCTGGATCTCGAGTTACAAAATTAACAAGCTGACAGTGTCGGTCGACAGTTTCAGATTCTGATTGCTTTACTAATTCGCATACATCTCCCAGAAATATTCTCCAAAAATTCTGAAAGATTTACAGAAAATACTCCACAAAATTCTGAAACTAACCCCACTGATTTCATGTCATTTGGACTTCCGTAGCTCGAGATATAAATAAAACAATACTGGCGTGTCAGTTAATGTCGAGAACAGAATTGAATGTCGCTTAGCTTGCATGATAGATAGATTTAGACAGATGGTACATCATGATTAAGGAAGATTAAATACTGATTTAGAACAGAAATATAACCCAACTAAGCACTTTATTATTAAGACCAGTATCGTGTGGCAATTGCCCCACATACCGCACTCATTACAAAATCCAACTCAAACATGTAACACAAAACCAATCATCTAAGCACACTTTAACTAACACACTCGAACGACGTCTAACGATTACAAGAATTTAAACTAAAACACTCCTAATTTCTAGAGGTCTTCTGCGGCGGCGCCGGGCGAGTCGTAGCGGGGACGCTTAGGCGACGGCGACGAAGCGGGATAATCAGCAAACTCCTGCGGCGGCGGTGCCCCCGTCGCGGAAGCCATATTCGCATCTCTCTCCCACCGGAGTTCCTGAACCTCCTGTTGAAGCTCCTGGATGTGGTTGTTTGCTTCATTCAATGCGGTGAGAGCTGCCGACGTGTACTTGTAGAGGAAATCTGTAGCCATGTCAACCCCATCATTAGTAGCGATGAAGGTTCTTGCTTCTCCACTAGCTCGGTATGGAAGGAACCGATGGTAAGTGTGCTGTAGTCGCGGCCGTTCCTTGTGGGAGACGACCTCAAGTGCCCTCCTGGCTGCCTCGGCAATGCCGGACTCCATGATCCTCCTTATGGTCACATCACGGTGAACAGCCTTCACCTCCCATCCTCCTTCGTGCTCCTCACGAAGGACAACCTTCACCTCCCAAAAAGTGGAATAGCGAGGGTGGGTGTACCGAGCGCACTTGTAAATTGGCCTCATGCCATACCCCAAGTGATGACAAGTCCACCTGAGTATGTCGGCCATGTGCACTCCTTGGCCATAATCTTCCTTCACCCATTTGATCCATCTCTCGGGCTCGGGATCTGCTTCGGGCTCATCATCCGTCAAGTCGACGACCGGTGCGGGCGTCGGGGCTGGTGCAGGAGCTGGTGCCGATGCTGGCGTCGGTGCTGGTGACGGTGTGGTCTCCGGCTCCACGGTCACGGCATCCTCGTCAGAGTCATCCCCCGGATGCTGGAAGATTTCTTCCTCTTCCTCCTCGTCCCAAGCTCCATGGGGGCGTACGACAGTGCGATGCCATGACGCGGGGGACGGGTGCTCTTGCGTGCGGTCAACCGGGTGCGAGCCATCTAGCAGAAAGAAAGAAGAAAATTTTAGAATAAAATTTTGAACGAAGCTAGATAATAAAATAAAAGATTAAAATAGCAACAAGGATGAGACAAATCAAGTTTAAGAATAATTAAGTAGATTTAAATTAAGAAAGGTAGGAATGGCTACTAGATTATTATAATCCTTAAATACGACCATTTTCTAACTAGGCTAACGTCCTACAGTCAACACGGCTCTGGTACCACTTTTGTCACACCCGATTTTAAGGAAAAAATCGAGTGCATTAAATACATGTGCGCCAGGATCAAGTTACACACATGTACGACAATAGTGAATAACAAAGACAGTGCTAAATCGAATAAAGAGAGTATTAACCATTATTACATGACCGAATGTCTCAAATAAACCACAAAGTCTAATTATTACGCAGCGGAACTCCAAAGATGACGATGACTCCACAGGCAGCTGACTGAAGAAACGTACGCCTAGAACTCCTCGAAGTCGTGTAGATACTCCTCTTCCCAATTAACTTGGTCTGAACAGCGGTTTTGCAAGGGTGAGTACACTTATGGTTGGTACTCAACAAGTCGTGGGGAACAGTGTAGTGTAAGGCTAATTCAAGGTATGGCTAAGGCATAAATAGCATTCGCTTTTAATTAAGTTGGTCAAATTTTATTAGCAATTAACTAAGTATAAGTTCATACCACCCGAAATTAAACATGAACATAAATAAATTAAACAACATATGCATGAAATGATAACAAGTTAAATCCATCTTTCGATAATATTATCATGTGAGGGTCCAGGCCGCTCTTAACCGTGAGCACGGCTGATCGATCAGTTTAACACTCTGCAGAGGGGGCACATCTTTACCCACAAGTCGCGTAAAAGTTCAAATGAACTTTGGACCCAACCATGCGGTGTTTGCAAGGCACCATACCACACTTCCGAGGTGTGATTGCATAGGGACGCTACGAGGCCTTTACAAAGATTCATTAGTCAGTGGTAACCCGCTAAGGTTTCGATGTCTGGCGTGCACCACCCATCCCAGGTAAAATGCAACGACTCAGTCCCCCCTCTTGCCTCATCACGAGTAAGGTCACCCCAGACTAAAGTTTCTAATTAATCAGCCAAGACCAGAGCCATTTAGTCTTGTGGTAGCACTGTTTTCCTGGGTGGTCGCTCCATGTTCCGATTAACAAATAGTGATCTTATCTTAATGAAAGGTATAACAGAAGTAAAGCAAGATTAAGCATTGTGTTTAGTTAAACCACCATGTACCAAGTAAGCACTAAGCATGAGCTACCCAACATAAAGTAAACCGGTTGGTCAAGGCAAAAGTGAATCAATCTAGGTGAACCTTAATTGGGACCCATCAATTTAATCTTAACATGTGCATAGCATAAATGTTGAGTACGAGAAAGAAAAGGTGTATAGGACAAAAAGGTAGTGATAAAGGACACGACTTGCCTTCTTGGCCTTGCTCCTGCTGTTCGTACTCCTCGAAGGCTTGATCTGCAACTCCCTCGAACTGCGGGGCGTCTACACGCGTCACACGAGCACATACAAGCAAACATGGGCAAAAAGTAAGAAAACAGTACACCAAATATAGTTAAACAGAGAAAACAAGCTTGAAAAGATGATCTACGCTTTAAAATGAACACGTGGATATAAAGAACGCGAAAAACGGAGTTAAGATGCAAAAGATATGATTAAAACAAGATCCAGGGGCTTTTCTGTGAGAAAAACAAAACTTTTAGGGCCTATCCGCGAAAACCGAGGGCTTATACGTAATTATGCGTATAAACCAAGGGTCTGACGCGTAAAAACATCAAATCCGGACGGCGGGTTGATTTCTGGAAAGCTCAAGGGTTAAACCGAAAAATACGAGGGCAGATCTGTAAATATTTTCAACGCGATCTGGACCGCGGGTTGATTTGCGAAAAAGGCGGGGGCTTAAGTGCAAAAGCGGCTCGGCGCGGCTCGGTTGACCGGTACGCGACCGGATTGACTGGCCGTGAGCCGTCGGATGTTGATCCGACGGTTGCGGTCGTCGATGACATCGCGGCGGCGACGGAAACAGAACGGCCGGCGGCGGCGAGCGGCGGCGCGCGACGGCGAGCGGCGGCGGGTCGCTGGAGTTGGCCGAAACGGCGCTCCGGGGCACCGTTTGATGCGCGGACTTCACCAGAAGCAAGAGGAGAACACGGCGAACTCATTTTGGGGCTTGGTGGGAGCCACGGCGCGGCGGCGCTCACCTTTTGGCGGCGGCGTGCGGCGGAGAGAGGCGGCGGCGCAAGAACTCGCGGCAGCTAGGGTTTGGAGGGTGCTAGCGCGGGTGCTCTTGGCCGGGGGAGGCGGCGGCTTAAATAGGGGCGAGTGGCTTGGAGATAGGCGGCCCCGGTTCAAATCGGTTGGGGACGGCGGCGCCCACCCAGAGATCTCGCGCGGAGGTTGCGGGCGGAGGAGAGTCCGGCCGGAGGTGGAAGACGACGGGCAGCCCCACCTGTCGGCAGTAGCGGGCGAAGGTGGGCTGGCGCAGCTGTTGGGCCGGCGCGCGATTCGTGGGCCACGGAGGAAATGGTGAGCGGGCGAGCGGAGCAGGCCGAGCGGAGCTGGGCCGTTGCGGTGGGAGCTGGGCCGCGGAGGAAGGAGCGACGGGCCGGCGAAGGGAAAACGGAGGGGGCGAAGCGGCGGCCGCGGCGGTGGGGAGCTGGGCCGGCAGGAGGAAAAAGAGGAGGGTGTGGCGGAACCGCCCAACTTAAGCTAGTTTAGGTGCGCCTAATCGCTGTCGGAACAGCAATTATCCGAAACGCACCTAAAACAGCATAAGTCGGGTAGTCCGTCGAGTGTCCCTAGGACTCCTCGAAGGATCCACGACGTGTCTCATAGCCATACATCAGGATAATATCCGCGATGGGATAATATCAACAAATATTACATTTTTAAAGACATATTAAAGGTACGATATATTACAACCATAGTTTGAAACAAACTTAATAGTGCAGGTTAGCGGGGTTCTAAGAATTTAAAACATAAACCAATCCGGAAGAAAAATAAACACTTAAGTTTTATTCTAGAGTATCATGAGACTCATAAGATACTCTAGATCTTCAGAGCTTCCTCCTCGGTGGGTCCCTGCTGGCTTTCTTAAAATAACAACAAGGGATCCCCTGAGTACGAAGTACTCAGCAAGTCTTACCCGACTAACCAATATAATAGCTTTCTTTGGAAGTGTATGCTTAGCTTTTTGGTGTACTTGGCTAATACAATTTTTGCCGAAAAGCTTACTACAAGTAATGCCTTAGTTTTATCTTTTATTTGGGTTAAGTTATTACCTAACCATTCTAAATGATAGCAGAAGTAAAAACAACCATAGCTGTTAAGTCATACATCAAATATCAACCAAAGGTATATATATATATATTGCCTGAATTGATACTACGATGATCAACAGTGATCAAGTGCATTCATAACCGAGAATTGCGGCGATCCGGATCCATTTACATCCTGCAGGAGAGTACCCTGATCACTAGCTATATACGACTATACAGGTCATACGTAACGACTTTTCGATCAGCAAATCCAATGATTGGGAATAAGACTACCCGGACCCAGGGACGCACCCCCACATGGGACCCCACGTCTGGCCTGATCACCATGTGAGTTTCAGGCTACGCCCCTACCAATCTCCAGCACGTCAAGCGCGGGTACGAAGTATTCCCGATCAGAGAGTTTACTAACCTACTGGGCTTTACTGGTCCCATACTCAGTAAGTGATCAGATGCTTATCACTTGATCAAAGGTGAAGACAACGAATCGGGCCTTAATCAAATTAATCTAGCAGACAGAACTACATCTCTAGCTTCTGTCCGCTACCCAATTCCAAGTTAACCTTCCATATATCACATGTATGACTCAAAGTTTTCCCTAAGGTTGGTAAACCAAGCATTTAAGCAACTAAGCATTTCTAGACTTGGGTTATCTTCTAAGGTTTGAACAAGTGGCAAAGATGTCCTTAAAACAAGGTATGATCATACACAAGAATAGGTTTCAAGCAACTCCTAGACTTAGTGCATGCATATAGCAAATAACCGATAATTAGACACATGAAATAACGACTCCAAACTAAATAGGTATAAATGCACCGGGGCTTGCCTGGGATCAACAAAGGTTAGTTCTTCGGAAAACTTCTTTATTAAAAGAGGCACTCCACATTTCGCGAATGCTGTCCATCTCCAGCTAAATTCCATGAATTCCACTTCAGGAGTTGTGACGTCTACGATTCAGTATATGCAAGAGTTAGAGATGCAAACTTTTGAATACAAGACTATACAACTTTCCTTCATGATAAAGTTGCAAGCCAACAAGGACTATACAATTTATCATGATAAAGTTGCAAGCCAACACACAAAAATCCCAAAGATTAACCCACCGTTTTTATTTCCTTTACTAATCCTACCTTAGACCTTTTCTTTTATTTTTAAAAGCATTATAATTATTTTCTAATCTCAAAACTTATTTCCTATGACTTAATAATGATTTGTGGATAATAAAGCATTTTTCAAGTTTTATACATTTAATAAAGTTTAAGCATTTATTTAAATACCTTAAATAAAAAGGCATTAAATAAATACCTAAATTTTTATTATTTTTCCTAGGGTTTAAGAATTTTAATGCATAAAGGAAAATAAAACAATCCTAATAAAATTGGTTTCACTAATTTTGGGCACTTCTAGAATTTTCTGTGAATTAAATGGTGAAAACCGTATTTAATCTATTTATCTAATAAAAGAAAACCTAAGGTTTATTTAAAACCCCGGCCAAAACTTTTCTCACCCAGCTTGCTTCAACCCACCATCACTTCCACCTAGGGCCCATCCGGCTTCCTATTCTTCTTCCTCTTTCCTTCACTAACAAGTGGGGCCCACGGCCGGCATTTTCCTCGGGCCGAAAAGTGGCCCGTCAACTTAACCTTCCACGCGTGGGCCTTCTTGCGACGGCTCCTTTTTGGGCCGGTTCCCCCTTCTCTCCTCTTTCTCAATCCCGGCCGGCCCACTTTTTCTTCCTTCCCTAATTCCACCTGGGCCGCACGGCTTACTGCTTTCCAAACGACAAACGGCCCACCTGCTTTCCCTCCTTCTTTCATGCCGCGTGGGCCAGCTGGGTCGGTACCTCCCCTTGGCCCAAGACGGGCGGCCGGCTTTCTTTTTCTCTCCCACTCCCACCTGGGCCTCCCCCACCGGGACTTGGCCTCCCGGCCCAAGTTCACCGACCGGCCTGCTTCCTCCCCCTTTCTCCTCACGCCTCCCTGGCCCATGGCTTCTTCCTCCCTGCGCCAAAACAGGGGCGCCAACCGCAGGGGGCGGGGCTCGCCGGTGGCGCCTCCTCGGCGGCGCGGCCGGGCTGGGGGCACCTCCAAGCCGAGGCTCCCCCACAGGTGGCGGCGGCCCTCCTGGAGGTAACCTGTGTCGGGCTCCCCACGAGCGGCGGTACCATGGCCGGCGGCCGGCCGGCGCAAGGCCCGGTGGCGGCACAAAAAGGGTCTCCGGCGCGACCTACGGCATCTATACGACCTAGGTACTTTATGAGGACCGACGATTGAAAGGGAAAGGGCCGGCACGAAGAAACTCACCGGCGGATGGTGGTGGCGGCGGGCGGACCAGTATGGCGACGATTACTGGCTTGCCGACGGGGAGATGAACTTCGGTTGGGTTGAGGGCGTCATAGAGGGGTTATGGAAGCTGCTTGATGGGTGAAACGGGAGGGGAGACGGCAGCGTGGGTGAATTGGCCGGCGGCAGCACTGATTTGCTCGAGCTCTGCTCCTGTCGATGTAACACGGCCGGGTGAAAAGGATAAGCGCGGGGATAGCAACGTCTTGGTCTCTCACCGTGCAACGTCCAGCTTGGTTCGTGGTAGGCGACGTGGCGCAGCGGTGGCCGTCGCGCTGGCCGGCATGCGCGAGAGCCAGCGGCGGCACGGCTCTACACGTCGCCCCTATTCCTGCTTTCTTTTTCTTTCCTTTATCTCTTCTCAATCTACATATTCAGGCCTCAAAATCGGCAAATCCGAACCCAATCTCTCGAACATCCCTTAAGCAATCTTGTTCTATATTTTTTCCGAATTTTTCTGAAATTTCAAATTCAAAATTCAAATTTCGGCCAAATTTGACCCGAATTTGATTTTCGGTCAAATTTCTTTTTCTTTTCTTCTCGAATTGCTTCCAATTCTTCAAAGTCACTTTGATGACTAAAATGGCGGGTGTTACAGAGGGGGTCGGCGGAGCCGTTTCGCGGGCCGGTGAAGGTGCAGCTGGGCCGAGAGAAGAAGGGAAAAAGGAAGAGAAGAAGGTTTCGGCCCAGGAGGAGAAGAAGGAGAAAGAAAAAGAAAGAGAAAAAGGAAATGGTTTGGAATTTGAATTTAAATTTGGAAATTCAAAATTTGAATCAAACTCAAGCAATCAAAATTAATGCACCAGCATGAATGCACAAATAATTCCTATGATGAATTAATTAAATTAAAGAAAATGAATTTAAATGCCTAAAATTTAAATCACACCCTAATTTGAGCAAATTTTAATGAATTTGAATTATTCAAAATTTTGGGTGTTACAGTCAGATAATGTTTCTTTGAAGCTGAGAAGACTTGTTGCATGGGGCTAGGCGCTTGAGAAGTCGCTGCGATCTCCACGGCTTCGGTGTCGCATTCGTAAGATCGCCTTAGGTCTCCTCGTAGCGTTAATTCTCCCTTGGATCCTGGCATCTTGAGTATCAAGTAGACGTAATGTGGTATAGCCATAAACTTAGTCAGAGCTGGTCTCTCGAGTATGGCATGGTAAGAGGTTTCGAAGTCGGCGACTTCAAATCTGATATACTCGATTCGGTAATGTTCCTTAGTGCCGAAAGTTACTGGTAGGATGACTTGGCCTAATGGTATGGCTGCATTTCCTGGTACAATCCCGTAAAATGGTGAGTCCGTTGGAGTGAGCATGTTCGTGATGTCAAGACACATTTTTCTTAGTGTTTTGATGAAGATGATGTTGAGTCCGCTTCCACCATCGATGAGTACTTTGGTCAATCTTGAGCCTGCGACAACAGGGTCGAGTACTAGGGGGAATCGGCCTAGTTCTGAGAAACTTGTCCATTGATCCCTTTTGCTGAAGGTTATGGGCACCTTAGACCATTTTAGTGGTGTTGGAGCTGCTGGCTCGATGGCCATAATTTCTCTGAGTACCAACTTGTTGGATTGTTTGGAGGTGGTACTCGGCATTCCACCAAAAATGACGTTGACTGTTTTGGAGGTGGTCTGGAAGTCTCCCTCGCCTTCTTCATCCTTATCGATTTTGTTTTTGCCCTTATCCTTTTTCTGATTATATTCTTGAGGAGGTGGTGGTGCGGGTAAATCTTGCATTACTCGGCGCATGCTGTAGCAATCTATCGCTGAATGTTTGCTGTTTGGGTGCCATGGGCATTGTTTCTTGAGTAGTTCGGTGAAGGTGGGTCCTTCGTCGCGTTTTCGGGATCCTTTCTTTCCTGAGTTGGTCATAGAAGAAATAGTGTTGTCAGGTTTGCGTTTGCGGTTTGAGTTACTCGAGTAGTTATTTCGAGTATCGGCATTCCGGTTCCTGTCTTGCTCACGACTGTTGTTATTGTTGTCGTGACTGCAGTTGCAATGGGAGCCGAATCGCTCTCGTTCTTTATCTTCTTCGTCTACCCATTGTTGTAAATGACTTTGAGGTCTTTGACGGTGACTGGTTGTCGTCTACCAAAGTCTTGGTATGTTCGACGATCATAGAGGCTATTTTGAAAGCACTCGATGACGTCTGTTTCTGAAATGTTGACTATAGTAGCCTTCTTTTCGAAGAATCGACGTAGGTAGTCGCGTAGTGTCTCGCCTTCATTTTATTTTACTTGACTTAGGTCGATCTTGTTGCCTGGTCAGGTCATGGAGCCCACGTAGTTGTTGGTGAAAGCTTTTGTCAAATCTTCCCAAGAGTCAATTGTTCTAGGTTTGAGTGATTCAAGCCATGTTAGAGGCGTGGGTTCCATGCATATGGGAAAATGGATGACCTTTGTGTCGTTGTTGCCTCCGGCTGCCTGAACTGCCAACGAGTAGCATCGGAGCCATTGGACTGGGTCCTGCTTGCCATCATACTTAGTGATTTCTGTTGGTTTGAATTTTTTGGGTAACCTTGTCCTCATTACCCGTGTGGTAGAAACAGGAAAATGGTTATAGTTTTCGACTTCGCGTTCGCGTTCACGACGACTATTGATTACTTCCCGTAGATCGCTGAAATTTGATACTTCATGATTTTTCCTGCCATGGCGAGGACTTTTTGCAGAGTTGGTGCAGCTGGCATCTCCGGCATCTTTAGGTCGTATTGGGGCCTCGCGTTTGCTCCGTCCTTGGCTATGTTGCCTTGGTTGGTTGACTACTTCGTTGATGTTTCTTTGAGCTCCGTGATGGCCATTGTTGGCTGCGGCACCCCTGCTGCCCTCTCGATGGACCGAGTTGTGAGGGACAGATGGGATTGGTGATTCTTTATTGAGTAGTTTGTAAGTTTGTTCTACGAGTTGTGCGATTAGTCCATTACCTCGCTCGCGAGTTGAGCTGTTAATTCATTATCTCTATCATGAGGTACGAGAGTTGATATGAGATTAATTGAGGCAATTGCTGCGAGTAGAGTGTTGTGTTCTTGGGCTTGTACTGCGTCGAATGCTCTTTCAAGGTTCATGATAGGGATGCTTGTGGCTAGTAGTTGTCAACGTTCGGCCCGAGTAATATTTTGTGCCCTTCTTTGGTGTCTTTGCTCGAAGTTTTATCTTGCGAGGCGTTAGCTGATGACTTGTCCTCTGAGACGTTATCGGGCTGTGCTATTTGTCGAGGGGTTCTCTGTTGGCTAGTACTCACATTATTGTTTTGAGTGATGACAAAAATTTCTCTGTATGGGTAGTAGCTTCCAGAGCTTGATGTTGCAATTTCTGTAGTGCTTTCCTCGCAGTTTGAAGTGAGTGGGACGCCTTCTTGATACGGGAGGTTGTCTATGTGAGCGACAAGGCGTGACTGGTAGTCATGGGCAAGGAAGGATGGCTTCATCCTTGGCCAGTAAATGAATCTGCTGTGTGGGGTTGAAGTAACTACTAGACCTTGAGCTGGACATGATAATGGAATTTCTTGGACGTAGCCCGAGTCGAGGTCGTAGTCCTTAACTTTTCCGTGTTCAAGTTGGGTTCAAGTAGGAAACCTTGGTGGAGCTCGGCTGTGTTGCGTAGTCCGTACGGGAATTGTCTTCGAGTTAAAATCGACTTGCAAGGTAACTGGGACTTTAGCTTGTGCCGACTAGTCCGAGTTGAGGGTCGAGTCCGAGCCGTAGTCGAATTCGGTGTTGTTGACTTTGAAAACTTGGTTTTTCTCGACAAAATCTTCGGTCTCTTGCTGCAGAAAGCTTTTGTCGAGAGGTTCCTTCTCCTGGATACTGATGATGTGGCGCTGAAACGATCCAGCGCTATCGGCGATGCAAAGCCAGGATCCGAAAACAAAGGTTGCGCCTTCCTCAAAGGTGAAAGTAGGCTTGATAATGACAAATGCCATCGAACTCGCGCGGAGAAACTCGGCGACTGCCCCTAGCTGGCGCGCCAGCTGTCGGTGTTTTAGACCGGCAACCCGCTTAGGGGGTACCCTAGGTGGTCTTTTGTGCGGCGGGTGTCGTCGAGAATCAAGGAGCCGATGGTGACGTAAGGAACACAATTTAGATAGGTTCGAGCCGCTAGATCGCGTAATACCCTACATCATGTGTGTTGATTATATTGTATTATAGACGAGTTGTTTGGAGGGGGTCCCTGCCCGCCTTTATATGATCAGGGGAGCAGGGTTATAGGGTAGAAACCTAGTCGAGTACGGTTATAGAGTCCTACTCGGTCTAGGTAGAGTAGTTTCCTTACGTATTCCAACTAGTCTTCAGGAGTCTGAGTAGGCCACGCCTCCCTGCTGCATAGCCCCCGAGACCTGATTACATCCGAGTACGCCCCTGAGCGGGCTGTACAGGGCCTACTCGCGGGCCTGGGATGTATGCCCGACAGAGGTTGCGGTGTGTTCCTTCCAATTCAGCCAGCAAGCATTGGTGCTCAACCACTCTAGTGACCTCCCAGTAATCCTTCTATTTCCCCTTGTATGCGTGCACCCTGAACGGGCAATTATTTCTCACACAGCGGACATCATACATCGTCGGGTTTCTCTTGTCCACCCTGAACTGACGCTGCAAAGATAAAGTGGACCACCTCTTCACAACTGCCTTCACCTCATCCCTACTTGGATATAAAGCACCCACGCATACCTCATTCTCTCTGTACTCCCAAGGGATATTTTTCCCTAAATTGACCTCATCAACGCCACCATTGCCCTCCTCTCCTTCCCTCTCCACCTGCTCAACTAACTCAGAAATTTCTTCCCCCTCATCAGCCTCCCTGTTTGGCTCACGATCTGCAACATCATCCTCTGCATCTCCCCCTTCTTCCCCATCATTATCAAGTTCTTCGCTTGTTCCCTCAATACTCTCCTCATCTTCCTCCGCTTCAACTTCAGCACCTCCAACTTCTTCCACCTGACTGCTAGACCCAGCCTTCATGAATAGAGTAAACCCTATCTCGTGCAACCCTTTACATAAGTCCGGTAGCTCAGGGTTCCTTCAAGCGGGAGCAGTTCCCAAAAATTTATGTCGGGACGTCTCTTAACTACAACCCTCACAGACACATCCACTTGATCTCTATCAACACTAAAATCGTTACAAAGCCACCTACATATGCCCCCCCAAGTTCTCTCTCTTGCTCTTGGTAAGTATTTGTAGAAACACGGAAATCTACTCAAATCTACCCCTTCTGGACCATATCTAACCTCCCCCAGACCATAGAACACTTGGAAATATAAACTAACCAACATACCTGCCAACATACATGAAACGAGCAGTCCAAATTACTCCCAATAAGTTAAATTAGTTAACTACAACAATACCTTCATTTCAATAAACTGTTGAATCATTTCATTCTATCCTGCACACTAACAACTATTTAACACTAAACCAACCCTACGAACTACATTTATCATAAGCATATACCCAAGATAATATACACAACAAGTACAAAGGTTCTCACTAAATCTAATAAATTCAAGTAGCCCTATAAAATCTACATTGTAAATATCTAAACAAAATGTAACCCTATCAATGCAAATAATATTTAATTTACATAAAACTACAAACTAAATTTACTAAGAATTTAACCTAAGCAAAATCTACTATACTAACTAAGCTACATTTTTTCCTATGTCTAAAATATGCTAGATTTTTCTAAGTCTCATACCCACTAAACTAATTATTAGATCTAACTATCTACATTACCTAAACTACGAGATTTAAAAAAATAGCTGAAATGAAGCGACGAACTGCTCCCTCCTTCCCCTTCCCTCTCCTTCCTTCCTTCCTTCCCCTCTCCTCTTCTCTCCTCTCCCCTCTCCCCTCCCTCCCTCCCTCCCTCCCTCTTTTTTTTTCTAGCTCGCTCGCTAGCAGGCGCCGCTGCTCGCTCACTCCGGTCTGCCAGGCGCACCGGGCGGGCGGGGGGCGGGCGGGGGGCGGGGGAGGGGGCGGAGGGGGAGGGGACACTGCCGACTCATCCGCTATTTGAACTGGCGGGGCACCCCTACTGCTGGATGAAATGGCGACGCTTCCTCGAACCGGCCGCCATTCGAATCCCGTGGGCGGCCCGCCGGATGGGAGGGCGGTAAGGACCTTACCGCCGTTTCAACCAGCATGAAGGCCTTACCACCGTTTGGTTGGGCAGCATAAACCTATTTTAGCAAATTTTTTATTCAACTATTTATTTCTGTAATATATAAAAAAATTCCAAGGTCGTACATAGGCAGATGGGCCGTTTCCTCAGGTCTGTCAACCAGCCTGCTAGCAGGCCCAGCCCGAACGTTTTCAGGGAGGCGCCAATGGCTGGGAGGCGCAGAGGTCTGACAATTCAGGCGCAAGCTGGGGCGCATCCACCATTAATGGCGCCGCTAGATCTTCAGAGAGAACCTACTGCTGGGCTCTTCGTGTTGTGTGCTGTGCACTTCACCAGAATCCAAGGAATTGAAGGAGGGATCCTCTGCTAGTTCAAGTACAGGAAGAATGGCCGTTATGACTGCTGGTGGGGCAGCGCACGCCTCGGGAGCAGGAGCTTCCTTTGTGGTTTTCCCTTCTGACTACAGATCTTTAAAATTGACCGGCCTAGCAGGACAGATTCCTGTTTGAATACACCTCATTAAAATTTAGTAGCTGTTACATCGGATATTTGGATGCTAATTAGTAGTATTAAACATAGACTAATTATAAAACTAATTGCTCAGATGGAGTCTAATTTGCGAGACGAATCTATTAAACCTAATTAATCCATGATTTGACAATTTGGTGCTACAGTAACCATTTGCTAATGACGGATTAATTAGGCTTAATAGATTCGTCTCGCGAATTAGCATAGGGTTCTGCAATTAGTTCTATAATTAGCTCACATTTAGTCCTCTTAATTAACATCCAAACATACGATGTGATACTGCTAAAATTTAGTACTAGGTATCCAAACACCCCCGGTTCACTAATGAATCCGTTGGGAGACGAACCAATTTCATTAGCCAGCACACCTTGAGGCTCAGAAGATATGGTGCACGCGGGCACCTCAGGACTGGGCACGGGTGACGCCTCAGTAGCCGTAGCTTCCTCTTTGGTGGCCCCTTCAGGATGCAGACCATTAACAGCTAGCGGCACAAGAACAGCATCTCCTTCCTGATGGACCCTTCGGGCTGCGGACCCAGGGCCGGTCCTGAGATTTGGGAGGTCCGGGGTGAAAGTAAAACTCGAGACCCTTTCATATAAATATTATAACAAATATATATATAATGTTACCGATAAATACTTAAATGTATCTAAAAGCAATATTTATATCAAATTATTTATACATATTACCTTAAAAGTTTCTTTTAACATTTCTCGATGCAAAATCACTTATGATAAGGATGATGTCAATCTCATCCAACAAGTTCTTCTCGATGCATAATGTTGCCAAAACCATTTAACCTCTCATGATACATAATGTGCACCTGATGCATTTACTATGTTTTTAGAGTCACTTACATTGTTATCATCGATGTTGGTGTTAACATTTTCTTGGTTCATCCGCAACAACTATTGCCAACTTATTTGGGTTCGTCGAAGCGCCCGTATTCCTCGCAGGGCCTTGATAACTCTTGCCAAATTTATCTATAGCTTCTCACTGTGATTCTATCAACTCATCCACACAGCTCTTCCTTTTCCTTTTCTCGCAGCCTGATTCATATTTCCCATAATTGTTATAAATCAGTTGAGATTAAATAACTTATGATAATGAATTAATAATTAATGATACAGAGAATTAGGAAATTGGCAATCCAGTAGCGTACTTGGGTGCCGACGCATTCGAAAAGGAACAGTCTGATCTCGTCCGACGCAGTCGAACAGGACAGGAACAACTCGATGGCACGACGGGGATCACGCGCGCAGGCGGCAGGAGTGCGGGCGCAGCACGCGTGTGGCGGCGGCCCTGGGCGGCGCTGCGGTACTCGAGTGCGCGCGTGTGGCGGCGGCGCTACGGGAGTGGTACTCAATCTACTAACAGGCGAAGGTAATCGGCAGGTCAATTCGTACCAGCCACTATATAGAGACCCACGAGGAAAAGTTTTACCAATTGGAGCAGTGTCTCGGTTATAGTCTATGTTTACTTGTTTAACCAGCAATTTAGGCATTGGCCTTGGCCTTTAGGCCGGCCTAAAGGCACCTGAGTACCTGACAGAGGGCCCTGACCTGACGTCCAGCTACCTAACACCGGGGCCCCTGGGATTTGGGGGCCAGGGCAGCTGCCCCCCCTGCCCCCCCTCAGGGCCGGCCCTGTGCGGACCAACATTGATGCCAGGCGCAACCTCGGAACCCTGTGGATTGCACAGGGGCCGCCCCCACCCTGGCATGCACTAGGCCCCACCCTGGCATGCACTAGGGGGCGTGCCAACGAAGGAGTTCTTCCTCGGCGAGCCGCGCCACCACCGCCAGCGCCTACGACGGCGACCATCTTTAAAATTTCATTGAATCAGTTATTAATTCTTTGGCTAGTTTATTATATGTCTATAATAATTATTTTAACGTATCAATTATCAACAAACTCTTGTATTAAATAATTTTGAACACGCAAAAATTTAAAAGCGGTATTTAATGGTAGTGAAGGCACTGTGCTAGTTCATATTATTTATGGTAGCAGCCATCAATCCATATTCATATTTTTGGATGATCATATCTAGTGTATTAAATAAATGAGTTTTTCACATCACTAAAATATGATCATAGAGAATTACATAAATGTTGACCATATAGCATTACATAAAGGTTGACCATAGAGCATTACAATGTAACGTTAAAAAATTTCTTCTTTACAAAAGTTTCTTAGTCATATCACAGTGTAAGTATGGAGCCTCTTCTTTAGCTAGCATGATGCTTGTGTCAACTTCGACAGTGAATGGAGGTATTTCATCAAACTGATCATAATCATCTAATTGATCTGTTTTGTCCTCGACTCCCACGATTACTCTTTTACCTGGAAGAACTATATGGCTCTTTGGCTCTTTATCTTCTGAATTATTCTTGGGTTTTTTAGACATGTCCTTCACATAGAAAACCTGATGCACATCATTAGCAAGGACGAATGGTTCATCTTTGTATCCAGTCAAGTCCACTATTGTCATTCCATATTGATCTTTAGTTAGGCCACCTCCAGTCAGCTTCACCCATTGGCAAAGAAACATAGGGATATTTAGCGGTCCGTAGTTGAGTTCTCATATCTTCTCTATGAAACCATAATACAAGTCCTCGCCCCCGTTGTTGTCTATGGCATCTATACGGACACCACTATTTTGGTTGGTGCTTTTTTGGTCCTGGGCTCTCGTGTAAAAAGTATAGCCATATATCTCGTAACCTTGGAATTTCACGATTGTGCTAGAAGGTCCCTAGCTAACCAAGCGAGTTGTTCGTGAATCGAGGAGTTACCCATAAGGTGTTGACCAAGAGGAAAACGTATCCATGTGATTACGTATAATCCAGACATTGATTTTTGTAGGGTATTGGAAAAATAGAATCTGTTTGTGTTCCTTGATATACGGAGCCACTAAGGATGATTGTCACAGAATCGTGAAGTGTGCTTTTTGGAACAAATTACTATAAGTGCTGAAACTTGATTTCCTTCCAATGGTGCCCTTTCCCCGTAGTCTACTCTCATAGCGTGATACTAGAACCCCAATGAAATTAATTGAGTTAATAAAAGCAATACAAAACTCAATGACTTCCTCTGTTCAATATCCCTTGGCGATGCTTCCTTCTGGACGGGTACGATTAAGGATATATTTTTTTAGAACTGACATGAACCTCTCAAAAGGCCACATATTGTGTAGAAATATTGTTCCGAGAATAGTAATCTCTTTGACTAGGTGAACCAGGAGATGCACTATAATATTGAAGAAGGATGGTGGAAATACCAACTCAAAACTGACAAGACACTGTACCACATCATTTTGTAGCTTTAGTAGCTTGGTTGGATCGATTGCTTTTTGTGAAATTGCATTGAGAAATGCGCAAAGCTTTACGATCGCTAATCATACATTCTCTGATGGAACACCCCTCAACGCAACCGAAATCTGTCATCAACATGTGACAGTCATGGTCCTTTAGATTTGTGAACTTCTTTTCTCTCATATTTATTATTCCCTTTATATTCGAGGAGTACCCAAATGGAACCTTGATACTATTCATGCAATCAAACATGCTATCCTTCTCTTTCTTGCTGAGAGTGTAACTGGCAGGGCGTAAGTAGTGCTATCCTTTATTTTCTCTTTTCTGCATGTAGGTCATCTCATTGCTTCATACGTTTCAGGTCTTGTCGTACTTCTAATGTAACTTTTGAGTTCCCATAACAACCCAGGAATCCTAGCACGTTCATGCAAAAATTCTTTGTTAGATGATCACATCAATTCCATTGCGGACCTCTAGAATTTCCCAATAAAATAGCTCCCACAATATAGATGTTTTCTTCCACATGGGTGCACGTCCGTTCGGAACAGGTTCGCTACCTCGACCATTTCCAAAGACTACCCTTACATCCTTTGTCATCTTAAATACATGCTTTCCATTACGGCGTGCAGACTTTTTACGACAGTCTGCAACCCCCTTTGAAATGCATCTCTTCCTTTCTTAAAGGGTGGTTAGCAAGAAAAAATCGATGATGAACCATATACACGATCTTCCTATAGTGTTTCAAATACATACTGTCTGTTTTGTCCAAATAGTGGGTGCAGGCCCGATATCCCTTGTTTGACTGTCCTGAAAGGTTACTCAGCGCAGGCCAATCATTGATGGTTATGAACAACAATACTCGTAGGTTAAAACTCTTGTTTATCCTCATCCCACACACGAACACCTTTTTTCATTCCAAAACAGTAAAAGTTCAACGGTCTTCGATACACATCAATATCGTTGCTGGATCGTTTTGGGCCTTGGATAAGCACTGACATCATAATGAACTTCCGCTTCATGCACATCCAAGGAGGAAGTACTATGACCACTACTCAACTCACCGAAGCATGTTCATTATTCTTATGTTGTGGACGACAATTCATTATTCTTAGGTTGAACATACATAGGGTCACAGGTCAAGTACTATGACCACATAGGGCAAACAATCTGTTTCGCTTCATAAGTTGTGGATGACAATTCATTATTCTTGGAAAGCATGTTCTTTGCAATTTTTCAGTATCCACAAAAATGCCTTATCAGACACACCATTTTTTACCTTTCATTGCAGCATTTACAGTGTACTACATAGCTTTTTATGCCCCTGTTTGCAATTTGGGTACAACAATTTTTTGTGGTTATCTATCATAAGCTGCAACTTTGTTGATTCCTTCTCAGTTTCACAGTCTTTCTGTGCATTACGTAGAACTTGACCAAGATCATCAGTAGAACCTTGTTCTACAAACTCTTCTTCGTCAGCCTCGCCCATTGTAGTATCTGCAAAAGCTTGGCCTGCATACCATTCCGGAATGTTGTTATCATTCATCTATTCTTCGTCGTCTTCTATTATAACCCCTATTTCACTGTACTTGGTCCAAACCACATAGTTAGGCATTTCAGCCAAAGTTTGTGGACTCGAAATTCTTCTGCTCTACCATTATTTTATGATTCTTGACTCTGTGAAGTCCACTATGGAGCGTCTGTAGTCTTTAGTATATCTTTGTTGTCCTGTTCCAAAATTCTAACTTTTTTATTTTTGTCAAACTAGTGAATGATATGAAGGTTGACTGGTGTAATTTTCATGTCACTCTAATTTATAGCAGCGACCAAATTCTATTTCTTTGACCTACAATTTATTTAGGTCATGTTTATTGCAAGGACTAAAAATTAAAAATACATTTACTCTATGTTTTTCCGTACCTAATATTGCAAGTTCTTTATCTAATACGAAACATATAGAACAAGCAAGGTATCCATGAAATTGTAGCTAAAAAAATCTCTCCATTTCTTTATCTAATCCTATAGCTCATTCTAAAAAACTCTATTTTCTCTATCTCTAAAGTATAAAACAAAGCATAATAACAATAAATAAAGGGAGGATGAAGAAGCTAACCTTTACAACACTTTATGCTATTGGCTTTTGCTATTGGCTTTTGTAATAAATTTTTATCTTCTCAGCACACCAAAAGCCAGGAAAAGCTCATTTCAACTAACTTTCCAGCTTTCAGTTCATTTCCTCATAAGCTATCTTTCCATCTTTCCGAAAGCCAGCCCAACAGTTGGACTGTTTGTTTCAACTTTCCAGCTTCTGGCTGCCAGAAGCTGGAAAGCTGACCCGAGAAGCTGAAACAACAGAGCCTTACTGGGTTAGATGGAAGATGAGTTCTATACTAATGTCACCTCCTGTCATTGAGTAGGTTAAATGATTTGCCGCCATATATCTCAAACAAGCTGACAAATAATTGAAACCCTTGGTTGTGGTACGTATGGTGCATTAATCTCAGGATATCTTGAGAGGCCTTAAGAGGAAGGGGCCTCATAGTGTAGGTCTTTTCACTACCTGAGTGGAGGATATTAGTGGCAATAATGTAAAGTATTCTGCAGATATAGGATGTATCTAGAGTAGATCGGACATATACCTTTTGTCCATAAGCAAGTTGCTTTTGTTATATTAAATATTGCTGGAACCACAGGTTCCACTGTCTCAAATTGAAGGAAGATAGTGTCTAGGAATGAATTTACAGTACTTAAAAACACTGACAAAAAAGGTTATGCAATTTGTGCCCACCTCATCTGGACTGTTGTGAATTTACAGTACTTAAAAACACTGACGAAAAACATTCTAGTCAAATTTCAACTAATACGAATATTCTGGGAAGCATTCATTATAAAGGGAAGGAAAAATTAGTTTTGTAGCACTGAAAGAAACATGGATCAGAATGCCTCTGATACAGAAGGTTTGCTATATACTGTTAAGTAGAAGAATAACAATGATTAATATTCCTTGATCAAATATGCACCCTCCCTATTTTAGTAATCAACAATGATGGGAATAACATATAACCTTGAGAATCATCCAGTAGCTTTTATATCAACTCAATAATACCCAACAAATTAAACCCATATAAGTTAACTTGGGAGATCACTTCAATAAGCAACCATAAAAATTTGTTATGGATTACTTCATGTCACCAATACCATTTTAGTTACATATAAGTGGCATCCAAAAAGAAAAAAAAATGTATACCTTGTTGCCCATTTCATTGAACACGTTGAGGTCATCATCCATGGAAGCGTCAATGACAGCAAAAGGAAGCGGATGAGAGAGTCCTGGAGGATTGGAGGTGCCTGGATGAGGTGCAGAGGCGCTTGCGGTGGAAGAAGAAAGGCTGCTGTTGATTTGAGGGAGATGGTGGGAAGAAGCTGCGACCTTGCTCTGATGTTGTTGCTCCTGCATGGTGGGGGAAAAAGAACAGAGAAGTCGCGTGATGAGTAGAAAGGATTCAAGGCTGCTGCTACAGCTGTTGTTCTTTCGGTGGAAAAAGAATAAGGAGAATATGCTGGAGTGGTGCAGGCTGCCGATCTGCTGCTGCTATGCATCTCGTAGGAAGGAATGGAAGAAAGAATACAGAGAGAGATGGTGCTGGCGATTTGCACTCAACTATGAGAATACAGAGAGAGATGGTGCTGGCGATTTGCACTCAACTATGGGAACAATAATTCATAGACAGGCATCGAAGCTAATTTGCTTGCTTCTTTGCTTGGTGGAGTGGATTGGTGGAGCCGGATGCCCGGATGGTTGGTCTTGCGATGGAGGAAGCAGGCAAAAAAAGGAGCACGTGTTGGAGGAGAACAGAGCTAGGGGGGCTGGCACCCCTGACCCTCTGCGGCATCTGCAGTGGCCCCTGGTGGCTTGGGCCTGCACCCCTGGCGGCCTGGCATAATAAAAAATTAAGAAGCCTCAGGCTCTGAAGTCTGAACCCTGGTCCTGGAATCAGTACGTAGCACGGACGCACGGTAGCAGTCGCCAGTCGCCCCTCCGTTCGTGTCCCGCCGCCGCCAGTCAAAAAGGACAGGGATGATGCCATGATGGAGCCATGCGCAGCAGCCCCTGTGGACTGTGGTTCGTTTGGTGATTTTATTCTCTAACTTGTTTTCTTCTATCATCATTTTTCTAGGTTATAGATCTTGGGGATTTTTTGTTTACGTGATTTTCTTTCCAATCCAATTGAATGTCTCAAAAGCGGATGGATTCTTGCTCCAAACTTTTTATCTATCGCTGCCGAGTTCTGTTCTTTTCTTTCTCGAGTTCTTATTATTGTACTTGCCAACGCCAGTGCAGATGACCGGAATTTCGTGCACAAAGCAGGCTGCTTTTTTGCGTCTGACTGAACGGTGACGTGACTTGTTGCGCGAGACCGCTGTCCGCAGGTAATTCATAATCATAAATCATCCAGTGATATTCGCTTATCTAATTAACAATCACCGGTGATTCTAAATTTCCCTTTCTAATTTAAGTTGATAGATATGTAATTTTATTTTGCTTAAGACTTGAACATGCTATTATTATATCATTATATGTGACTAAAACCAGCTCACGTGGCTATCGGTTCTATGTTGCTTTGTCCATTGCCCTCTACCTCAAATCTTGGCTCCGCTCCTGCTCTGTTGGATTCCGCCGAGCCCCTCTTCTGACCTCCCGGCAGTGTGTGGTGGAGCAGAACACCCCCGAAGCGCGGCGAGCCTCAGGCCTCGCCATCGAGCTGCGCGTGAAAGTAGGTACGGTCACGACACAGTACCCACAGGAAGAGGCGGTCACGACACAGTACCCACAGGAAGAGGAGGTCGCTGCTCCTTTTTGTGAGATGGTTGGAGCTCGAGGAAAAGGGTTGAGCTTGGGGATGAGGTCGGAGCTCGTCGGCGCAGGTCGGGGGCGGCGGGAACCTTGAGAACAGGGTGACGGATGACGGATCTCGCACTCGCGCCGCCGCTAGAGGCTAGGAACACCGCAATATCGCAGACGTGCTAGCACGTGCCATGAACCCGCAAGCTGACGGGTTGTGTGCCACAAGTAGCAAGGCGGCAACGGCGAGGATAAGAGAGGAAGGAGCGAGGATGAAGTTAGGACTGGAGCTAGGAGTGGGGTCCTCCTCCCATGCCGAGGCCCCCGGAGCACAGGTGGCGGTGCCGTCTTTCCCACTCCGAGCTGCACCCCCGTGCCGGATCAGGATGCCACGGGGGCGGGCGGGGCGGCGGAGGCAGGCGGAAAGCAGGGAGAATGGGAGGGAGGTGGCTGCGGAGAGGATGAGAGAGGGAAGAGGGGGGCGGCAGGGAGGAGAGGAGAGGAGGGTTCTGCGAGACGGGGGGTGTTTCCGAAAAATGCCTCAGGAGGGTTTTTTTTCCAAAAATGACAGTACTATCATTTTTTCCTTCTTTGCGTTGAAATTACTTTTACTTAGAGGGTCTATTTGAAAAATATACGAACACGATTACTATGCGTGCTGGAAGAGATGGACTGATTTTCTATTATTAGAAAACTGGAGGGCTTTTCTAAAAAGTAGCTAGGATTCGCATCAACACGTGTCCAGAATCTGCTGTGGAGCTCGGAGGAGAGAGCAAACAACGGTGACTTTTAAGAATTTTGATGAGCTAGTCATGGTGGGAGCATGGTCGCCTCACCTCCTCGCACCAAAATGATCCCGGCTGGAACCTGCGTGGCGGGAACTTCCACAAACACCTCAATCCTTTCTTCTTCGACTTCCGAGGTTGCCTACAAGGCGACGACGAGTGTAGTGGCCACAATGATGGCGTTGCGGATACGACCCCATAGGAACAACGACGGAGGTGAGACAACACCGAAGATGGTCGACACTGCGTAGAGGTAGGTGCACATTATGGCCGCCATCGCCACCGGGGTGCTCGTTGTCGCTGGCGCGTCGACGTGGATGTGGTCTTCCATCGCGAAGAAGTCGATGGAAGTCACAGGCGCAGGCATGGACAATGCAGACTCTTCGGATGTTGTTTTTTTGAATGGTCACCGGGGCAGGGAAGAGAATCCCCACCTGAATTGTATTCAAAAGTGTGGCATACGAGATATCAACAGCCTCATCTTTTAGGGAAACGAGGCAAAAACCCTACATCGTGCAGTTAATACGGAAAACTGAGCTAAAACCTTGACCAAAGAGGCACCAACCTAGCTAAACTAGGTCTGGAATGGCACCACATGTTAGGGATCGCCCAAAAGAATAGTCAACCTCGAGGTCGCTCAAATCTAAGCCCACCTTAGAACCCTGCAAAACTTTTAACCTCGGAAGAAGATCTCCAGCTTCGGGCGAACTATAAAGCACAGAGGAGCGCTCTTAGGGGCGCTCTTAACTGCCAAAGTCCAGGAGTGGTCCCAAAGCTAGGAAAAGGGCTTACCTTGTTCACTAACGAAGTAACCTTGCCTCGGGTGTTCCTAGTCGGGAGCACCGAGATGTTTAGCTGTTTTGTGCAGAGCGAAGAGGCAAGCGCGATCGAAGATGAATGATCGTCGGGCAAAGTGTTGAGGGGCGCCAAGGCTCCCGAAGCTGGACAAGCCCCCTGGTGCAGGACCAAGAGTACCTAGGTGCCCCGAAGATGATCCAGCCCGTCAATACGAAGTCAAGGCGGCCTAGGCGACCGAAGCTACGAGCGACTTCGGGCGCAAGGTCAAGAAGCCTGAAGACGTGAACAACGTGGGAGCGTGATTTGAGGAACCATGTGAGAGCGCAAATCACAGGGCTGTCGAGCGGCAAGAAAAGCGTGACTCACAAATGACCATGGTGTAAACTATATTTCGAGAATGTAGTAGTTGAACAAGGTTAAATGTGAAATGTGTAGGGCTGCTCGAGACACTATAAAAGGGGAGCCCTACCCCAATGTAAAAATTTACGTTCACTATTCATTGAAGTGACGGTTCGAATTCCATTCCATCTTCGTTGTGTCTTGACTTTGCAAGAAATTGGAACAAAACCTTGGCGCCCACCATGTTTCGAGTCACCAAAACACCCACGATGCCGCCACAGAAAAAGAAGAGAGTTCCCGAAGACGAAGCCACGGGAGAAAGGCATGTTGCTACGGTTGAGCAGATTGAGCCGCCCATTACTAATAGGAACCCGCTAGGGCTGATTCCCGATCTTTCGATGAGAGGCGTGGGATAACTCGATTTGGGGTTGGAGACGACGTTCATGGCTCGATTACAACCATCCAAGGATGCTGCGCCTTAGCAACCGATACACCACCTCCAATGGTTGTCGCGATCTTGTGGAGCGCGATCAACGAAACCACTAGGATAATTCCTGCAAGCAATCAAGGAACAAGCAAGAACAAGTAGAACAAGCAACTCAATTGCAAATATGAAGATGAAAACGAATCTGAACTCACAAAGTTGGGGTTTTGAATCGAGTAGAACGGATGGTCTAGTCGACACACGCGTCTACAAGGAATTAGCAATTGCTAAATTTTCAACAAAATAAAACCCCACTGTTCTTGGTGGCGGCTAAGGGGTATATGAAGGTGGGAGGATGACCACCGGGGTGCTGGGTCGTGCTCCAACCTTAGGACGCGTCCCTAATGGACCCGACTTGATACATGGCCAAAATAAGGCGATGCAGCACCTTTGATAGAAAGACCTCTCGGTAGTAATTTGGTCATTGCGGCTGCCTCAGAAAAGATTTGAGTCTAGATCCATATGAAAATAGACTTCATAAAGATTCCAATAAGTACTTGAACACCCAAAATGGAGTCCGGATGAGGTCGTGGCAGCCGTTGCAATTTGGTGTAGAGCTGCAGTCCGAATCCAGCCCCAAAACGTGTTGGATTGGATCTCTTTCTTTACTTGGGCCAAAAGTGACGTGGTGGCCTGGTGGAGGATGTTGGGAATACTTGGACTTGGCCCCCAATCTACTTCTTTGGTCCTCCATGCCTTCCATGTGTGTTTAACACTATTTTTGATTCACGTATATATTTCTGAAATTGATAACGAACACACATCATGGTGCAGCATCAATTCATCAAATGTATCACATGTAATCATGATAAAGAATTATTTCACCTTTGAGTCAAAAATTATTAATGTGGTTGTATCCGGGCAGGTGATGTCCTCATCATTCTTCCCTTCTTGGCTGCAAGTTGTCCTCGACTTGCTCCAACAACATTCAAAAGTGCTTGCTGTGGTGTTGGAACATAGAGCGACAGCTATGCTGCACGGCCACAACCAGTAATGCTTCCCTTCTTCGGGCTTATCCTTTTGCATATGGGAAAAACTAGAAAAACTTTGCAAGATATTATTAGTGTTAGTGCGGCCTCTTATTTGATCGTGGAATTGTAGCCCAAATGGATATTTCAGATTAGAGCAAATATAAACTTTATGCACCAAATATTTTTCTTTGTTGTCATATTTTCCAAATGCATAAAATGAACAATAATTAAAACTTGGCAAACCAGAATCAAATGTAAGTTTCTCTTTTAGACAATTTAGATTACACATAATATCAAATTTAGTATAACCCAAAGTATTAGAAGAGGATAACAATTTTAGTTCTTCTTGTGCACAAGTAATAGGATTAAAAAGTTTTTCTTCAGCACATTTGTATGGTTCCAAACTAAAAGTATCACACTTGTTCACTACTTGTAGCATAGGAGTAAAAGAATCATCAGCACACAAATCCTCTTTATCACAAGGAACAACAAGTAAATCATTTTGTGACAAAGGAAAATCAACAGTAGGTTCCACTATTTGTTGCTCTTTATTAGCATGCAGGGTGGATAAATTTTGGACATCTTGGGTCATATCATTCTTGCAAGTATTCATAGATAATAAAATCTCCTTTTCAGCATTGAGAGCAAGACAATACAATTGACTAATATGGCAATATGATTTGCTAATTAACAAAGTTCGGATTTAAGAACTGAGCCCTCTCATGAACCTGCTCATAACATCTTCCATGCATTCATCTAATCCACCAAACATGATGCAAATCTTAAAATCATGGTAGTATTCTTTTACAGTCCTACTATCTTGCTTCAAGTTGTCTAATTTTGTAAGCAAATAATCAGCATAATATTTAGGAATGAATGCATCTCTAAAAAGAAATTTGAAGTCTTCCCAAGATTCTAGAATTTTCTTGTGCCTACAAATGTGTTTCCATTCCGGCAAAGCAAATTCAGTCAAAACGTTGGAGGTAGTATAAATCTCTTGTTTCTCGGACAGGTCATGCTTATCAAATTCATTATCTACTTTTAGCTCCCAATCAATGTAAACTTTAGGATCAAACTTATCATCATATGATGTCAAGTGTTGAATGACTTCCTAAATATGAGAGTCTAGTTTCAACAGCTCAAAAATCTCCGTATCACCTGCCATGATTAGTAGAAAACAAGAAACACAAAATAATATGTATCCTCCTGTCAACTACTAGGATGTGTTGGTTGTAATTCTCTCAAACTCAACTTGTTTAAAATAAGCCCTTACAAGTTCTTACCAAGCCAAATAGGAGGTGACGACAACCAACAAGTCTGCAACCATGAAATGAAGTGTATCAGTGCCGTAGCAACAAAAACCTGTCAAGCTGTAGTTGAATATTTGGAGCTATAGGAGGGCTAAAGCAAGGGACAATACTAGCACCATGTTAGTCACAAAAGCAAGCTGAGTAATCATTTAACGGAGGTATTGTGCTGGTCCTAGGCTAAACCATGCTAGAGACGTGAGCCTAGGCACAACAGTAGTCACCGAAAAAGAGCAACTAGCACAACACAAAGAAATCAGCAGATTCAGCCCCTTCTTTCTTCTCCTTCTCGTGTCTTTTTTTCTTTTTTTTCTTCTTTTCCTTTCATTTTGTTTTTTATAGAGGCCTAAATCTTTTATTTGGTACTATGACAACCCAAAACAATAAGGCTATTGCACACAGCCCCTTCAAATTCAGATTTAACAACTCTTGTTAATACAATAGATGCGAAAATCTCTAAGATGATCGTGGAGCGCTCAGATCGAATTTTGCTGCAAGGTTAGATCCGTTCGAAAGAAGACAACTTTATCTTTCTAGATTGTATTTAAACTCCCAAATCGGACATCATATGGAGAGCAACTGATAGGAACCCGCTAGGGCTGATTCCCGATCTTTCAATGAGAGGTGTGGGATAACTCGATTTGGGAATGGTGGATCTCGTGGTGACCAAAACGTGATAGAACTCAAAACTCTAAAAGAATAGACACTAAGACTAGCAACTCGACACAACCGATGCAACTGAAAACTCAACAAGCCCTAACTAAGCAGTGATAGCAAAGGCTCAAAGGGTTTATAGGATTACAGGTAAACTAATCTACTATTTTTTGGGCTTTTTCTGGACTATAGGAAATTAAAAACAGCAAAGAACTGGAAGTCTCTCACCAATAAACCTTGCTCTGATTACCAACTGATAGTAACCCGCTAGGGCTGATTCCCGATCTTTCGATGAGAGGCGTGGGATAACTCGATTTGGGGATGGAGACTATGTTCACGGCCCGACTACAACCATCCAAGGATGCTGCGCCTTAGCAATTGATACACCACCTCCAAAGGTCGCCGCGATCTTGTGGAGCGCGATCAACCAAACACTAGGATAATTCCTGCAGGCAATTGAGGAACAAGCAAGAACAAGTAGAACAAGCAACTCAATTGCAAATATGGAGATGAAAACCAATCTGAACTCACAAAGTTGGGGTTTTGAATCGAGTAGAACTGATGGTCTAGTCGACACACGCGTCTACAAGAAAGTAGCAATGACTAAACTTTCAACAAAACAAAACCCCACTGTTCTTGGTGGTAGCTAAGGGGTATATGAAGGTGGGAGGATGACCACCAGGGTATTGGGGTTGTGCTCCAACCCTAGGATATGTCCCTAATGGACCCGACTTGATACACGGCCCATCAGGCTAAAATAAGGCGACGCAACACCGTTGATAGAAAGACCTCTTGATAGTAATTTGGTCATTTCAGCCACCTCAGAAAAGATATGGACTTGAATCTAGATCCATATGAAAATAGACTTCATAACAATTCCAAAGAGTACTTGAACACATAAAACAGAGTCCGGATGAGATCGTGGCGGCCATTGCAAGTTGGCACAGAGCTGCAGTCCGAATCTAGCCCCAAAACATGTTGGATTGGATCTCTCTCTTTCCTTGGGCCAAAAGTGACGTGGTGGCCTGGTGGAGGACGTTGGGAATACTTGGACTTGGCTCCCAATCTACTTCTTTTGTCCTCCATGCCTTCCATGTGTGTTTAACACTATTTTTGATCCACATATGTATTTCTGAAATTGACAATGAACACACATCATGGTGCAACATCAATTCATCAAATGTATCACATACAATCATAATAAAGAATTGTTTCACCTTTGAGTCAACAATTATTAATGTGGTTGTATATGGGCAGGTGATGTCCTCATCAATTATGGACAAGAAAATCAAGCTCAAGAGGATCGAAGAAAATCTAAGAAAAAGAGCACTGGAGCAAAAGAACCGAACAAGGAGCCTCGGACGAAGTCCCCCTGCTGACAGAAACCCAAGATGAGCCATCAAGTGAGTCAGAAGATGAGTTAGTTTCGGCACTAAGGTAGCTTGAAGAGTTGAAAACAAAGAAGGAATGGTTCATGCAAGAAGTGCAAGCCCATAGGCAAGCAACAAAGAGGCTGGCGAGATTAAACGAAGCTAGGAAACAGCTAGCTGAGCTGCAGCGAGAACTGAAAGAACTTGAGTACCAGTGTGACGCACCGCAGCAGCGACCCCACCACCTATCCAAGCCTTCAACACTGATTCCACATGAGTCATCTTCTCCAACCCCAGCTTCGGTCCGCACAACACGCCGCCTGCAGTGAATGTGTGTGCAGCCATCGACAAGAACTCCCCGCTGTCGATCGGACTTCAAACTGTCCCATGGCCTAGCACATACAACTCAGTAACTTTGCCTAAGTTCAATGGCCAGACAGATCCATGTCAATTCCTAATGAGCTATGAGGCTGCAGTAGCTTCGGCCGGAGGAGACGACGTTGTACTTGCGAAGTCGTTCATCATTGCTTGCAAGGGGGCAGCCGGTACTCACTGCTCCTCCCACTGCATTCAGTTTGCAGCTGGGTGGACCGAAAGACCAAGCTAACCCAAATCTTCCAAGGCTTTCATCAAGCCATATCCGATGAAGGATATCTTTTTCACTGTGTCTAGAGCGACATAGAACCCTTAGCAAGTTATGTAAGAAGATTTGTTCAACTCAAGTCCCAAACGCCACATGTGGCAATAGTGTTGCAATTTCAGCCTACATCTTGGGGCTAAATCCAGGACCAACGGTGTCGAAGCTAACCAGAAAAAAGCTAAAAACCATGGAAGCTTTATTTGCGGAGCTGGAAAAATATTGCAAATAAGATGAGGATCACAGAAGAAGGGTAGCCGAAAGAAACCGTCAAAGGCAATCAGAGAAAAATAGAAATTGGCATGCTTCGCCAAGAAACTACAACAAGAATCACAACCAGTATCAGCCCAATCAAGTAATGGCAATCGAAGGCAACCAACCACCATATCAGGGTCAAAATCGTAACAATAGTTCACATCAACAGCAACACAACCAAAATCGACACAGCTTCGGCAACAGCCAGAGAGGTGGCCAAGCAGGAAGGGGGAGAGGGCGAAGCAATGGCCCTCCGAAGCCAAACAATCAGGTTAGGCAGCAAAGACCATTCTACTGCACATTCCACGGAAAGTAGCTTGATCATGCAACGGACTGGTGTCCGGTCTCACTCGAAGCCAAAGCTAAAAGAGAAGTAGAGGAAAAAATAGCTGAGGAGGTAGCACAAGCAGCAGCTCAAGCGCCTAAAACTATCCACCACACTACCTAAGAAACACATTCACCATATTACCCAAACCCAGCTAGCCTCGCAAATTTCCAACCACCAATAACTTGGCAACCTTCGCCTCTCTTCCAACCCCAAATCCCCCTAGCTTCGTCAAACCTAAACCAACTACCACCACAACCATGACATGAAATACCGCTACCACCACCGAACCTACCCAATGAAATCCCAAAAGCTGAGCCAAACCCACAAAACAATAACCCCAAGGCCATACCAACTTACGGCATGATAATGCCAATCTCTAGAGGATCTTCGCAATCCGAACCTCGTGAAGGTACCTCTAATGCCATACCAACCTTCAGCATGATAATGCCAATCACTAGCGGATCCACTCTCGAGTTTGAAAACAAGAGACAGAAGTGAGACTACTTTAGACAAGTAAACACAATCATTCCCGATGGACCCTCAGCAAAGTCAGAATGGGCGCACATGCCAATAACTTTCACAGAGGAAGATTTCAAACTAAAGATAGCCTCGCACAATGACGCAATGGTAATAGAGGCAATCATCGCCAATTGGCAGATAGGAAAAGTCTTGATCGACACCGGCAGCTTGCAGATATCATCTTCGCTAACACTTTCAGAGAAACGAAGATTGACCCTCACCTCCTTCAACCGGCCGAAGTCCCATTACTCGGCTTCGGGGGGAGACCAATCAAAGCTCTCGAAAAAATTTTGCTACTGGTCTTATTTGGAAATCTTGATAATGCAAGGACAGAACACATCACCTTCGATGTGGCCAAATGTATTACCCCTATTTCGCCATCCTCGAGCGGGGCTTCATCAACAAGTTTGACGCAACCATTAGGTAAATTTTCCTCTGTATGAAGATACCGGCCCTAAAGGGGGTCATCACTGTATACGGTGATCAACAAACAGCAAGAAACATAGAGAAGGGTGCAACCCCGAGCCAAAAGAATGTCCACCACCTAGCTAACTAGAGGGAAGCTGACCAGCAGGAGAAAAAGAAGCCTTACGTTGAACCTAAGAGAGACAAAGAAAAGATAAAGATAAGTGCTGATGGTGAAACCTAAAGGGTCCTCTTGGACGGTTACGTCGCGGATAGATACGTTACCATCGGGGCTAACCTCGAGCCCGAAGAGGAGCATGAATTAACTGAGTTCTTGAACAAGAACAAAGATGTCTTTGCCTAGTCCGCAAGTGATCTCCAGGGGGTAAATAGAGAGATAATTGAACACAGCCTCGACATCAGGCCCGACGCAAAGCCAAAGAAACAAAAGCTAAGGAAAATGTCTGATGAAAAGTCCAAGCAGTGAAGGCAAAAGTGGACAGGCTGCTCGAAGCTAATGTGATCAGGCCTATCCTCTATCCGAAGTGGCTGGCCAATACTATTCCAGTCAAGAAGAAGAATGGTAGATGGAGAATGTGCATCGACTTCACGGACCTAAACAAGGCCTGCCCTAAGGATGACTACCCGCTAGAGAGGGTAGACAAGGTGGTGGATGACGCTGCTAACAGCGAAATGCTCTCATTGCTAGATCTATTCTTAGGCTATCATCAGATCAGAATAAAAAAGGAAGACGAGGGAAAGATTGCGGGCTAAACTTTTTCAAGAATGATCGCCATCATCCTCGCCAAGCAATTCGCAGGAGCATACTCGCCTAAATTGATGACATAGTCGTTAAGAGTGATAGAAGGGCTGATCACATTCGTGATTGTGGTGTCCCCCCCCCCGGGGCCGGGCCCGCATACAGCTGGCAGCTCTCTAGGATATCAAGAATTCCCTCACAGACCAACACAAGTCTTTTCTACGCACTTTGTCCTTACTCGTGCGCACCCGGGAAGAACTTCCCGATCGGTCACCCATCCCGAAATTGCTTCGGGCCAAGCACGCTTAACCCTAGAGTTCTTTGAGGATGAGCTTCCAGAAAAGAAGTTGCAACTTATTGGTATGAGTATTCTATCAATCCTATTAAGCCTTGGGCCATGATGTCACAGTGACCTCGCAGAAACCTTCGCCAACCTCAGGGTAGCAAACTTAAAGTTAAACCCTGAGAAATGTGTATTCGGGGTACAATGAGGCAAGGTCCTGGGATGTTTGGTCACCACCAAGGGTATTCAGGCTAACCCCGACAAGATTCAAGCACTTCTTGACATGAAGGAACCAGCTTCGGTCAAGGACGTTCATCGGCTAACTAGGAGAGTTGCTGCCCTCAACAGATTCATTCCCCGAGCCGCAAAGCGGAGCCTGCCTTTCTTCAAGGTTTTACGAAGCTCCAAGAGCTTCGAATGGGGGGAGGAGTAGAGTAAAGGCTTCCAAGAACTCAAGGACTACCTATAGTCCATGACTAAATTATGCCCTGCCGAGCCAAGATCACCGCTGTTGCTCTATGTCTCGGCTTCGAGCATGACAGTCAGTGCAGCTTTAATCCAAGAAAAAGAAATTGAAGGAAAACTAAAGCAAATCCCCGTCTACTTCGCGTCCGAAGCCCTCAGCGGCTTGAAGCTACACTATTTGGAGTTGGAGAAGATTGCCTATGTAGTAGTAATGGCAGCGCGCAAGCTGCGCCATTACTTCGAGGGTCATAGAATCGTGGCCATCACAAACCAACCTCTTCTCGAATAGAGAAGCTTCGGCTAGGATCGCCAAGTGGGCATCCGAATTGTCAGAGTTCGTGGTAGATTTCGAAAGGAGAAGTGCCATAAAATCGTAGGTCCTAACCGACTTCATCATTGACTGGACATCTCCAAGTATGAGTAATGACGAGGTTGACACCCCATGGGTCATTGACTATGACGGTGCTTGGTGCGACAGAGGGGCTGGAGTAGCAGCCATCGTAACCTCACCCACCGGCATAAAAATAAGATACGCTGCGAGGTTAAAATTCCCTAGCGAGTCAGGATCAACAAACAACACCACTAAATATGAAGCACTGCTTTTGGCACTAAGAAAAATGAAAGCTCTGGGGCAACAAGTCTTCATAATAAAAAAACTCAAAGGTGATCAAGGAGCACATCGAAAAGGAAAGTGAAGCCAAAGAGCCCGAACTCGTGAAGTATCCCGCAGCGGTCAAAACAATGGAAAAACATTTCCGGGGTTTCACAGTCAGGCACATCCTGAGGTCGGAAAACGACGAAGCAGACAAGCTTGCGAAGGAAGCAGCTCAAAACGAGCCAATTCCTCTAGACGTGTTTTACGAGATCATCGAGACTCCATCGACAAAGGAGACAGCCTCAAAATCCATGAACGCGATCCAGAGCTTCGATTGGCGGGCCGAAATCATGGCATACATGAGAGGGCACTTCGAACCTCATGACGAAGTAGAGCTCACCAGACTAAAACAGAAGGCTAGAGGATACGCAATATAGACGAAGAGTTGTACAAGGCTGGAATATCAATGCCCTGGCTTCGCTGTATCAATGCGGAGAGTGGGAAGAAGTTGCTAGCCGAGATTCACAAAGGTTTTTGCGGGTCGCATATTGGTTCCAAGGCCCTCGTGAGTAAAGCCTTAAGGCAGGGATTTTATTAGCCTTGGCCATTCATGATGCTCATGATCTCGTGTGAGGCTGCGAAGCCTACCAAAAAAACAACAAACCAAGGACACGCCCCGTCCCTCGCAATACAGCTCATACGACCATCATGGCCACTGCAAAGATGGGGAATGGACCTGGTAGGCCCTCTCCCAATAGCTCAAGGCAGCTGCAAGTTCGCAGCAGTCGTTGTGGACTACTTCACCAAATGGATCGAAGCCAAGCCTCTAGCAACGATAACCTCGGGATCGGTACAGAAATTCTTCTGGCAGAATATTGTCTACAGGTTCGGAGTGCCCTGGGAGTTAACTGTGGACAACGGCAAGCAATTCAACTGCAACGATTTCAAAGAATTTTGTGCTAACCTCGGAACGAAGGTCAAGTTCTCTTCAGTGTACCACCCGTAATCAAACGGTGCAGTGGAAAGGGCAAATGGCCTGATTTTCTCAGCAATCAAGAAATGCATGTTTGATCAGAAAAAAGGAAAGTAGGTTGATGACCTCCCCAAGGTAGTCTGGTCGCATAACACTATCGAATCTTGAGCCACAGGCTTCACTCCCTTCAGGCAGCTCTTTGGCTCCGAAGCTGTCACACCGGAGGAAATAAAAAATAGCAGCCTAAGGGTGCTGCATTCTGAGGACATCCAAGATGCCATCAAGATTGAGAAAGATATGATGGAACTCAAGGTAATCCAAGCTTCGGACAACATTGACAAATATCAAAAAGAAACTAGAAAGTGGAGAGATAAGAAAGTGGAGCAAAGAGAGATCAAAGTTGGTGACCTTGTCATAAAGAGAAGAAGAATTGGGAGAACCTCGGTAAGCTTCAAGAAGCGTGGGAGGGACCATACATTGTCACGAGAAGCAATAGACCAAGGTCATTTCACCTTGTGAATCATCTTACCATGGAGCTGCAGCATTCCTGGAATATAGACAGTCTACGCAAGTACTACCCGTAAAAGCTCTGTTCTCCATTACCTTCGGCTCGTGGAGTTATAAACAATGCCAAAGGTAACGATTTTACTTTTCGTTATTTGTTTTTTCATCATCGAGTCTGGACTGTACTCTTTTCCTTGCTTGGGGGGCTCCACTCTGGAGGCAAGGTTTTTAATGAGGTAGATCCATGTAAAATTTTCAATATATAATACAACGAAGTTCCCCCTATGATCAAAGGCTCAGTGCTACAACAAGTTGCGTAACCTCGCGCTTTCATGCGGAGGAGGAAAAATGTGTTTCCATGAAAGGCTCAATGCAACAACAAGTTGCGTAGCCTCGCGCTTTCATGCGGAGGAGGAAAAATGTGTTTCCATGAAAGGCTCAGTGCAACAACAAGTTGCGTAACCTCGCACTTTTATGCGAAGGAGGAAAATGTGATTCCATACAACTAAGCAAAAAAGTTGCGTAGCCTCACGCTTTTACGTGGAGGAAAGGTAGCGGCTCTTGACGAGCCTAGCAATACTAATGCATGTTATACTACAAAAGCGCACTACGCACACAAAATATACATCTTTTACCCTCCTCTTTCTCGTTCACAAAAGAAGTCAGCCACGACGACAAGAAACATCATCTCGAGCGAGGCAACCCTCCGGCTTCGCACCTTGTCTCGTGAAGCGGCACGATGATGAAGGAGTCGTTCTTTGAAAAAGATGCAAACACCTACCTCATCGCACAAGGGAGCCCAACTCTGGCCAAGACCGAAGGGGCAACATAGTTGCAAAAATATTTCTCTCTTCCTCACAAACTTCAAATTTCAAACGAAACATCCAAATATGCCTAGCCTCACCTGAAACAACTTCGAGGGGGGGTGACATTTTTTCAAAAATGGTTGCTCTTTATTTGCCTTCCATGAGAAAGGGTTGCGGCTTCAGCCCGGCACCCTCCTTCCTCGCGAAAGCCTGAGGGGGGGTGACATTTTTTCAAGAACAGTAACCCTCTACCTTCCTCCTACAAGAAAGGATCACGATTTCGGTCTGGTGCCCTCTCCTTCCTCGTGAAAGCCCGAGGGGGCGTGTCATTTTTTCAAAAACACTTCCTTATCTGTCTTCCATGAGGAATGACCGCGGCTTTAGCCCAGCACCCTCTCCTCCCACACGAAAACCCGAGGGGGGTGATGTTTTTCAGAAACATGCGACCTTTTAAAACCTTGCGCAAGGAAGAGTTACAGCCTCAACCCAAAGGTCTTGTCCCTAAATCATAAAGCAGAACCCACATCCCTACCCTATTTCTTTGTTCCCTTAAAATTCAAGGTTGAAGCAACCGTAAGTTACGATATCAACAAAACTTTCGTTGTTTTACTAAGTCAACAAAACTTGATCTCAAGTTTTATGTTGACTTATCTTCGCGGTTTTCAGCATAACAATTGCAGGGTCTGCAACCGTAACGAGTCTTGTTCAAAGGAAACGATCCGACCTAGCCTCGCGAAAACAAAGCAAAAAAAGGCATGCAAAAACAAAAAGCGAGGGTGACGTTTTTCTTACTAAAAATCGATCGCGTTCACCTGCGGGTGTTTTTTGAAATCAAGTACGCAACAAGTTAGCTTTGGCTTAAACAAGCATCAACCAAGTTACACATATTTACAACCTTGTCACAAGGCAGACAAATATTTACATCAAAAGTCTTATAAAATTTGTCACCACAGCTAGCCTAAAACCCAACTAAGACGTCCCCGCATCATCATCACGTTCGTCCTCAGCTTCGAGTTTCACTGCTTTCTCTTTCTCGCACTCTAGCTGCTCCCTAGCAAGTTGCTGAATATACTCTTGCCTGAAAGTAGTCCAGAGTTGTCTGAAAATCCATAGCTTGGTGGTTTTCACATTCCTGGATTTCTCCTCAGCTCCTAACTTCGAAGCCGAGGGGTAAACATACCCATCTTCAGCAAGTGCCAAGGAATGATCGCAATCTTGCTTCTCGAGAAGCTGAAGAGTACTATTCAAGCAAAAGGACACGGCATAATCATTGAGCCCAGCGATAACTCCGGGCAGACTTTCAAACTCCCTTTTCAACCATTCAAAGATTTCCACAACATTCCCATCACCTGGATAAGGAAGAGGTTCAGCACTGAAAGGAAGGAGTGAAGCCTTGTACTCTTCATAAAGCTCGGTGAACTTTCCTTTCAAAGCAGCTTCAGCCCCATCGATATACTTCATTTTCTCCTCAAGCTCAGGGCCCATGAGAAACATGCCCTTCATCTGCTCCGCAATGGTCTTTGCATCTTTTTCAACGGTAGCACAAAGATTTTCTATAATCTTAACGTTGTCCGCTTGATCCCACCTGAGCTTTTCAATTTCCTGGCGAAGCTCGTCCCTTTCTTTAGTAAGACCTTCATTACTCTGCACAAGCTCCTCGCAGCAGATTCTTGTTTTTCGTGAGCCTAGCATTTATGCCCTTGAGCTCGTCCTTTAGGCCATGAAGTATCTTCTTCTCATCTTCAAGTTTGGTGACCCTAGCTTTGAGCACCGACATCTTTTCCATCCTAGCAAGAACGTACTCTTTTCTTCAGCCTCCACTCTCACCTTGGCAACTTTACCAGCTATCGCGCACTGCAAAAACGAGCGATGTGTCAAACAACTAGATCAACATCAAACCAAAATGAGAAGAAATCCCATCAAACTTTTTGCCTGAGGGTAGAAACCATCTGAGCAAGCTCTCCATCCCTTAAACGTTTAACAACTCCTTCAAATTCTGGTAAAAACAAGCACACGTCAAAGCTTCGCTAAAAAACAATGCAAGTAGAAGGAAAAGTGGAAAGGAAAAGGAAAAGACTTACCCTTAGGATTAAACAACCTCTCTTCACCCGCAACCTCAACTTCTGCTCTACCTCCCTCAACCTCCACTACAGACCTAGCTTCGCCCTTGTCCTTCACACCCACCTTGCTGGCTCCAGCACTGCTTCCCACAACTTTGCCTACGCCATGTCTCAACCCCTCAGCCTCAGCCCCCCACTGCAAGGATAAGTTCAAAGGATTGCAATCCTCACCTGACCCCGGTGCATGAGCCGCAACAATCTCCTTCCTCAGGGTCGTGCCAAAAGCTTTGTTGTAGCTCTCCAGAGATGTAGGCAACTTCGCATCTGCAGCATAACGTTTCACCTTAAGCCTTAGATGAGATTCACTATACACCTCCCCAAGAGCGCCAACAGTTTTTTCCAAGTCTAGCAGAAATTTCATCGAAGCCCCTGTATATTTAGAAAACCTCAACCTGGGCAGGCGCACGTCAACATGTTTACCTGATTTAGCCACCTTCGAAGAGGGATCCTTGATCGCCCTAGCAAGATCATTGACAACCCTTTTCCTCGCCTGAGCAAGCTCCTCCACAATCTTCTCCTTCTCATTCTTGTACCCAAGCCGCAGGGGGGCACTTCAGCTTTACTTTTGGCCACCTGTTCACTCGGTTCATCTATTTGCTTGGCTTTTCCCTTTGGATCCCCAGTCTCAACCTCAGCCTGCGTTTCAACAGCCTCGGGAGTGGTCGTCACATCTCTTGCGTTCGAAGCCATCTTAGATTTTTTAGCTTTGCGCTTGGCCTTGGCAGCAGCAAGTGCAGCCGGATCTACAGCAACTACATCATCATCATCGACAACTCGAGAAAAGCGAGGTTTCTTCATGGGCCTTTTAACTTTCAAACCAGCCTAGGGGACATCTTTTCTAGCTTCGAGATCGATGCTCATGGGAGGGGCCCTGGATGAAATCGGCTTGATTAGCCTTGAAGCAACGACAGAAGGACTCTTAGTGACTTTCTCCTTTTTCTTCTGAGCCTTAAGACTACTAGTTTTCAACTTCGCCTTGGCGGCTTCTAGCACCACACTGGCCGGGTGATTGCTTGAGAGGAAGAACTCTCACCCCTATTCCTCTTTCCCCTCCCACTGCCACCTAATCCCTGAGCTTTCTTCCCAAGTCTATCTAAAGCACGATTCACTCGAAGATCGTGCTTAATAACCAGTTTTAAAGACTTTATCTCTGCTTTAGAGACATGTTCTATAATATCAACAGCACGTCTCTCAATGTTCTCAACATACAAGTTGGGAACAAAGTCTTCGGGCAGCTCTCCAGAACCGATGCCGGGATAAGGCAAGGGACTTGCTTTCCACGAGACCTCTTTAAACTCTACCTCAATAGGTCCCCAGCCAGGAGTAAGCGGCCACCTATCAGCTGCAACATACTCCTCCACCAGGTCACGCCCAGATATGGAGCCCGAGGCTGTAATAAAAGCATTTTCACATTTCTTAACCATTTCCGACCTCACGACTGGTGGAGTCGTGGCAACATCCATAGGAATTATCGTCGTATGAACAGGATAGACTACTTGGCTACTCCCAGTACTCATCATCTGAACTTTAACATAGAACCAATAGTTGAGCCAATCATCATCCCACCTATTCTTCTGCGTGAAGGAAAGTTGAATTCTTTCCAGTCCTTGCCTCTCATTCTTCCTTCGGGTGTTAAACATGCAACAGCCGAAGTGATTCTCAAAGATGCCGGCTTCGCCGTTGAACACAACCTTTTTTCTTTTGAATATGAAGCTCAAATAACCGCACGAAACCATCCACATCGACAACGCCATTGAAAGTATTCTGAACCTAGAAAAACTTGTACCAGTCCAGAAAAGCTGGCAAAGCTGGATCACATGGAAACCTTAGTCCGGCAGGAAAAAAAAATTTAAACACCACGGCCTCACGATACTCTGGTTTCAGGATAACCTCGCCCTTAGGCACTCTGGCAACACCTTCGGGAAAATATTCCTTGTTGATGTACAACTCTATGCACTTCTCGGTGACCAACAACCGCTCAAAATGCATGGTGGGAATGCATGTCTCTTTCCCGGGCACAAGCTCATTCACATCCATGTCTACGCCACCAAGGTCCTCACCACTTCCACCTCTGTCAGCCTCTTAATCACCCTCAGCTTCGTCCCCACCATTAGCTTCCTCCCCACCTTCAGCTTCATCGCCCTTAGAGCTGAAACATGACATCTCACCACTCGACGAGCTTTTGTCATCGGCAGCAAGATCCACAACCTCAGAAGCAAGTTTCTTAACCTCACCCTCCGTAGAAACCCCCTCAATATCAAGCTCTTCAGACGGATTAGCTGGCCTAGCTTCGTCGCGAGGCCTAGTCTGCACAGCGAGCTCCTCGGCAGACATCGGTCGAGCGGTCTGGATAATGCGAGCCAGCTTTGCAATCAAGACAACTGTTTAAGTAGGAGAACGCAAAGAAGAGAATCTAAAGCTGCAAAATAAAAACGCGTAACCTCATTACCTTCAAAATGCCTGAAGCCAACAAGGAACGGGAAGAGCAGCGACTTCGTGACGATGTTTCAACCACGAGGGTGCAGGCGAAAAGCAACAACGAGCGAGAGCGAAGCAACTGCGAATGGTGTCTTAGCTTCGAGGGTGCGGGTGAAAGCGACCCCTCCTCCTCCTTTTATAGGCGCGGTAAAAAGGGCTGAAATGGCGCCTGCACCCGCACGCGGGACGTGAAAGGTCGCCCGGTAAAAAAGTGACACGTCAACAGCCAAAAGGTAACCGTTGGCTCGATTCGCACCGACGCTTGAGGGTGACATTTTTTGGGCAAAGATCTCTAGTTCGCGGGTTCAGTCGTCGGTGTCTAACCTCACCCATGAGGGGCTACTTGTAACAACCCTAGCTTAATTAACCTTGCTTAAGCTTAAGTGGAGTGATTGATTAGCAACTAATCTAGCACCTTAAAGGACTAAAATGCCCTTTAAAGCTTAATTTGGAGGCAAATCATAACTTGATATTTTATATAGAAACTTCAATTTTTGCCAATATAAGAGTTGTAGAACTTCTCAAACCAAACAACATTTATTATTTGCATTTTTTCTGATTCAGAGAGGAAGAGGTTCAAAAACTATATTTAAATTCAGTAGCAATTCAAACACATCTCATAATCATTAAGTCCTGAAAATATAGCTGATTAGAGAAGTTTGGCTTCTGCTATCTTTCAATTCTACATCTAGTCTAAAGTTGAAGCTTTTATAAAAGTTGTAGAATAAATCTTATAGAACAATTTTGTCATTTTGATCGTGGACCAATTCGAACTAGAACCCTTTCAAATTCTAGGATAAAGTCAGCTCCAGTTGCAGATTCAGCACACAGCCTCAGTTTCCAAAACAGTGTATGTCTTTCACCTTGGCATGACAACTTCTCCTAAATTTGGAACTGAACTTGAACTGAACCATTTATAAGAGTTTGATTACTAAATGTTTACTACAACTTCATCCATTTGACCTTGGCCTAATTCCCAGCATAACCTTTTCAAAATTGGATCCAAAGTTGGCTAAATGCTCAAAATCAGCCTCAAATCGAAAAACTGCAAGTCCCCAAAGCCGGCGTTCCCAAGAATTTTGGCATCAAATAACTTCCAAATTAGCACGAATTTATACCTAATGTATTTCTAGGAATTGTAGAGTATAGTTTAAACTGAAAGTTTGCTATTTGGAGTTGGGGAGGTTTGAATTGAAAATTTGGCGCAATTTCACCCCAAACCCAGCCCCCTTGCGCTGCATGTGCGCCCGGATCGGGCAATTGCACCCGGTGCGTCGCAGAGCCCCGCGTGGTGCCACTGCACCAGTGCAGTCCCGCATCCCAATGGTCACCGGAAACACGACGAGACGCTTCGCCCGCTCGCCCAATCACTCGCCCGTGCTATCCCTATCCTCTGCGTTGCATCGCCGCTGCCCAGTCGCACGCCATGCCTTCGCCGCCTCCACACGCCACCGTGCGACACACCGCCTCCGCTCACCGGAGTGCGTCGCTCCTCCAACCGCAACCTTGACACGACCTAACGATGCCTACTACTAGCCAACGCGCGTGCGAGGCAAAGAAGCTCCCGCCGCCCTGCTATCCCGCACGGCCAATGCCTAGGAGATCCCCGCAAACCCGCACGCCATCTCCGGTCAACCACGGCCGCTGGCCAGTGAGACGCCCTGCTGATGGTCCCCGCTGCCCGCCGGCCACGTCTCTCACACTCATTAGCTTCACCCCGCTCCCCCGCACACTCCCCGCACCCATAAAAGGCTTAAATGCTCGCCGTAGCACACTTTACGCGCTGCCGCTCCTCTGTCTCACTCCACCGCTGCGCACCCCACCATGGACAGCCCTCTCCCACACAGCGCCGCTGCCTTCCCAAGCCACCAGTTAGCCACCCACATCCCCCTTGCTGCTCCTCGAGCCTTCGCCAAGGTCTTCCTACCGCGAAGTTCTCCGCCGCCACCCGCTTTTGTCCCCAACGACGTTCACCGCCGTCAAGCCTTCACCGCCGCCCCACCCTTCACCAAACCCGCTCAAGGTGAGCACACCTACGCGCCCGAGCCATTAGTTTCCCCGATTGTGCCGTAGATTGCCGAATTTCGATCGAGCTCGCCGCCGGCCACCGCGACAATCTATCTGCGAGAATTCAGTTCTGCCCAGGGTCCCTCGTGTAATATTTCAAGGGCCTATCTGCGATTAATTGAAACTCGTAGGGGCCTCGTGTAAAACCGCCAGTCCTTTTCTGATTTAAGTTTGAAATAAATATGCTGAACTTTGAAAATGCATAACTAAATGTAGAAAAATGATAAAAATTTCAAACCAACCTGGCTGGAATCCTTGAGTTGTTTAGTTTCACATAAAATACTTTTGCACATGCCACTGTTAGGTATATTTCTCTAGGATTTAATTAGTGTTTAAGCCATTAAATGCATAGTAAATCACAGAAAAATGGTAAAATAACAAAACCACTTCTGTTAGCTTTGTGACAGCAAGCTTGTGCTTAGAAAAATGGTTAAGACCCTATTGTAGCTGTTTTACACACTGTTTTAGATTTATCTTTGAAATCTATTGTAGAATCTTTTTTTTACATAATAAATAGAATCTGTCAGAGAAAAATATGAAACCAGCTTTGTTGGATCACAAATGAAACATATTAGCTAGGACAAGTAATGGTCACTAGATGAAACTTGATGAAACATGTTTTAACTTTTTGTACAAGTTTAAATGAATAGAAAATATGGAAAATAGATGTCCTTCACCAAAAATCCTGGAAAGTTCACCAAAGACTCCGTTGCACTTGTATAACGTGCTGTTAACATTTCAGCAACAAAATCTCTGTAGATTTCGAGTTAAAAATAGTTAAGTGCTTACTACATTTGGATAATGAAATAATTTTAACGATTTTTGTACTAATCCAATGCACTCCAAATTTTTACAGCAACTTTGTAATGACATGATTGAGCTCCTGTTAAATTTTTAGTATCATACCTCACTGTTGGCATGCTGAAATAGAGATTGGAAGTTAAACCCGATTAAATGAATAGAAGCACATTAAGTAGTAGTAAGGATAGAATGGTAATGTTGGATGAGGTACAGAAAAACATTTAGAAACATGATAACTTTCCGATCTAAAGTTTAATGAACTTATTTTATATATGAACACAATCCCCATCAAAATCAAGCCAAGTGTTTAAATCATGAAAACACTTTAACTGTAAAGAAAGTACTGTAAGTGTTGGTATAGGTGTTGTCGGTCTTGAAATGAACTTTACTTCATAATAATATATGAAATGCCATTTATACTCTATAAGTACGAAATGTTGAATCATTTGCACATGCATCACGTGTAGAGGTCAATCTCACCGACGAGACATACGAGCTTCACGCCACTCAGGAAGAGGAGCCCCTGGTGGACCTACATTACGTGGAGGCTGACCTAGCGCAAGACCAAGCTTCCAAAGACTTACTAACTCCCGCCGAGAACGAAGGCAAGCCCCGGAGCATATCCTGATTTTCTAAATTGTGCACTACTTTATGTTGATTATGTTTGTGCATTTAAGTTGATAGGCGTTGCTTGGAAACTTAGCTGCATGAACTTAGTACCTATGATCTGAACACTAGCATGATAAGTCGAGTAGAGGCTATGCTAATAGGACACGGTAAAAGTCGAGTGATTTCCTGTCACTCGTGAGTTATAGGAATTGTTCATTTACTTATGTTATTACAACCATAAGGACGATGGACGGGGCCGGGCTTATGTTCGGTACTGGTGGTTTGCCTCGTCTGTCTAAATGAAAAGTGCTAAGGTCAAACCGTGTCGGTGTTCGTGATCAAGTGTTTGAAAGTACTAATCTCATACCTAGTATGAGATGGGGAAGCCTAGTACCTGATTGAACTGGGACGTGGCTTATACTCCTACTGTCCCTGGAACGTAGTTCCCCTGGTGCATCATGTGGGTGCAAGTGCAGTCATAGCACGGTGTCATCCGGGACTGTGGAGCCTTGTAGCCCAAGGGAAGTTTGGCCCTGACACGTGCTTGGGGATTGATGGTGACGGCTGACAAAGGAAGTGAACCCGGTGTGGTTCGCGGATGTCGTGAGGTTAGGTTCACCATGCATGGTTAATAAATTCGATTCAAATCGTCTACTTCTCACAATTTGGGACTAATTGATCGCTATGCTGCACTGAGTAAGAAGTGGAACAGAATGATGATGATAATATTGATGCTTGTCTCTAATTGTATGATCAACATGCTTGATTAGAATAGGTGCTAACCTGATGCTAAAATTTGAAAGCAAGGACCAACTTTAGTCTCTTTTGGCAAAAACAAATCCACAGCCAAAAAGCCTGGGATTTTTGAGCCACAAATCCACAGCCACAAATCCACCAAAGCTACGAGCGACTTCGGGTGCGAGCTCAAGAAGCCTGAAGACGTGAACAACGTGGGAGCGTGATTTGCGGAACCATGTGAGAGCGCAAATCACGAGGCTATCGGGCGGCAAGAAAAGCGTCACTCACAAATGACCATTGTGTAAAGTATGTTCCGAGAATGTAGTAGTTAAACATAGGTAAATGTGTAATGTGTAGGGCGAGCCCTACCCCAATGTAAAAATTTGCATTCACTGTTCATTGAAGCAATGGTTCGATTTCCATTCCATCTTCATTGTGTCTTGGCTTCGCAATAAATCGGGACACAACACCACGCCATTGCTCAAGGGCGAAAGTGTGGCAAGACCACGGATAATAAAAACATGATGCCCCAGCACAAGTGTGAAATTATGGCACATCCACATATCATAACACCATGCTACATGGCATCTAATAATCTAGCATCATGGTAGCATCACCTTGGGTTTAGTAGCCTCAGCTCACAAGCTGTGCGGAGGTGGCCGCCTCCTCACGCACCGGGCGCAATGCTTTCACTGCACAGTTTCGGTTGTATGTGGTGCTGGGATCGCAATGACAATGCCTCTATGGAGGAATCGGCACCCGTGGGTGTCAACTTCATCGGTGGTCCATGGATGACTGTTGACGGTCCTTATGGCAAAAATCCGACCATCACATTACCCAAAAAATAAAGGAAAAGTAACATTTGTTACTTTCATATTTATTATTAATAACCTAGTTCCACATGTACTGGCCAAATAAGCATTTCAGGGACACAAGTCTGCAAAAGGGAGAAAACGTGCACAAATGCAGAAGAAAACACGCTGAACAACACGATGCGCAAAGCACAATTATCAAAGAGCCCACACATCAAGGCTAAGCAGGCCAAAACAAGCCAAGACCACGAAGACTCAGGCCAAGGCCCACCTGTGAAAGGCGGTTGCAAGGAGGCACTACCTGGGATCGGCCGAACCCAAGGTTCAGCCGACCCAGGGAGGGTGCCGCGATCACCAACTTTTGGCGCGAACATCTCCTATGCAACCCCTAAGGCGGTGGAGGGAGTTTCCATCCAGAAGACCCTCAGAGACCCTATAAAAGGAGGAGGACCCCCCCTCTCATTCAACACACACACAACACCACAAGGCATCTCTCCTCTCTCCCTTTGTAACTCTCTACGAGTCCTTAGGCTAGTGGAGCTTAGACTAGAGATTTCTCGCTAGTAGTGCTAAGCCCTTCCTCGGGTCGGGTGGGGACCAACCTCCGGCCTTCGGTTTGGCCTTGTACTCGACTCGTCAGCATCGTATTGATACAAAGTTTGGTATTTATACTATCTTGGTAGTATAATATGACATATCTTGTGCTTTATATAGTTATACTCGTATGCTTAGTCTAGATTTACCGTATTGTATCGGTTTGGTGTGCCTTTGGGCTTGCTCTAATTCTATGCCTCTCGATTATCATGGTCGGGGTTCCGGAGGGGCTAGAGTAGTGATCACGTACATAGGTGTGGTGCCTAGGCATCTTAGGATCCATCGAATATGATTGTGCCCCATGGTCTGAGGGGGTAGGCAGCAGATAGTGACAGACTATCCATCCCTCGTAGTTCCCTACGTTTCGGTACGGTGTAGGAGTTCTTAAAGATACCTTGCCTTGGCAAACCAGGGGTGGGTATTCTTCCCGTATACAATATGCATTAGTTTAGCGCTAATACTATGTTTGTATGACCCTTGCTAGTATGAATACATGCTACTAGGACCTCTCTTGTATGCCTTGCTCCCGCTAACCTTTGGTCTATTCTTTTATTCTTTATTTATCCTTGAGATTGGCTTATGTGTGTGTGTCACATTACCCTTATACTCTATCATTGCTTACCCCTGCATAAGTACTTAGTCCATTACTTGAGCATATTGTCCAAGTTATGTATCCAATAAACTCTTTTACACCATACCATCCTTTCGGAAAATATAAATAATAATACCCTGAATACTCTTCGGGTGAAATGCTACAACGGTATATCCGTGCGCTTGCGGATTCATTCGTAGATGTTAAGAAATACCAACAAGCATTTCTGGCACCGTTGCCAGGGATGGCACTAGTTAAAAGATTTATTGATACATATTCATGGCTATATGATTAAGGAATGACTAATTGCTTGTACAAACTAACTTGTCTATGTTTTCTCCTAATGGATGAGAACATGGTAGTGTATGACCGGTTTCGACTTGCTGGCAAACTTCATTAAAAATCCTGAGCACCTCGTGAGAAGGGTCTGACCTCGTGTTGTCTCACCTCAGAAAGCTCCTTCGATAGCCAAACCAGTCATCCAAGCACCAATCACTTCAAAGGCTATGGTTGGGAAGACTTTTCACGAGTTCTCCATCCCCTCCACCAACAATGTAGCCATCGCCCTGATGTTGACTTGGGGGACGTGAACTTCGAGCTGAAGACGAACCTCATCAACATGGTTCAGGCTAGCCCGTTCTGTGGCAAGCCAAATGAGGACGCTAACACTCATCTCCAGCATTTCCTCAGTCTTTGTGACACTATCACAATGCAAGGAATTTCTCAAGATGCTATCAGACTCCGCTTATTTCCGTTCTCCCTCCTCGGGAGAGCGAAATAGTGGTTCTACAAGGACAAAAACACTATTGATACTTGGGCCAAATGATTCTGCGGCGTTCCTCGCTAAATTCTTCCCGTTGGGCAAACAAATGCCCTTTGTAGAAGAATTACTAGTTTCCAGCAGACTAGCACAAAGATGATTCCAGAAGCGTGGGAAAGAATGCAAGAATACATCCTCGCCTACCCTCATCATCGGATGGACAACTGGCTTGTCCTCCAAAGTTTCTACAATGGGCTACCTGGGGCCATCTTGATGCTGCTGCTGGAGGAGCCTTCTTCGACCTCACCATCGCCAAACCTACAACACTGGTTGAGAAGATGGTTCTAATCAAGGTTGGAGTGAAGAAAGACTCCAACCTCGTGCACGAGGCATGCACACCGTGAAGGAGATGGACATGCTAGCCGCTAAGTTGGACCTCCTGCTGAAGTGCATGGACGAATAGGAGAAACCTCAAGAATCCATGCTCAAACCCGTTCAAGCCTTAGACTCGCACCTCACGTGCGAGGTCTGTGGGAATTGAGGACACTTGGGGAACGACTGCCCCGAGACCCATGAAGAAGTGGCATACATGAACAACTACAACAACGGGTACCATCCACAAGGAGGCCAGGGGTGGAACCAGTCGCGCCCACCGTACCAAGGAGGTAATAACCAAGATAACAATTTCAATTCCAATTTTAATCCGAATCTTGTTCTTGGCCCAGCTAAGATTAATGAGAACATCTCTAAAAATCTTGCTACCAATGATAAAATCTTGGAAAGTATCATTGTTAAAATTGAGAGTCTTTCCTCTACCTATAAAAATCAATTGAGCTTTAATAAAATCATAGAAACTCAACTAGCTTAAATTGATGTTGTTGTTCCCATCTCGGAACCTGGGAAAATCCCGAGGCAACCTGAGAATGTGAGTGCGGTTACCATTAGGTGGGGAAACCCATCTTCGAACCTACCTGTCACTAACCATGCAGGGAGACCTTGGTTTCAAGGAAGAAACTCGTGGGAAGAGGCAGCAATACAGCAAGAAGACCCAGGGTACCCAGCAATCAGTTGTTCACTGTGGGATGTCCACATTGAACAAGCCTTGTGTGATCTCAAAGCAAGTGTCAACATCATGCCCATGGCGATGTATGATGAAATGAACTTCCCCATCATGATACCCACTGAGATCCGGTTGCAGCTGGCCGACTCAACCATCTTTTGTCCTGAAGGAATAGTATCCATCGAATATGACTATGCCACATGGTCTGAGGGGTAGGCGGCAGGTGGTGACAGCCATGTCCATCCCTCGTAGTCCCCACATTCGGGTATGGTGTAGGAGTTCTGAAAGATACCTTGCCTTGGCAGACCAGGGATGGGTATTCTCCCTGTATACAGTATGCGTAGGTTTAGCGCTAATCATATATTTGTATGACCCTTGCTAGTATGAATACATGCTACTAGGACCCCTCTTGTATGCCTTGCTCCCGCTAACCTTTAGTCTATTCTTTAATTCTTTAATTCTTTATTTATCCTTGAGATTGGCTTACGTGTGTGTGTGTCACATTACCCTTATACTCTATCATTGCTTACCCATGCATAAGTATTTAGTCCATTACTTGAGCATATTGTCCAAGTTATGTATCCGATAAACTCTTTCACACCACGCCATCCTTTGGGAAAATATAAATAACGATACCCTGAATACTCTTCGGGTGAAATGCTACAACGGTATATCCGTGCACTTGCAGATTCATTCATAAATGTTAAGAAATATCAACAAGGACCAAGGTTGGCTTTTGTCGGCGACTTCCGCCACCAAACACAAACAGGCACCGCTGCTTAGGTGCGCACATCCACGTCGTCCGCCTCACGCTGCAAAAGCCATTGTGGCTACAGCCGCAGTGTCCTACGGTCCCAGGTGCGGCCCTTCTGCCCCACTACTTGAGCCCTCAGTGGCTCACACGAGCAGCTAGGCACCTCAACAATGCCACGCCTAGGAAATCATGGGTTGCACCCTGCTCCTGCACACGTTGCAGCAGCTGCAGCTGTGCACGCGACTGCTTCCTTGCACCACCGCCGCCTGGGACCGCCGTGTCCACAGACCCTATCGCTGCTGTAACACCCAAAATTCCATCACCAAAAATAATTTAAGCAACAAGTGTGGTCTAGTTTTTCTTTTCTAAGGACTTAATAAATTTAATTAAATTAAATATCGGCCTTTACTGCCATTCCCCTCGAGGCTTCCCCCTCACACGGTGTTGGATGGCGGTACATGGATTCGGATGTGCGGCAAATGGTTTTACCATCAGCTTCAAAAGAGATCGTCATATCCGGTGAGTTTTGGTTTACGCACCTCCTACCGGCTTTAGTCCCCATTTCATTGGCCTGGCCCTCAGATGGAGAGTGACAACGGAGCGGTGTAGCTATGAGGGGTGGACTGGATGTGTAATGACCACGACATACCCGGTGAGTATGTTGTTCAGTGGTGACTCTAATCGGTCATCGATGGTTGTTCTTTCATTCTGAATCATAGCTGGTCATTTGAAGTGTGTATGTATGAGTGCATTTTTTTTCTTCCTTATGCTGTTGTAATCTGGTTGTAACCTATATTGTTTTTCATTGCTGAAAATCTTGCCCCCCCACCCTGTTTGACCGTAAAAAAAAAAGATCGCACAGTCCTCTCTGATCCAGCCCAACTCCAGGCACTTTGCAGCCCAACTCACTCCGCTACTGCAGGAATTTTTTTATTTTTATTTTTACAAATTTGCAGAAATAAATAGTTGAACCAAAAAATTGCAAAAATAGACCTATGCCACCAGACCAAACTACGGTAGGAGAACTTCCGCCGGTTCAAACTGCGGAAGGATGCCAGACACGTCGTCCTGGCTTGGTTTGCCAGTTGAGACAGCGGTAGGCCACATACTGCTGTTTCGTATGGCAATACGCCACCTACCACCATTTCAAGCAGCGGTAAGTGGCCAGCCTATGATTCAGCCGGGTTGGGGATGTTATAGCCGGTTGAAATGGCTATAACTTCCTATAGCCGTTCCAACCGGCTATAACTCCATTTTAATTATTTTTTCTTCATTTTTTATGACATTTATGAAAGTAAAATATGTAGTTCCATTGCAATATGTAACTTCGTAATTTGAGGCTATAGCTCTGTTTTAAATTTTTTTCCATTATTTATGTATGACATTATTGAAAGTAAAATATGTAGTTCCATTGCAATACGCTAACTTCGTAATTTGAGGCTATAACTCTGTTTAAAAAAATTATTTATTTTTGTACGACGTTTTTTTAGTAAAAAAATGTAGTTTCATTACAATATGTAACTTCGTAATTTGAGGCTATAGATCTATTTTAAATATTTTTCTGTTATTTATGTATGACATTATTGAAAGTAAAATATGTAGTTGCAATATGTAACTTCGTAATTTGAGGCTATAACTCTGTTTTAAAAAATTCTTTATTTTTGTATGACATTTTTTAAAGTAAAATATGTAGTAGTTTTGAACGTTGGTCGAAAACGGTACTGAGATGGACCATGTCCATAATGGCAAATGGAAAAGGACATGCATAGACATCAGCACCGGCCTAGCTATGAAAACGTACACAACACACATTGGATAGCATCGTAGCTTGCACCGGCCTACATAAAGTAGTCTGTGGATGACCAGACATCATACGCTATACAATCATACACATGATAGCCTACACCAGCCTATAAAAGATAAAGAAGGTCCTACACACTAAATGTGTCCTCGCTTGAAACGAGGTTCACCACGACCACGCCTTGCTGCCCGCTGCGCAACTCTGGTCTAGTACTGGTCATATGTCAAGGGTTCCCATGGGGCAACGTTGCGAGGCGGACGTTCTGCTGCGGCCACAAGTGGCGTCGTGAAGTCTTGGGTCCCACCCTTTGTAGGAGCCTTCGGGGCATCACCCAACTGCGAAGGACCGATCACGTCAGGCTCGCGTCTCAACATTTCGTCCACCCATGCATTGATATTGGACCTCTGGTATCAGCCAATTGTTCCTTGAAATACTTCATGGTGCGGTACATGAAAAATTACACGATACCAACAAGGGGCAGTCCCCAAACACCGCACAGGACCCAGTTGTAAACCTCAGTCAGATTTGTAGTCATTATACCCCACCGAGCACCTCCCTCATCAAAGAGTAATGCCCACTTTTGCTTCAGCTCATGCTCAATCCACTGTGAGAAGCTCTTGATGGACCTTCCCCGTCTTCGCCTGATAGTCGGACCATCGAGTTCGACGTCCTCCAGAGACACAGAGTGGTTGGCTTCGCTGTTGACTGGCCTCTTGGCTAGGTCTTCGCATTGTTTTTTTAAAGATCGTCAAGTTTCTTCCACAGCAGGTTGAATTTCCTCTTCTGATTCTGGCTGCATAGATGCTTGAACAATGCCATAAGGATCTTGTTTTCGAATTGCCTATAGAAGTTTGCACCCATATGCCTCATGCACCACCTACTCTTCAAGTTCGGCCATGTCACCATCTGAAACGCTCCGCACTTACATTCTGTAGGTCTTCAATTACACTTAGAATGCCTTTGTGCTGATCATGAATGAGACATACCCCCCCCCCCACACACACACACTTCCTTCACAATCATGTTCTTCACCCTCTCCAGGAACCAATACCAGCTATCTCCAGACTCCTTCTCTACAAATACGATCGCAAGCGGCAACACCTGATTGTTGTTGTCGGACCCAATAGCTGTCAATATTGTTTCTTTATACCTTCCAGTCAGAAATGTGCCATCAATGCAAATGACTGTTCGACATCGCTGGAAAGCCTCAATGCAAGGACCCAAGGTCAGGAATGACCGCTGCAGGACCTGTTTGCCTTTTAACTGAGAACATGGATAGGCTTTCAGGTCGTAGAAGCTTCCTGGGTTTCTCTGGCATATGGTGTACAACAGGAGAGGGAGGTTTTCCTATGATGCTTCATAAGTACCCCACTTCATCTCCAGTACCTTCAGCTTGGCTCGGTAAGTTTTGTTGTAGCTAATCTTATATTTGAACTTCTCCTCTATGGCACAAAAATCAACTTGGGCTCGAAGCTAGGATTCTCCACTATCTGAGGATACATGTATTGCGCAACAAAATCAACAGTGAGGTGCGGTGTGTTCCTTCCAATTCATCAAGCAAGCATTGGTGCTCAACCAATGTAGACACCTTCCAGTAATACTTCCACTTCCCCTTGTATGCGTGCACCCTAAACGGGCAATCATTTCTCACACAGTGGACATCATACACTGCCAGGTTACTCTTCTCCACTCTGAACTGACGCTGTAAAGATAAAGTGGATCATCGCTTCACAGCTGCCTTCACCTCATCCCCACTACGGTACAAAGCACCCACGCAAACCTCATTCTCCTTGTATTCCCAAGGGATATTTTCCCCTACATTAACCTGTAGGGCCGAATGGTCATAAGTTGACCAGTTCCACGGGACAGGGTAAGCATCTTTCTCATCCGACGAGTCATCATCCATAGCACCATTGGCCTCATCTCCTTCCCTCTCCACTGCTCAACTAACTCAGCAATTTCTTCCCCCTCATCAGCCTTCCTATTTAGCTCACAGACTGCAACATCATCCTCTGCATATCTCCCTTCTACCCATCATCATCAACTTATTCATTTGCCCCATAAGTACTCTCCATATCTTCCTCGGCTTCAACTTCAGCACCTCCCACTTCTTCTTCTATCTGACTGCTTGAACATACCATATGAGCGGTAAATCACGCCTCATGCAAGCCTTTACATAACCCCGGTAGCTCGGGGTTCCTTCAAGCGGGAGCAGCTTCCAAAAGTTTATGTCGGACCGTCTCTTCACTACAACCCTCACAGACACATCCACTTGATCTCTATCAACACCAAAATCCTTACAAAGCCACCTGCATATCCCCCAAGTTCTCTCTCTTGCTCTTGGTAAATACTTGCAGAAATACTGAAATCCACTCAAATCTACCCCTTTTGGACCATATTTAACCTCCCCCGGACCATAGAACACTTGGAAATATAAACTATTCGACATGCCTGCCAACATACACGAAATGAGCGGTCCAAATTACACTCAATAACTTAAATCAGTTAGCTAGAGCAACACCTTCATTTCAATAAACGGTGGAATCATTTAATTCTATCATCGACACTAATAACTATTTAAAAGTAAACCAACCTTACGAACTAATACATTTCATTTTACCCGGTCAATTTACATGATACTATCATAATCATTTACAAAATATACATGATACTATCTGTTGACGCCGGATTTCGTCATCAGTAGAATCGGCGCCAAGAAGAAAGGAAGTCGAAGAAGTACGGTTGGGAATCGGTCAAATGGTGCTATAATGCGGAATCGGCCGGCAGCTTTTACTTCGCTTCAGGGTGAATGCGCCGGATTCCCAATCGGCAATCCTTTGCCGATAAGAAATCGGCCGATCAGGAAGATGGACTAGTTGGGCCTGTATGGGCTTGGAAGGATGGAAGGATAAGGTGGAGGTCAGCCCATGAAGCGTGGGGTAATTAGTTTAGCACGGATTGTGCTTGTAGATATTTGTTTTCTGTTTGAATTAGAGATAGAGTTCTAGTCGGTTAAGAAGATTATTTGTACGGGGCTATAAATAGCTACCTTTGTAAATCTGTAAACACAACAATCAATCAATACAACAAGTTACTTTCTTCTTCGTACTTACTTTCGAGCAGGCGACTTCGCCATCACTTTTTTCTTCTCACGAGTTCGTACGGGTTGGCAGGGCTACATCAACTTGATCTCCGGCCGATTCTGTAAGTTCCGTTTATCGAGTAATATCTAAGCCTTAACTTCCGGCGCATCGCTGTTGTTTCGTTTAGATTTATTCATCAGTTATCGATATCAACTAGATTCATAGGTTTTTGCCTGTTTTCCTAGTTTTTATCACCAGTTATCCCGCTAGGAATCGGTAGTATCGGCTTTCATTACTTTCTGTTGTTAGATCTATTCGTTGCCGATTAGATCTTTTCCTAGTGCTGTTATTTCAAGCTTTGTACCGATTTATTTTAGTATTTTTTTCTGTCTACAAGGCTACAGGGATCGTGCTGTCTTATAGCCGATTTCATTATCATAGTAAATCGGCCGATTTGCCGATAAGCTTCTCTCGATCGGAAACTTAGCCGATCGTAGTTTCTGAATTTGACACGTGTTCTTCCTTGCCAATCAACAGGTCAGATTGGCTGGCACGCCGCGCGAACCGCACCAGGGCATTCACCCGAACAGGAGCTAAGCAGATTCTCCCGGGTCGTGTGTCGGTCGCTGGGATTCGGTTGACCGATTTCTAGCGCCAACACACTTTTGGCACGCCCAGTGGGACGAATACAACCGCTGTCATGTCGAAAGCTGCTGAAGTCTCCGAAGATAACGTCATCGAAGTGACGGAAGCAGATCTAAAGGACGACCAAAAGGAAGATCTGAATAAGTATTTGGAGCAAGTCCGGAAAACTTGCTTGAAATCCTTCAGTCGTTCCAGGAGCGGGGAAACTGTTAAAAAGTCTCCTTTCCCTACTCCCCGCCAGATCACAATTTCTGAAGATTCGGATAAAATGTCGATATGATTGAACAATCTCTTCATCACGCCTTCGTCAACCAATCCCCGGTACTCTCAAACATGGTGCACAATGCTGTTGTCAACTCCTTCGCCGGAGGTATACCTCAAGGGTACAGGGGACCAACGTATTTTCAGCCGATTCCACCAAATCAGGCTTATCAGGCTTCACAGCCGCTACAATCCTCTGTCGGAGGATCCGGTGCTTCTACGTCATCAACTCCTTTGGGATATGGCTCTATCCAACCGTCCTCTGCACCACTCCCTCCAGTCATCCCTTTACCCTGGGGGGCACCCTTAAACACGACCGGTTTGAATCAGTCGGTCAGTCAAGGAAATCCTCCGTTCCAGATACCCTCCCAAACGGCCACTCGGCCGATCATACCACCATACCAGCCTATCGCTCCGGAGGTCAACAAGACGTCAGAGCTCATGCTATATGATGAAACAAGTGGTTCATACAAGCAGCCGTCCTTTACTGCACCACCAGCTTACACTCAGATACCACCTTTTCATCAATCTCCTTTTATTCAGCCTCCGATTTATCAGCACGTACCGATACCGCAGCCAACTGTTCCCCAGCAACAACCAGATTGGTCGGCACAGATTGCGGAGGTAATGCAAGAACAATTCGGCTTGAAGCCGAAGGTGCAAACTTATACCTATAGAACACCATACCCATCTACATATGACCTGTTACCGTTCCCCCATCGGTACAAAGTTCCTGATTTTACCAAGTTTTCGGGGATGGATGACACTTCTACCGTAGAACATGTGAATAGATTCATCATCCAATGCGGGGAGGCAGCTACGCAAGATGCCCTGCGGGTACGGTTGTTCTCATCATCCTTGTCTGGATCGGCCTTCCAATGGTTCACCACTTTGCCACCAAACTCAATTATCACATGGGCCGATCTAGAAAGGCAGTTCCACAAATACTTCTATGCTGGGGTCCATGAAATGAAGCTGTCCGATTTGACTAGCCTCCGGCAAAGAAGTGATGAGCCGATACCCTCGTATATACAAAGGTTTCGGGAAATCAGGAACAAATGCTACTCCTTGGCTCTAACCGATGCGCAGTTGGCCGATATAGCTTTCCAAGGCCTGCTGCCACACATTAAAGAAAAATATGCTTCACAAGAGTTCGAGAGCCTGAGCCAGATTGTCCACCGATTGTCCGGGCAGGAGGTGCGTTCATTCGATCCAAGAAGGAATTTCCAGAAGAAAGTGGCATTCCTGGAAGAATTAGAGGATGAGGAAGATGCCGAAATCGGACTTGCAGAGTGGATTAAGGGAAAGAAGCCGATATCATGCCCGTTCGGCAAGAAGGAGCCGGAAGCATTTGGTTTCGATACAACTAAAGCTGACAAAATCTTCGATCTTCTACTCCAGGAAGGACAGATTAAACTCTCGCCCTACCATACAATACCCTCTGCCGAACAATTGAAGAAGATGAAGTATTGCAAGTGGCACAATGCCACATCACACGATACCAACGAGTGCAAAATCTTCAGGCAACAAATACAGTCGGCCATTGAGCAGGGTAGACTCAAATTTGAAGTGCCGGCAAAACTGGCCAAACCAATGAAAATCGACCAGCACCCTTTTCCTACCAACATGGCTGACACAGGAAAGAATTCTCTCCAAACAAAAGTGCTGACGTCCGAGTCGGCCAAAAAGAGTGGCGCTGTCGATCCCAGAAATCAAGTTACATCCGAAGACATCAAGGGAAAGCGACGAATGGAGGACGATGATGGTGAGTCAGAAGGACCACGCATTACTTCCCAGTTCCTACTCCAAAAGTACCAACGCCAACATGAACGTTCAAGGTCCCGAGAGGAAGCGATGCGTCAGCATGAGGAGCACTGGAGATGCCCATTCTTCATTCATTGTTGGGAAAATAACCTCAGGCTACCATCGGCCGACACTTGCCCAGAGTGCAACGGTCCCTATCGAGGCAATCGGCCGTTCACCAGGTCTCGCTCCAGAGACGGAAGGCCGGAACCGATCAGCAGGAATTGGCGCAACCCAGATGATCAACGCCCTTCCATGCGTGATCGGCTGGGGGGCAGAAGTGACCGATATGATCGGTCAGAAGGTAGAAGCCATAATAGGCAGGGGGGCAGGACCGATCGACACGATCAATCAAATAGCAAAGCCAGCGTTCACAGCCGGCTCGAAGACATGGCCGATGCTCGGGTAACGGACGAAAACCCGTTAGGACGCGAACCGGAATGGGAACGCGCCGGGAAAGAAGCGAGGCCAATAAACCCCAGATGGTGCCCCGACGGTTTAACCAAATCACAAAAACGGAGAATCCAACGCCTCCGCCAATGGGAACAGCAAGAAGAAGAGAGCGCGATGGACAAGAAGGAAGGGAGGCCTCGGGTGTGGCGCCCCAAAAGAAACGACAAGGGCAACGATGAGTCGGCGGGTGATGAATCGGTAGCCGAAATCGGTATGGTTTTCATACTGCCGATGGAGTTCATGACCCCTGCCGATCAACAGGACGTGTCGGCGATAGAGGAACAAACAGCACGGTTGGCTTTAGAACCAATGATGGCCACGTTCGAAAAGCCCGAAGACGACGAACGACAACATATGAAAGCGTTGTTCCTTAAAGGGCATGTTGACGGTCGCCCCCTCACTAGATTGATGGTCGACGGGGGAGCTGCCGTCAATATCATGCCGTATGCCGTACTCCGAAAGTTGGGAAAGAGCGACGATGACCTAACCAAGACGGATATGATGCTCAAGGACTTCGAAGGCAAGGTGTCAAACGCTCGCGGTGCCCTCTGCGTCGACCTCACCATCGGCAGTAAGACCCTTCCTACCACGTTTTTCGTCATTAATGGCAAAGGGTCCTATAATATGCTTCTTGGCCGAGACTGGATACACGCAAACTGCTGCATCCCGTCAACTATGCATCAATGCCTTGTACAATGGGTCGGCGATAACATCGAGGTGGTCAAAGCCGATTCCGCGTACAGCATCGCAGCAGCCGACGCACAGCAATGGAGCTGCGAAACCGCCAGATGCATATCAGGTAGGGTGTGGGAAACCGATTTCCTGAAGGTCACCGATTTTGGCCTACAGCCGATCCGAGCAGTCGGCACCGAAGAAGCGCAATAGATGGATCAGTTCGCCCGAGAAGACGGGAAGCTGGGACACGGATTCACGTCGGCCGATTCATTAGAGATGATAGACTTAGGTGACGGGACCAAACCAAGGCCGACTTTTATTAGTGCAAATTTAGATCCAGAGTATAAGTGTAAATTGACAAATTTATTAAGAGAATTCAAGGATTGTTTTGCTTGGGAGTATCACGAGATGCCCGGATTAGATCGATCTATTGTTGAACATCGGCTACCCATAAAGCCAGGGTATCGGCCGTACCAACAACCCGCACGGCGATGCAATCCTAAAATTTTACCAGACATAAAAGCTGAAATAACTCGGCTAATTGAAGCAAAATTATTCGGCAATGTCGTTATGCCGAGTGGATTTCTAATATCGTGCTAGTGTACAAGAAAAACGGGAAGCTGCGCGTTTGCGTTGATTTCAGGAATCTTAATCAGGCCACACCGATGGATGGTTATCCCATGCCTACGGCCGATGTACTGATCGACGCTGCCGCAGGACACAAAATTATTAGCTTCATGGATGGAAACGCCGGATACAATCAAATACTTATGGCCGAAGAGAACATACCCAAAACGGCTTTCAGATGTCCAGGCCATCTTGGTTTATTCGAGTGGGTGGTGATGACTTTCGGCTTGAAGAATGCTGGTGCTACGTATCAGAGAGCCATGAACTACATTTTTCACAAACTCATTGGCCTCCTGGTGGAGATCTACATCGATGACGTTGTGGTCAAATCCAAAAGCCACGAGGAACATCTAGCCGATTTGCGAAGGGTGCTAGAGTGTACCAAGAAGCATGGTCTTAAGATGAATCCCAACAAATGCGCTTTCGGCGTCTCCGCCGGACAGTTCTTAGGATTCATGGTGCACGAACGTGGCATAGAAGTCAATCAGAAGACCATAGCGGCCATCAACAAAGTCGTCGCCCCGCAGAACAAAACTGAATTACAGTCTCTAATCGGCAAGGTGAACTTCATCAGAAGGTTTATATCTAATCTATCTGGACGAATTCAGGCATTCACGCCACTTCTGAAGTTGAAGCCAGACCAGGAATTTATATGGGGAGAGGAACAGCGCAAGGCGTTGGAAGATATCAAGCGATACTTGGTCTCACCGCCAGTCTTGGTTCCCCCTCAAGCTGGTAAACCGTTTAAACTGTATTTATCAGCCGATGAAAAAGCTATCGGGTCGGCTCTAGTCCAAGAGTTTGAAGGCAAAGAGCGAGTCATTTATTACGTCAGTAGGAGACTCCTGGATGCCGAAACAAGATATCCTCCGGTGGAGCGTTTGTGTTTGTGTCTTTACTTTTCGTGCACCAAACTCAGGCACTATCTACTGTCGGCAGAATGTATAGTCGTATGCAAAGATGATGTAGTGAAATACATGCTGTCGCTGCCGATATTGAAAGGACGAATCGGTAAATGGATCTTAGCTTTATCAAAATTTGACCTACGGTATGAATCGGCAAAAGCCGTCAAGGGTCAAGTCATGGCCGATTTCGTCGCCCAGCACTGTGGGCCGGAGATCGCCTTCGTGGAATTAGCGCCTTGGCAGTTATTTTTTGATGGGTCATCATGCGGAGTCGGATCAGGAATCGCCTCGGGGGGCAAGATATGATTTTTCTCTGCCGATAGAAACCGCCGCCACAAACAATCAAGCGGAGTACAGAGCTGTATTAAAAGGCTTACGATTATTGAGAGAAGTCAAGGCCGATTCTGTTGAGGTCTTCGGAGATTCGATGCTAATTGTGGATCAACTAACCGGAAGGGCTGAGTGCAAAGATGACATATTACGAATTCATCACGAAGATTGCTTACAGCTTTTAAAAGAATTCAGATCGGCAGTAATCGAGCATGTCCGAAGAGACCGCAACGAGGAAGCAAACAAACTCGCTCAACACGCATCTGGGTATCGGCCGATTCCGGGCGCCATGGCCTTAGAACTTGCAGCTGACGATTGGCGTAAAGAAATTGCCGATTACCTGAAGGATCCGTCTAAAAAGGTGGAGCGACGAGTGCGCTTTCACGCTACCAAGTACGTATTGCTCGAAGATGATCTGTTCTACCGAACGATCGATGGTGTTCTTCTTAAATGCCTTGGGACAGAAGAAGCCAAAACTCTAATGGGAGAAATCCATGAAGGGGTATGCGGAGCTCACCAATCAGCACATAAGATGAAGTGGATGATCAGAAACAACGGGTACTATTGGCCTACGATCCTCGAAGACTGTTTCAAATATTATAAGGGTTGTCAGGAGTGTCAAAAGTTTGGAAATGTCCAACGTGCACCCGCGTCGGCCATGAATCCCATCATCAAACCATGGCCGTTCAGAGGGTGGGGAATAGACCTTATCGGCCAAATTTATCCACCATCGAGCAAGGGACACAAGTTTATTCTGGTTGCTACTGATTACTTCACCAAATGGGTGGAGGCAATCCCACTAAGGACTGTGACTTCGGCTATCATGGCCGATTTCGTAAGGGATCATATCGTCTACCGATTCGGTATCCCTCAAACTATAACAACCGATCAAGGAACAATGTTCACATCGGGGGAATTTGAGGAATTTACGACCGATATGGGCATCAAATTGTTAAACTCTTCTCCGTATTACGCTCAAGCCAATGGTCAAGCAGAATCTTCCAACAAAGGAATAATCAAGTTGATCAAAAGGAAGATTGAAGAATACCCGAAGAAGTGGCACCTATGTTTCACCGAAGCCCTGTGGGCATACAGAATGGCCTGTCATGGGGCTACCAAGTTATCTCCCTATCACTTGGTATACGGTCACGATGTAGTACTTCCATGGGAGTCGAGGGCAGGATCAAGGCGCATTTCACTTCAGGACCAGTTGTCAACCAATGACTACTCATCTCTGATGAAGGAAGAACTTGATGATTTGGCCGGCCAACGACTAAGGGCTCTAATAAGTATCGAAGAGAATAAAAAGAGAGTGGCCAGGTGGTACGATAAAAAGGTCAAAATCAAGCAGTTCTCCCCCGGAGATTTGGTATGGAAGTTGGTACTACCGATCGGGTCGAAAGATCCTAAATTCGGCAAATGGTCTCCTACCTGGGAAGGGCCGTATAAAATCGGCAGATGCGCTCCAGGGAATGCCTATATCTTGGAAACAATAGAAGGAGAAGAATTCACTAGAGCTCTGAATGGGAGGTACTTAAAAAGATATTACCCAAGTATATGGGTCGGTGCCTAAGGAGTCAACACGATCATACATGACCGATACGATTCGGTTTTGAGACGCACATAAAGTCGACCGGAACGGCCGATTACATTCATTCGGTACGGGCGACAGATTACATGGCCGACAAAACATTAAGTCGCCCTTAGAACAAAAAATTACAAAAAAACAAACTAATTATCCTTCTTCTGAGATGATTCCCCATTCCGCTCCAAAGCACGAAGGCGCGAGGCCTCTGCCGCCGCCAGGATGACGGGCCGAGGAAGCAGACGGACCCTATCGGTGGGAGGCCGCGGGCTGCCGTTCCTTTCCAAGAAGTCCAGGATCGTGCGGGCTGTCGAAGTGATGTCATCTCCGGGAACGTCACGGCGACGACCCCTCATGACTAGAGATCGGCGATGGCTTTCGTTCACCACGGCATCCAAGACTACACGAGCATCTGCAGTAATGTGGTCTTAGAGCTCCTCTTGATGAGCCAGAATCAGAGCCTTGTCCTCCGGGGTCAAAGGGTCTTCGGAATGGATGCACTCGATGGCACGCACGAGCTCTGGACCAAGGCGTTGGGGCTGAAACAAAGAAGGAATAAGGTGGCGCATTCTTTTCCTAAGATCTAAGAGGAGAGGGCGGAGTGTCACCTGATTGACAGAAGAGGATGACGATGAGGCCATGACAAAGTAGTTGCGCCGATGAGAGGAAGAGGAAAGGCGAAGTGGGAGCCAGATCGATGCTATCGGGAGGAGGCGCCGAGGTCGATATTTATGGGGAAAATACGTGGAAATCTGATGAGGCCACGTCCCATCGGTAATAAGGAAGGCAGTAAATAGAAGGCATCGCGAAGGGTCGGTCAAAGAAGGCAGTAAATGTTCGTACAAAGCGGTCAGCGTTTTACAGATTACCCAGAAGGGTATCGATAGCCGTGATAGCCCGACGCCGAATCTGATCGGCAGAGTCAAGAACCCGTTGGTCTTCTTCTGCCGATCCAGGGACCTCCGATGCGTTGCGGTGGAGTCTCAGAGCCTCTTGAGCAAAACGCTGCCTCTCCCGTGTCAAATCTGCAATAGCAGAGGGTAAATCTTGAAGCCTGTTCTCTTCGGCGCTGATTGCTTTGGTCACTTGCTCCATCTCTTTAGCAAGTTCCGCCCTCCGTCGTTTGAGGCGATCTATTTCACTAATGATCGCCGGGCGTGAGTCTTCTAGGACATGGATACGCCGATTCGCTTCTTGAGCCTGACGCTTAAAGGCATTTTCATCTTCACGAATCTTGGCCAGTTTCGCGCGATCGGCCATATGACGGAGGGCCCTAAAGACGGGAATCCTCATGGACTCAATAAAGGCCGCCGGTGCCAAGGCCTCTTCCGCCTCCTCTGGTACTCGTCCGCTGACGTCACTAAAGAGCTGCCGAATCGGCGAAGCGTCTTCTACCAGTCGGCCGATGTCCCCTTGAAGGAGGGATCGGATGTTGGTGAGTTTAGCCCGGACGTCGTCAGGAACGGAGCTTAGAGCGACTTGACGGGACGCGACTTCCTCATCATCAGAAAAAGCAACCGCAAAGGAGAAAAGGCTGTTGTTGGGGGAGTCTTGTTCCTAAAATGATAAGGAAAATGGGTGAATCGGCATGGAATCAGAGAAAATCGGCTGGGTGAAAGCTGATTATGAATTTACCATTTTAAAACGAATTTCTTCATACTGTGCTGGTAAAGCCGTTGTGTCTGGCTCAGTGGCCTGTGCCATGGGTTCATCTGATGAAGAGGACTCCACAATAATCGCCACGGAGCTCGGGCCAACTCCCTGGGAAGAAATCGGTTGTCGGGAAGCACTTGGTGTGCCGATGGCCTGCGTTAAAAATCGGTTAAGCACATTACACGGATACCCAAAGGAAATCCGTAAGATAAGTACTATACCTCAATGGATGAGGGCAAGGGTGCATTGGCGTCCGGTCGAGTTCTCGCCGATTGTGGTATTTCCGTAGCGGTGCTCTGGGAAATACAGAGTTAAGAAAAAGTTAATATTTAAATAACAATCGGAGAATGGCAAAATTCGGACTTACCTGCATGGCTTCCAACAATAATGACGCGGCAGCCACTCCGGCTTGTATGACGGTTTGAGTATCAGCACTTTGTGTGGCCTGGGGTGGTGCAGTCAAGGTTTCTGCCAATACGAGCACAGGAGGGTCTACCGATTCCGTACGAGCCCGAACTCGGCGACTGGTTTTCTTGACGACTTTCTTATGAACCTTCTTCGATCGGCTAGCAATCATGTCAACTGACGGAGCGTCGTGGCCGATAAGAGGATAAGTGGTGTACGGATAGCTCTCCATTAACCGACCGCTGCGGCTGTGCGTTGGAGGGACTTGATTCTCGGCCTGAAGAAACAATGAAATCATTAGTGCTCAATTATGTTGAAAAGAATAAAATCGGTAATCAGAAATACCTCGGCGTTGGGATCAATGTTGGCCGGATCTAGAAGGTTGCAGTATGCCGATGCTGAGTTGCAGAATAAAAATTGCTTCCATTCGGCCCACCAAAGTTTGAACGACTGGATGGCAAATGGATATAATAGCCAGTCATTCAAATTAATCGTACTGGAGTCCGGAATTCGGTCTCGCAGCCGACAATAATCCAGGCCAGTTTTAAGCGCTTCTCTGAACTTGATTCGGCCAGCAAAATACACCCGTATCAGCAATTGACCCATGCCGAATTGTCGTGCCGCAGTAGACGGGTTGTAGAATTCGTATGTAGGGGCATCTTTCCCCGAAAAGAAGTTGGCCGGTAAGAGTCCTGGTTTGATTAGTTCTTCATAAAGATCTTCATCAAACCGGCCAGAAGTTGAATCGAAGCAGGAGGGGAGCTCGAAAACTGGAATGTCTCGCTGGTATGGAAACCAGATAGTTGCGTCCTCATTAAATCCATTATAAAAGCACCGAAAGTACTCGGCTACCTTTATAGCGGAATACGCACAACCTGGAAAAGCTGACGCTGCTTCACCATAAGACATGCATCGGCAACGCTCGGTAGGGTCCTCCGCCGATTCGATATTGGGAAACATCATATGGTCCACTGGTTGCCGGGTGATTCTGTTCATATAAAGGTTCAACCATAGATTGACAAACCACCAAGGTCCACCTGGGTTGCCGATTGGTTCTCCCTTGGAAAGTTTTGTGCCGATTTGATGGAGCATATGGTACACGGCACCCAGAAGATGTTTTCCGAGAGGAATATGGTTTCCTCTAGACAGTGCTTCAGCTAAAGATTGGGTGTTGGTTGTTGGGCCGGCGGCTCTTCCACAGAAAAGGTGTTTTTCTAGCCACATCATCAGGAAAGCGGTGTGTTCCCTATTCTCAACAGTACCGGTCTTCTTGTTACTATTGATAAAGCCCTTCCAGCCGCCGATTCCTCTTGTGTCCAGCCGATGCGACGGTACGGTCAGAAGTTGGAAAGGTTTGTCAGGGGAGGATATGTCCAGGCCGGTCAAGAGGACCACATCGGCCAGAGTGGGGGTCATAGGACCGTGTCCAAATAAGAACGCATTAAGTGCGTCAGACCAAAAATAGGAAGCCGCCATCACTAGCGGCTCGTTTTTCTCCATTTGCGACAGGGAGAGGTTGATACATTGGCCGATTTTGAGCTCATCCCACGAGACGCTCCTTGACGCGGCCACCCGTTGGTACCATTCCCTCCAACCTGGGGTTTCATTCGGCCAGGATCTAAAAGTGCTTGCCCATTGATCTAAGTTCATATCGGACCGTTTGAAAGGTATCCGATCAGTTTCCAAATCTATAAGATCCGCCGGATCCGGGTCTCCCATGGGACCAAGGCAAACAAGGCCAGGACTGCCTGTGAGGTGAATAGTAATTCTATGTCTAACCGCCTAAAAAGGAAAAGGGGCATAGGAATGTAAGGAGTAGATCTAAGATGAATATATTGCCGATAGGGGAAGGATTCGGTTTTTACCTCCGGGATAAAATTTTGAGTAATCGGCGTGGTCGCCGACGCAGACGCGGATGGCGGGGCCGTGATGGGGACCGCCATTGGGATTTCTGATGAAGCTCTTTCATCTGCGGAAGAAGTGACGGCCGTCGCTACCACCATCGGAGGCACTGTTCCTGGAGCATCGCGTGCGGGGGAATTGCTGGAAGGAGTCGCCATTGAAGGGAAAGGGGAAGAAGTGACAGGAGCTGGAACTGGAAGACTTCAATGGCAAGGGAGAATTGAAGAAAGAAGGATGTGCGCGCGTTGGAAAAAGAGACGTGAGCTTGAAGATGAGCTGCGGTGAAATGTTATTTATAGGGTGCCTGAAGAAAGGGTAAAGATGGAATTTTCACCGCGCCGGCGCGTCGAGTTTTTCGGGGTAGTGGCTGTCGTGGGCGCCCGTTTCAAAAATTGCAATGATCAGCCGGGAGACCGCGAAACGGAAGGATATTTTCACTGCGGCCGTTTCGGAGGGGAAGTTATAAAGAATTTCGAAGTAAAAGACTGTGTTTTACTCCGAAACTGGGGGGCATGTGTTGACGCCGGATTTCGTCATCAGTAGAATCGGCGCCAAGAAGAAAGGAAGTCGAAGAAGTACAGTTGGGAATCGGTCAAATGGTGCTATAATGCGGAATCGGCCGGCAGCTTTTACTTCGCTTCAGGGTGAATGCGCCGGATTCCCAATCGGCAATCCTTTGCCGATAAGAAATCGGCCGATCAGGAAGATGGACTAGTTGGGCCTGTATGGGCTTGGAAGGATGGAAGGATAAGGTGGAGGTCAGCCCATGAAGCGTGGGGTAATTAGTTTAGCACGGATTGTGCTTGTAGATATTTGTTTTCTGTTTGAATTAGAGATAGAGTTCTAGTCGGTTAAGAAGATTATTTGTACGGGGCTATAAATAGCTACCTTTGTAAATCTGTAAACACAACAATCAATCAATACAACAAGTTACTTTCTTCTTCGTACTTACTTTCGAGCAGGCGACTTCGCCATCACTTTTTTCTTCTCACGAGTTCGTACGGGTTGGCAGGACTGCATCAACTTGATCTCCGGCCGATTCTGTAAGTTCCGTTTATCGAGTAATATCTAAGCCTTAACTTCCGGCGCATCGCTGTTGTTTCGTTTAGATTTATTCATCAGTTATCGATATCAACTAGATTCATAGGTTTTTGCCTGTTTTCCTAGTTTTTATCACCAGTTATCCTGCTAGGAATCGGTAGTATCGGCTTTCATTACTTTCTGTTTCTGTTGTTAGATCTATTCGTTGCCGATTAGATCTTTTCCTAGTGCTGTTATTTCAAGCTTTGTACCGATTTATTTTAGTATTTTTTTCTGTCTACAAGGCTACAGGGATCGTGCTGTCTTATAGCCGATTTCATTATCATAGTAAATCGGCCGATTTGCCGATAAGCTTCTCTCGATCGGAAACTTAGCCGATCGTAGTTTCTGAATTTGACACGTGTTCTTCCTTGCCAATCAACAGGTCAGATTGGCTGGCACGCCGCGCGAACCGCACCAGGGCATTCACCCGAACAGGAGCTAAGCAGATTCTCCCGGGTCGTGTGTCGATCGCTGGGATTCGGTTGACCGATTTCTAGCGCCAACACTATCATAGTCAATTACCCGATATACGCGACTAAGCTCAGAAGTTCTAACTAAATCTAATAATATAACCATAGCATTGCAAATAAAATTTATCTAAATTTAATATACCTAAATCAACAACCTAATTTAAATGTCAACTAAATTCCTAAGCTAAATTCACTAAACTATCTAACCTACATTTTCCTACGTCTCAAATCCACCGGATCTACTTTTATCTAAACTAATACATTTATCTACTTCTAAATCTATTCACTAAACTAACTAAATTAGGGAATTACAAAAAGTACATGTAATGACGTGAGGAATTAACTAAATTAGGGAATTAAAAAAGTACATGTAATGACGTGAGGAACGAGCCTTCAATCTCCCCTCCCCTCCCCTTTCCTCCTCCCTCCCTCCCTTTCTTTCTTTCTTTCTTTCCTTCTCCTTCTCCTTCCCTTCCTTTCTTCTCCTCTCCCTCTCTTCCCCTTCCTTCCTCTTCTCTGTCTGGCTCTAAAGCGGCGAGCAAATAAAAGGGACGAGCACCCTGGCGCCTGGGCGCATCACTTATTTAGGCACGGCCCCGCAGGCTCATCCGGCGGAAAGGGTTCCACCATTTGAACTGGCGGGGTGCCAGTTCCGCCAGATGAAACGGCGATAGTGCCTTGAAACTCGCGCTGTTGCAATATGTGGGTGGCCTGCCGGACGGGGGAGGGGCGGTAAGGTAAGTCCATTTATGTAAATTTTTGGTTCAACTATTTATTTCTGCAAATTCATAAAAAAATAAAAAAATTGCGATCGAGAGAGGCGTGGATAGGTTACGTGTGGCTTAGCTGGCACCTTCGTCCCCGGCACGCCACGGGTCCGTCGCCCTGGCCACTACCACCTGAAGCCCCGCTGCCCGCTCCATCGGAGACCCACACGCTAGCGACCCATCGCGGCCCGGTAGCCGACTAGCCGTAGCGTCTCGCTGCGGTGGAGCTGCCGAACTGGGCCCTCCCCGCCTCTGCTTGTTGCGGCATTCGCCATTGCTCCCCGTGGCAAGGAGCACGCAAAGCTTTCCCTGCAAGGCACGGAAGAAATCCTGAAACAACCAAACAACAGAGGGTGTGGGCGGTGGGAAAGCGAGGCGAAAAAGATGCAGTTGTCTACTCCGATATGCTTCCCCTCCACTAAACCTCCGCAACTGCCCGCACTGCCGCTGCTGCCGCGGCCATCCCCTCGCCTCGCCTCCGCCTCTGGCCCTGGCTCGGCGGCGCTGCGCCTCGGGCTCCCGCCCCCTCCGTCCGTGGTCTCCGCCATGCGCCGGCGCGGTCGCCGCAGGGCCACGCCCCCTCCGGGCGCTGCAGCCGGCGGCGGCGGGGAGGCCGCTGCCCCCGATTCCCAGGAAAAGGTGATGCTCCGCTGACGCTTCTCTTCCACGTGGTGGGGGGACTTCCCCCTTTTTTTCTGCTTGATCTGCCCGGTGCTGGTGCTCCCTTTGTGTAGAACTCACTTTGATTTTAGAGTTCGTACTACTGGAGTATTGATGCCACCGGCTTGTAGTTTTAGAATTGCAACACTTTCACTGCATTGGTAGATTTCGCAGTGGAATGTTTGGCTGTTATGCCAGGTGGGAGCTTGGAGGTGTGTGCTAGATGCAAATAAATTTGGCGTGCAAGAGACTGTCGGATGTCATTTTGGACCACTTGTTTCATAGATACTGAAATTAAGCTAAGTTCAAATTTTGGATGGATTATTGTTCTGACGTCTGTCTTAATGTGCTTCAGCCTGGTTGAGTTAATGTCAATTGTCAAACTTCACAACCTCGATCCATTTATCCTATTCCAAATGCAATTCTGGTTTGTGCTTACTATGTTTTAATTCTCTGCGATTAGTTATCATTCTTTTTGTGGAGAGGATGTCAAAATTTAGATGCCATCAGTCAGTTCAGTTTCAATTCATGTAAAGGCACGTTTAGTGATCCTAGATTTACCGTTGTCCGTTGGTGTTATTTTACAGTCCCATGCTGTTGTACGAAACGGCATTGTGGAGGTTGTGCTTGTTGCTCAGTAAACCCTGGTGTTTTTTGTGATGGGTTGCTGTTTCCCTGCGCGCTGATAAATGTGCATTTATCTTTTTGGTGCCATGCTGGTCCTTGTAGAGGGCTGGTACAGATATCAAGACACTAGCTACAAGATTTTGGAAAGTTGCTGCCCCCTACTGGTGGTCCGAGGATAAAACCCAAGCAAGGCTGAGGCTTGCTGCGGTGTTTGCACTCACATTGGGAACCACAGGGATTAGTGTTGGATTTAACTTCTTGGGTCGTGACTTCTACAATGCCCTTGCTGGTATGTCTTGGAGTTCTGTTAATGATTGTTATGATCTTGCAACTTCGGTATTAAAATTATAAATAAAATAGACAGACACAGAATAGCAAGCACACTTGATAAGAGACTAGGACAGAGATAGTTTCCTTATAGCACTTAAAAGTTCTATTAATTTTTTTAAAAAAATCATTTTCATTTTGGTGATCTCCATATCCAAAGTAGTCAAGTAATGACATTTCCAGCCATATAAGCAAGTCTACTTATATGTTATAATTAAAAGTGCCATTTCATACAATAGATTATTATTTTTAACTTGCTAATTCACATTTTGTGGTTATTTTCTTTTGCAAGATAAGGATCAAGAAAAATTTACCCAGCAACTGCTCTACTACCTGGGTGCTTTTGCTGGAGGAATTCCGGTGAGCATATTGCTGCTCTTTTTAGGTATTGCTCTTCATGCTGTTAGCCTAATTTCAACTGTTTTTATCGCCTGGATAAGACTTCATTTCACTATTGGCAACCAAAAGGGAAAGAATTTTCTGCCAAAATAATAAAGCCTCTTTTCCTAGGCTATCTAGATTCAAAGTTTTGATAATTTCCTAGCTGTGCCAAAGATACCAGCACATTGCTGGTCATTTTTTTATCTGAAAGGCTTTCTCTTCCTTCAACAATTTGTCCCAGCAAAATTTGTACAGCTGAACATCATGTAATTACCACACTGAATGGCTAAACTGCCAGTTTCTTTAACTTCATCCCTGGTTTCCAGCGTGTGTCCTGGGAGTTGCTTCTGCTAGTATTAGCACCCACCAATAGATAAACGTACTTTCTTTGCTTTGTGTTTCATTTTGCAGTGTGTGCAACTATGTTCTTTGTAGACTTGATGTTATGATTTTTTTTAACTCAATTTGCCAAATTACTGCTTCCACTATTCTGCAGTTCTTTGTATTGAGAGATTATGCAAAAGAAACCCTTTCATTGAGATGGCGATCTTGGATGACAAGTTATTACATGAAGCGTTATTTCAATAACAGAACTTTCTATAAGATTCAGTCTCAATCAATAATTGACAATCCAGACCAAAGGATAAACGATGATCTCAGCGCATTCACTGGAACAGCGCTTGCATTTTCTCTCACACTTTTCAATGCTGCTGTGGACTTGATATCATTTAGCAACATCCTTTATGGAATCTATCCACCGTTATTCATCGTTCTTGTTGTCTACTCTCTTGGGGGCACTGCTATTAGTGTCTTCCTTGGTAAAGTAAGTTACTAGTCAACATTATTTATCTTAACGTGCATTGAAGTATATTACATTGGTCACACTATTTTCTTTCTTCAAACAATTGATAATTAGCTTATGCTTTCATCAACAGAATTTGGTCAACTTGAACTTCATGCAAGAGAAGAAAGAAGCTGATTTTCGGTATGGACTTGTCCGTGTTAGAGAAAATGCTGAATCAATTGCTTTTTATGGAGGTGAGGAAAACGAATTGAAACTGTTGTTGGATCGATTCAGAAGGGCTTTTGACAACCTAAGTGTAAGCACTTCTTTCCTTTCGCCATATGTTCTTGTTTGTTTGTTTGTTCCGGCACTCTCAAAGTCATGTCTGAACCAGTTACCATTAGTTGATGGTTCCAGCATGCTGACAGTTGGATTAGAGTGAAACTTGGAAATCAACCAAGATCGGATCGCATAAACTTGCTCGTTTTCAATCTTCCCTTCCGTTCTCCCTGAAACTATATTAAGATAATTTGCATGCTTAATGGCATTGGTAAAGCAGTTTACTAGTAGTTCTATATCATGGTTTGTCTGGAGTCAGCTCTGATAATCATGTAAATCACCACTCACATTGGGCAATAATTTTTCATTTGTACTAAATTACTAATGAAATACTATAGTTTATAATTATAAGATGTTCCAAAAAAACTTCTAGATGAAGATGCAATGGAAGGTGAAATAAAATACGGTAATCATTACATAGGTTACATTTTGGCATTGAAATGCTGCTGCCTAAGTTTGAGTAAATTTGTTACCAATACATTTTATTACCATGCCACAATAGTAAAATTCTTATTTATAGTATTAAAATATTGAGTAAGCTAGATTTTAAATCTCAAAACCAGTTCAGTTGGTCACTAGAGTAATTAGCTCTGTATTTCTATTATTCTTGAAGTGGCACTCTCTGCAGCTCCTTATTTTTTATTTTTAGCCAGAAACATTTGTTACGTATGTGTTTATGTTATGTTGCAGGAATTGTTGATAGCTTCTCGGAATCTGGAATTTTTCACCAGTGGTTATCGGTATTTAATTCAGATCCTTCCAGCTGCAGTTGTAGCTCCAATGTACTTCTCAGGGAAAATTGAGTTTGGAGTGATCAACCAATCAGTGTCTGCTTTCAATCATATCCTTAGTGATTTTTCTCTCATTGTTTTCCAATTCCAGTCAATTAGTGCATTCTCAGCAGTTATCGATCGTCTAGGTGACCTCTCTATCTCCCTCTCTCCCTCCCTCCCTCCCTTTGATAACTTGAATGACATTAAATTCTTCATTACAGGTGAATTTGATGATCTATTGGATGGAAATGAGTCTTCTCTATCATCCCAAAATGATAGTGTTGATGATATCAACATTATTTTCAAGAGCAGGTCTTCTGTTGTTAGTTCTAATGGATCACTAACACAATCTGATCCATGCATGGTTCTAGAGATCCTCAATTTGACATTGATAACGCCGAGGAGCGGAAATGTTCTTATTACTGACCTCAATTTGGAACTAAAAGACAAGGACCACCTACTGGTACTGGTTTCTTGAACTACTTTAAATCAGCAAACTAAATGTTAGTACTGACTCCTGATTGGGATGATATGCTTATCTTAACCTTTAGGTGATGGGTCCTAGTGGAAGTGGGAAAACCTCGCTGTTGCGTGCTCTGGCTGGCCTCTGGACTAGTGGTACTGGGGACATCATATACCATGTGAGAGGTTCTATGCAGTTTGAAAATTCAAATGTAAGTTCTGATGAGCCATCCAATATGAAGTTAGAGGGTGAAGAAGTACTACAAAGTTCCAAGCAAAGAAGAGACAATGGCATATTCTTTGTCCCGCAAAGACCATATATGGTTCTGGGCACACTTCGTCAACAATTACTCTATCCTACATGGAGTGAAGATGTTCATCATTCACCAAATAATGATGCTGAAAGTACAGGTAACTATCCTTATGCTGCTGAAAACAGTGAGTTTCTCATAAAATAAAGAAAGAAAACATGAAAAAGAAAAAAACATTACTCAGGCGACAATACGAATATTCCTTTTTATTGTTTGTGCCAACATAAGTTGTTTTTTTAATCTAAACTCTTAAAGTTGGATATCATAAGGCATGTTTGGCAGAGTTCCAGCACCAATAATTCTTGAAACTGTTCAGCCCTGGCTCCAGATATTCTTGGGAAAACTGAGGGTATTTGGTTGTGTCATTTGTTCTTGTTTTGGATTTAAAACAGTGCTTTAAACTAGTTCATTTTATTCTATAAACTCAAAATCCTGACACAGTGGATCTTGGAGTTGGAGCATTGCCAAACAGACCCATGCACTGACAGACAGATTTCAACCTTTTATAATAGAACATTTCTATGTTGATGAATGCCTGCATGGTTTGCCCTTTGCACTATTGCACTTGTACTGAGGGGCGATTTGTGAATTGTGATAGATATTTCATGGTGTTGGCTATATTTATTGAGTTTGTCGTGGTTTTTGGTATTCTAAAAGAAATGATTCAGTTATAGATGCATAGTTCGTGTGCATTGAACATGTTCCATTTCTTTTCTCCACTCATCATTCATACTAATGACTTGTCAGTTAACTAATCTTCTGTTTGTGGTGTCTTGGATGCTGTGATGAGTGCTACAGTCTAAGTTGCCTGTGTTTGTGGAATTATGGTAATCAGTTTAGTTGAGCTTAAAGTTTTTATATAGTATATAAACCCATTTTGAGGGAAGTGAGGACAAAAGTTAGAAATTTGGACCTGCGAGCATTACAGTCTTAATAATTAAAAGGATATGCACTATACTATCATACACGATATCACATGTTTGGAAGAGGTCAGGAACTAACACTATGGGGATAGATTAGAATTTAGCAAGTTTAATAAAAATACTATTCAGATCATCTCGTCAAATGGAAGTAATGTAAAATGTAAAAGTCAGTATGGGCAGAACTCGATCCGGTCGATTCTTCTGCCTTTTCTCATTCCTATTGTTTTGCATCACGGAAAATGTAGAACCACATGTACATGTGACCACATGACTGCATCCACCATTCTATTCCTATATGTGCATGAGTACTACATTTTTTTGTTGTTGGATTGTGGAATAAAGCAATCGTCACAAATTTTGCTAGTGTCAAAGTACTCTTGGCAACAGTTCCCAAAATATGCATGTGCAGCTATGCTGAAGTCTTTCTGTAAAAATGACTACCAGATCCTCTTCCATTTCTATCTGAAGTTTCCACATCAGAGGGAGTTGGTGCCAAGCCGGAGATGCCCTCAACTGCTGAACTGGTCAGAGTGCTTGAGGTTGTGAGGCTGGGCTATATATTGCCTCGTTTCAATGGCTTGGACTCCATGCATGATTGGGCCAGTGTTCTTTCGCTAGGGGAGCAGCAGCGACTTGCATTTGCTCGGTTGTTACTTGCTAAACCCACTTTGGTCTTACTAGATGAGTCAACAAGTGCACTAGATGAAGCAAATGAGGTAATAATTCTCGTCCTGCTGCTATACTTGTTTTCCTTGAACGATGGAAAATGCTAGGCTTTTATTTACAACCCACCAATTGCACGAATGTTTTCACCCCATTGCTGAGGATAAAAAAGGGAAGGGGTTGATGTTCTAAACCATCCTATTTTGTGGATGAACAAAGTAGACTCTGATTTTATTTTGTGCCACAGGCTCATCTATACAGTCAAATTGAGGCTGCAGGCATTACTTACATAAGCGTCGGTCACCGGAAAACACTTCACAAGTTCCACAACAAGGCCCTGTACATATCAAAGTCCGAGTTGACAGATAGCAATCTACGCAACTGGGAACTAAAGCCCACAAGCCAGATTTCAGTTGAAGAGTCATCTCCATTCTCTTCCTAGTATCTCCAGCTTTGTCCCCTGTTTGCCCCTTCCTCAGTTTTCGTCCCACGTTTGGCCCAAATCAGAAACATGTCCCACAACAAGCTGAAGTTGGACTGTTTGGGGCGTTACTCTTCGGTTGGATCGTCAAAATTGCTGCCATGCTACGACTGCCGACCCGGGCTGCAGAGCAGGATAGCAAGTACACTCAGACATTAGAAAACATTATCGAATGTACATAATACGGGTGCGAGTACTTTGTGGTCTTTGTGCGGCCCTTCTTTGATCTGTATTTGAGCTTCCTCTTAATGTAGAAGTGGCAATGTAGTCGCTGCATTGGTTTTTAATCAATTCCCTTGTTTCAAGCATGTACTAGGAATTTCAATATTGGAGTGGCAATGTACTTGGAAGACATGAAACTAGGACATGATGAATTACTCACAAAAGGATTAGAAGGGAAAAGAAAAAAGAAAAAAAATCTGCGCAGCTGACCTCCCCATGTGCTGGGCCGATTTCTCCCGCAAGTTGGGCCGACATGGGCCTATTTCCCTGCAGCCCCTGTCTGACTGACTTGGAGGTACGCTCCTCATCTGATGCGATGCGACATGAATCTATTCGTTTCCTTGTCATGCATGAACAAGGATTGGAATCCTCAATCTCATCCTCTACTTATTCGTCTGCTTCCCCGGCAGTGGCGGTGGCGGCGACGGGAACGAGTGCTGCGCCGTGGATACCGACCTCGACGCGTTCGAGCATCAGCTTCGACATGAATCGAGACTGTGAGTGCATAATCCAAAATTAAACGTCCAATAATCATTCATATGCGAAGCCGCCTTCTTTGTCCATCTTCATCACAAGGTTTTTCTCTACACGACGCGTAAAAACTAAAACCTTTGCTTGTTTTCAGCGCGTGCTGCAGCCAGCAGGCAGCCCGGTCGAGAGTAGCAGCGGTGACGGCGGCGAGAATGTGGACGACGTCGACGAGCTGTGCAGTGGCAGCAGCGACATTCATCAGCAGATGCTGGATCACAAGTGGTGGAGAGTAGATGATCGGTGCCAGGCTCTTTTAGAGCCGCTCCACACATGTGAACCAAAACTTGGAAGTGGTGGATGATCTGTTTCGTTAACTCGTCGTCATATAGTAGCTGTCCCACTAAATAAAGACCTGTTGCTATACACTAGTATTTCTGTTTGTCAGGGTAACAGTAAACTAAATGCCTTAAGTTTGTTCTAAGGCATGATGTTGAAGAACGTACTCACAGGCTAAGAACTTATGAGCTGCAGGTGAAGACTATTTGGAAGGGTGTCTTCAGGCAGCAACGCTCCAATAGGAAGGTTGTTGGGGACGTTAGTGTGCTATGGTGACAGTATTTGAACCTTATTGTGAATGCTGTTACATATCTAGCTGTCAATATATTGTTATAAACGTTGTAAAAGAACCGATTATTTGACCTTGTTTGATTGGAATCTCCAGATTATTTGATCTGTATCTGGACACTCTAATTTTAGAATTGAAGTGGCAATTCAACTGATGATCTAAAATAAATGGTACTCCCTCAGTTCCAAATTAGAGGTCATTTTGAGTTTTCTAGGTTCATAAATATTATTATGCATCTAGACATACACAATATCTAAAACGACCTACAATTTGGAACGGAGGGAGTAGCGCATAAAGGAGGCAGACATGCATCTTGTTTTCCAAGGGAGAGACAGTAGTCATGTTGACTGATGAGGCTGAACCCTCATCTGCATAATATTGCTTGCTTTATAGTAGTCATAATCATGCCAATCTTCCAGAACTATCAAATATACTCCTCCCAAATGTAAATGAAGGCTAGCATATTGATCAGCTAATTAATTAGACAATATATAGTCCATGTCGCAGTTATTTTTCTCCATGTTGTCACAGTGTATATATGATATACCCAATCAATAATCATCAGTGTTTATTTCACCCCGATCGACGAGCTCACATTCTCCTGCCACCAGTTCCTGACTCCCTTTGGCAATTGAAGTAGACGGCGGCGACCGGCAGGCCGAGGTTGTAGAGCTCGGCGAAGTCACGGGTGCTGAAGTTCTGCCGCCACCCTGGGGCGTACACCGTCTGCCGGCCGAGCTGTTGGAAGAGCAGGAACACCAGCCGATGGATTCCGAGCACCGGCCGTGGGCTCTCGTAGCACACAATCTCAGTACCTGCGTGTTCAGTTATGAATATGCTCAAATTAGCAGGGGACTGATATCGATCTGAGTTAGGTTGGTCAATCACACTATTGTTTCTGATGACATACCAAAAGAAACTCCTGTCGTCGCCGGGATATCAGTGACCAGCCTGCAATACCAGATCAAAGACTATCAGATCATGATCGAGGAATCAAAGTCAAGTTTACATTTTTTCTATCTGAACTGCAATTGGTCATGTGTTTGGACTTTGAAGTGGATAGTAGTACATGTGACAAATTAAACATAATAGTAACACTCCAGGTTTTGAGAGAGAAGATAATGATTCACTGATCAAAGAAGTCTAGTGTGTTCCAGGTGATCAGTATCATTAACTGAAATATCTGCCTCTCCGTCTTGAACAGTTCGAAATCAAGCTAGCTAGTGGTGCAAGACCAATGAAAGCGTGCATGGGGTATCTTGAAATAATTTGTATATTAGTGCAATGAAGGTTTTGAGTTTCGAAAAAAAAACTTGAAGACGTAGAGGAAGTTGTCGTGAATACTTCGGCCTTTAATGAAGGCACTTTGGCAGGACGATATAAGCTCCTTCATGAATGGAGCTAGGCGCAGGGCTAGGATCTTAGTTATGATCTTCGCTATAGCATGGATTAAGCTAATTGGTCGGAAATCTTGAATGTCCTCCGCTCTATCCTTTTTGCAATAAGGATGAGGTTGGCCTTGTTTAGTAAATTTAGATCTGCGCAACGGGAGTTGTGAAAGGAGTTGATGACTGCAATTAGGTCAGACTTGATTGTCTCCCGATACTGCTTAAAGAAGAGACCAGTGAAGCCATCCGATCCCAGGGCTTTATTTTTTGGTGTTTGAGTGATTGCCCGTAGAATTTCCTCCTCTGTGAACGGGCTATCTAGGGAGGATAGGTCCACCGTTGGTAGGTTCAGCGCTAGCCAGTTGAGATCCATGGCTCACGGTGATGGTTCTTTCATGATGTTCTTAAAATGATCATGCACGATTTGCTGCTTATCATTGTGAGAGAAGATCCATCCGTTGTCTTTGCGTAGTCTCTGAATGAAGGTCTTCCTACGTCTTCCGTTCGCCTTTAGATGGAAGAATCTCGTGTTGGCATCCCCTTCCTTCAAGGAAGTTATCCTAGAACATTGTTTTTTCCTCCTCTTTTCAATGGCTACCCATCCCATGAGACGCTATTTCAACTTCCCCCACAGCCATGTTTCGACCGGTGATAGTGTCCTGACGTCTTGTGCCTCATCCAGTCGTAATATGACCTCCTGGGCCATGTGCATCTTCATCCTAGCCTCAAATAGCATGAACCTGCTCCATTGCTTCAAGGCCCGGGATGTTGCATGGAGCTTGTGACCTAGTCTGTGAAATGGCTCGGTGTGTTGAGTAGGTGTATTCCAAGCATTGGAGACCACCTCCTGAAAATGAGGCAGTCGCACCTAGAAGTTTTTGAATTTGAAAGGGATCGGTCACCTCAGGCCTACTTGGTTGGTTAGCAACAAAGGACAGTGATCTGAGTGCGAGGATGACAGTGCGTGGAGGAGGCAATTGTCGAATTCAAGATCCCAATTTTGGTTGCAGAAGACTCTGTCAAGATGGACAAGCGTAGATAAGGAAACCAAATGGTTGTGTGAATTTTCTATTTTGCAGATTTATTTCTTTGAGACCGCATAAGTTTATTGCATTTCTGAATCTTCTCATTAGTCGGTTTAGGTTTCTGTTGTTCTTATCTCTTGCGCGGTAGATGAGATTAAAATCCCCTATTTCGAGTTGTCCGATGGTTCAAGTCGACGCATGTGTCTTAGGAAGGTTTCTTTTTCGGGTCGTCTTGATGGTGTGAAGGTCGTCATGCAGTGTCTAATTGTTACGTCCACCATTATTGAGTAGCATCCAATGCGCAGGTTCTGGATGTCTACTACCATGTCATTCCAGAGCAGGAGAATGCCTCCTCTTATGCCTACCGCCAGCTTGTACGCTAATTATTTAGCTTATAGGCCCCCAGGAAGTTTGCCATTACCGAGTCTACTTTTTGGAGTTTGGTTTCTTGTAAGCAAGCAATATGGCATGGTGTTGATGTCAGTATTTCGTGCACCGTCAGGCATCGAGCTGCCACGTTTAGGCCTCGGACGTTCTAGGATAGGATGTCTACGTTTTTGTTCGGCATGATGCACATTTTAACACTCGTGTTGCCTCGTAGTTCCATCCGTTCATTGCGTTCTTTCAGCGAGTCCCCGGCGTTGGGTGATGTAGTGTCTGATCGCGTACACGTTCTTAGATTCAGATTACACATAGTCGTCGCCCAAAGGTCGAGGCCAGCAGGGCGTGCATGTTCGATTGCCCGAAGGTCAAAGCCAGCAGGGTTTTTTGAAACAGTAGATAAAGTAGACTTAGTAGACTGATACATGTTGTGCAGTTCGACGCTCGCCGCTGAAGGTTCAGATCGCAAGCATTGCATTTACCTCTTGTAGGTCCGCCACCGCCGCGCCTGCGTGGCGGATTAGGGCCTCGTCCAACATGTCCGCTCCCTCATCATCTAAGTCGAAGATGGCTGTCATTGCCACCACGATGTGCTCTGGAAGCAGTCCGCAAAACATGGAGATGAAGTCGCGCAGTACCTCCTCGATGGGAGCCATCTCATCGTTGGAGATGCCCAACTTGCGCCATAGGTTCCTCTGAGCTCGCTCCGCGGCTGGGATGGACGGCTTCTTTGCAAGTCGTGCGCTTCTTCTTACCGTCATCATATCGAAGGAACATCTCTGTCGGGGACGGCACGGCGCCAGCTGTTGTAGCAGCGGCGGCCGTGGGGTGCAGAATAGGGATTCTATCCCAGTCTGATCCCGCGGCTGTTCTTCCTCGTGTGGGCCGAAGTCCTGGGCCCCATCTGGAGTGGCCTCAGGAGCCACTAGAACCCCTTCAGGGTTCTCTGCAGCCATCTGGTTGGCCTCCCCAACCTCCTGGGCCACTGCGACCGTGTGGGCCCCCTGGGCCTCTTCGGTCGCGATGTCCGCCCTGGCCTCGACCTCGACCACTTGGGCCACCTCGACCTCGACCGCCACCTCCTGGGCCGTGTGAACAGCCTCCATAGCCACGCGGGCTACCTCCACGCGTGCTGCCTTAGCCTCGACCACATGGGCCGCCTTGGTCGCAAAGACCACCTCCTCGACCACGTGGACTGACTTTCTGGCCACGCGGGTCGCATCCGCGCAGGCCACCTCCACGCGGGCTGCCTCGGCCTTCTTGGCTGCCGGTGACAGTTGGAGGCCCAAGTGCCCCTCCCTGTGCCGCTTCGCCGTTGCTTCTGTCCGACGTCAGCTCCCGCACCAAGGCGTGATTCATGCCTAGCACCATGTCGTCCAGGGCCTTCTCGACGTCATTGACCGTCGGCGGCAGTGGTGCGGGGAGCAGCACCACCCGCGGCATGGTGAAGGCGCGGGGCACTACCACCGCCTCGGACCAGGCTCGTTCCCCAGCATGGACATCTTCAAGTCCCAGGCTGTCAGCTAGCTAGCAGACCTTCCTGATGTACTCCTCAGCTCCAACCATCTAGCGGTTCCTTCACACATACACATCCACAGGAATAGCTTGAGCAGGTGATGCGGTGATTACCTTCCTGAAGGTAGCTCTTCAATGCTTGTGCCTAGGCCGCGAACAGGGCTTGCAGTTGAGCTTTGTTCATGTTGCTCAGTCCCTCGCCATCCGTGTCGTGCCGTCATCCATGTCGTGGTCCGTAGTCGCGGTGCGGTGGAGACCGGGTACAGTCCCGGCAGAAGTGCTTGCCGATTCCCCAGTAATCATCATCGTACTGCTGCTCGTGGCCTGGATGGATGTAGTCGCTGCCATCTTCATCATCTCCGTCTCCGCGGTGCAGCGGCCAAATGAAGGCGCGGTCCTTGCAGCTGGACCTGCCCGCCCTCTCCTTGTCGCGCCCGCGTTCGCATTCATCCTGTGGCCCGCGGCATGCGCGCTGGGCGCGGCCGCAGCCCCCGGCCCCCGCATCATAGGCGTCACGGGCATCGCGCCTGTCACCGTTACCGCGACTGTCGTTGTGCCGTCCACGCTCGTCAAATGAGCGTTGTTCTTCCTGGCCACTGAGCTCACGGTGGCACTCCTCCTTATCGCGCCCCTTCGGTTCCCGCGGTGGCCGAGGTAGGTGGGTCGGGAAGCGCGAGCGCGCATCCGATGGCGCACCATCGACCAAGTCGTAATGCCATTCGTAACGCCAATGAATTGGCATGATGCTCGCCGGATTGTCGATCGCTTCTTGCAGGTTGCGTGCCGTCGCCGAGTAGTCCTCAAGAGGTGGCATGTGGATGAACACTTCGTAGCGGGCGCCTTGTTGCCATGACTCCGGTGGTGGCTCGGCAGAAATGAAGACTGCTGAGGATCTGTCAGCTGGCTTGTGTGTGAAGGTGAGCCACACCCTCTTTGGGATCTCGCTCGGGTTCGCCATCCACGCCCAGAGCTCGATGTGTCTTGTGTCTGCCGGCTGGATGAGGTTGGTGATGATGCACTAGAGCGCGCCCTTGTGGCCGACGACCCTCTCGACGATCTCCGATGTCCAGGCATGGGACGGGATATCATCTAGGCAGAGGTGCACCCTGTAGAAGATGTGGAAGCCGAGGGCGTGCGTCAGGCTACTCCAGGTGCGGAGGTAGATGTCGATGCCTCCTCCTGTGAAGTGTCCTTGGCGGCGAGCCTCCGCCGCATGGGCAGCGTGCTCGAAGCGGATCAGGTAGGGCTTCAGCTGGTGGAGCTTGACGGAGACCTCTCCTCGCTGCAGCTCGAGCTCTCGAGTGAGGAGGTCCGCGATGTCGCATGCACCGGCGTTGCGCGGCAGATGGAGCGCCCACAGGACGAGGGCGCAGGATTCCCAGTCCCGCGCATCGTGCTTGAGGTGGAACAAGTTGGAGATGAACACTGTCTCCACGTCAGGGCGCGTGTTGGGATCCCCTATCGCCATTGGTGCCGCTCCCGTAGGCGTAGCTAGTGGTGGTGGTGGCGGCGGTGGTGGTGGTGGCGGTGGTGGTGGTGGTGGAGGAGGAGGCAATGGCGTCGATAGTGGATGGGGCTGCGGATGGTGTCGCGTCGCCAGCCGGCGGGTGCCAACAGTAGGGGGGCGAGACGCTTTACAGAACTGCTCCAGGTGACCTGAGCGGCGGCAGCAGAAGCAACGCACCGGGTAGCAGCACGATGGTCCGGGGCCAGGCAATTGAAGCACCGCCTTGCAGTGGCTCGCATCGGAGTGGGTTGGGCAGTGCACGCTGTGATGAATGCCTTCTACGGCTCTTGGCTGGCGTCCACCCTTGCTGCGCTAAAGCCTGTGCAGCATGTCGTGTGGGCGCCTGACGCGGCATCCAGGCTCGCCCTATCCTTGATGCCTTGCTGGAGTAAATGCGCTGCGTCCTCGTCACCTCGTCGGAGTAAATGTTGTTCCCTCGGGAGGAGGCGCGCTGGGCTTCGTTGCGGTGACGCTGTGCCGCTTGCCGGAGGGGGGCATTGAATCGCCCCCTCCTGACGACCTTTGCGTAGCTAGCCCTCAGATCCAGCTTGGCAGGGGGCGGATCCCGAGCGGCAGGTCGCGGATCCGTCAGTTGGGCCCGCGAATCCGGGGTCTCCGGCACGCACTTGTCGTCCACGGTGGCAAGGTGGACATGTTGAGGTGGTGGAGGTGGGGAGTCGGAGACGAACTTCTCCGAAGAGGAGAGGGTGTGTGGGGTGGCAGGTGGGGTGGCTGGGGCTGAAGCTGATAGGACTCGCAGCGCAGGATTTGCGGCGGGGTGGGTGATGCTGCTCACGTCGGCTGATGGTGGGGCGGCGGCGGAGGAGGGGGTAGGGGTTGGGTGGCATGGTGTGTTTTTTTAATAGTTTACTAAAAAGAATTCAAGTCCTGCACAAAGCTAAATTCGGATTTGATCATCAGACGATCGAGATGTAGCTTTTTTTCATATGGTAACACAGATTACGTTTGCTCTGATGGAATTAGGTAGCCAGATCTGTGGGCTAATTGCTGAAAGCATTGGCTCGTGCATGCGTTTTGGCGATCGCGAATTTGATGAAGAAGCTGAAAATTACCAGTGCAAGTACTCCCTGAGGTTGGGATCGCTGGGGCTTGGCGCGTCCGGATCAACCAGCACCTGATCGATGCAAATTACGGTTAATAATTGGCTGCTTGCAATAATGGAGAAAATAATTCCGGCGCGGCGGCGCGGCGTGTTACGTGCAGTACGTACCAGGGTGTAGAAGGTGCGCATGTCGGGGCCGCCGACCTCGACGCGCGGCTGTTCGGCGATGGCGGAGGGCCGGAGCTCGCAGCCGTTGGAGACCTCCCGTGCGGCGTAGGCCACGCGCAGCGGCACCCGGCGGACGAAGGGGTCGACGACGTCGCCGATCACCCGACCCACCACAAGCGGATCCCCACGCTGCATGCTGCTGGCGCTGCTGCCTCTCGCTCCCTTCTTCCCCCTCGTCGCCGTCGTCCTCCGCTCCGGCGGCTCCGTCCAGCGGCGCACACGAGCGAGAGCCCAGCAATAATGGATCGCGCGCCCACGACGTTTCACCACCCACCAGCAGCGGCTTCTTCTTCTACTTATAGAGCGCGCGGGCAGTAAAGCGAGCTCTCTCAGCTGGCCTCTGGGCTAGCTGCAGGCCGATCGCTAAGCTAGCTAGGCAGCTAGCACTCGGCAAGCTACTAGGATCCTAGGCGGCAGCTGATGATAGCGTGCGGAAGCAGCGGAGCAGCAGGTGGGGCCCGGGCGGCCCTGATTGGAGGAGGTAAGTTGCTGCTAGGAGGCGAGATCATCAAAGACACAACTCAAGGCCCGTGTTCCTCCCTATGATCTACTCCGATCCTACTGTTTCATTGAGCTGGCCGGCAAGCTTTAATTAAGACGACTGATTTTCATCTCGATCCCTATGCCGTTATGCTACATACTCTTAACCAGCAAGTTTACATGAGGATTTTTTTGTAAACGTCCCGCTACTTATAATATTAGTAGTAGATGAAACAAGTGATAGTGACATTGGAGTTTCTGCACCACCATCATCATCTATACGAATTTGAATTTGACTAGTCTACTCTGGATATATCTCTTTGTCACTTAGCACAAGTACTGCTACTACTATGTATGCGGTACAGTAAAGAGGAAAAAAAAAGAAATCTTTAGATACGACACAGCTAAACTAAAGAAGAAGAAGGGGATTTTACTTTACATTATTTACCTGAGGTGAATGAAGTAGTACTAGAAAGAAGAGAGTCCAGAGATGATCCAGTGAGTGAGCGAGCAAGGGCTTTCTGTGCAACGATGCGAGGACGACGAGTGACGGCTCTCAGCCCCATCATGTCACCCCCCCGGCTCTGTCGAGTTCCCATTGGCTCCCCGCCAGACTTTGCCGGCTTCTCTCTTCTCTCTCTGTCCTGTCCACGCCACAATTACCACTGGTTTGGTTTTAACCCCGCCGCGGTAACAGCTAGCACGCCGGCATCCCCAGGACATCGACACGTCGACGAAGGACCACCGTTTACCCGCACAGTGAAAATCACCCGGTTGCGGTTGACGTGTCGATCCTCTGCGGCCGCTCCCGGTGCAGGTCTTTCGGTGACTGCCGCGACTAGACGCTGTCGTTCGGTGACATGTTGATCTTATGTGTTACTGTTACACAGTCTTTGCTCTCCTCTCCTATCTCCATCTCATTCGTCCAAGTCTCTAAGATAAGATGCCACACGCACTCTTATCAACTCCTAGATCTCTTGTCTGATTACGCACCTACCATCTCAATGCAAGCCAATTGATGATAAAACTTTGCATATACATTCAAGTGGGGTTTTTCATTTACCCAAAGATTGCTTCAAGTGGGGTTATCATATATATAATTGGTGGCCACGTTATTCTTTGTTATTAGCACGCTTAATATATAACTAGATTATGTCGAACCTGGACGAAATTTAATATTCAACAAAAGCTTGAAAACTTGTTGCAAACAAACAACCAAACTCCAAACATAGGCATCCGTACTCTTGTCATTTGATGGACCATGCATGCATGCAGTCATAGTTATATTTTTTTCCCTACATATATAGCTGGGATATTTTCTTTTGTCATTTGAGTATTCTCTAGTGGCTTAAAATAGATTAGGGATGAATGAAAATATATATAACCAATTAAAAGTATTACAAGAAAGCTACGGCACCATCAGCCATTTCCTATTACCCCCTCTGTGTCCAAAATGTAGTTGATTTTAGCTTTGTCCTAAATCAAACATCTCTAACTTATAGAAAAATATATTAGCATATATAGTACCAAATAAATGCAATGTCAAGACACCTTTGACGATGAATTTAATGAAACTAATTAAATGTTGTAAATGTTGGTGCACTTAATATAAAGTGAGAGTTGGAACTTTATTGGGGAGTAAAAATCAAGGAACATATGATGCATTAATTGCAGTGACCGCTGTCAATATAGGATGTGACAAGAGCAGTGATCGAGAAGCACCCACGAATGGTGTAGAAGCATCGAGAAGAAGACAAGGATTATCGGATGATCGCAGTCAAGTGGAAAAGGAGGATATCTATATAGGTAATTTTATGGACGACGACCTAGTTAACGCCACCCACTACTACCTCTGCTTTAACATGAATTCTGATGGAAGAAATAATTTTTCATTATTAAGCTAACAATCATATGGTTATATCCCTAGAATGGATGAGGTGGAGTAATAGATTAGTCCATCATTTTTGGAACCATATATTCCTGTCTCTTTTTAAAAAAAAAACAACAAACAAGTTGGTTAAGTCAAAGTTAGAATTCGCAGAAAAAAGAATTGTATATGATATATTATTTTACAACTTTTCGCAGAAAAAACACACTTCTCAAACCAAACACTTAAGTTTTCCACGTTCACTCACAAATCAGTGATTCTATAAAAGTTTATGCAGGGGTGCATTGCATCAGCCGATCATGTACGTTTTGCCCGTGAAGTTTGTATACGATATATTATTTACAACTTTTCTGGGCTTTGATTGGTCGTATCAGAATCTCAACAGTGAAAACAAACGTGTGCCAGATGCGGTGGCCACGTTGCACGTACGCCGCGCGCCGAAGCAGAACCATTCGTGCAGTGCAGAGAGGCTCACCTGGACTCTAGTGGCAGTGGCAGGACCTGAAAGCCTCCTGCTGCACCTGCACGCAGCCAGATGAGATGGAAGCGACGGCAGTGCATCGCATTCGCATGCACGTATCGTGATTCCTCCTGACCGACGACGCACGCCGGAAAACATCCGTGCGTGTGCGTGCACGTACGGATGGGCGCGTCGACGTGTCGTGCGCAGGCCGGGCGGCAGCACGGGAAGGTTTTTGGGCTAGGAAACAACAAACAAGACAGCTCGGCAGGCCAAGGACCAACATGCCCTACTCGCAAAACTGAAGGACCAACATGCATTGCAAATTTGCAACCGATGCTTAGCTTCATCTGCTTTGAGAATGTACTGATGCAGAGTGATCGGTGTGTGCCCGTGAACAACGGAGACGGTTTGCCTGGCCAGGACTTGAACTCCGGGTGGAACTGGACGCCCACAAAATACAAATACCTGTGCCAAGGCAGCTCCAGGATCTGCCGCAGAGTTTCAGTCATGCTGATTCGGGTTCTCTGAACAATGACCACAAGGTAGCTGCCTCCATTCTGTCTCCAGTTTCAATGGTACCCACAAATTTTGCACCAGCGCTCTCAAGTTCGCTCACCATGTCAGGATTCGCCTACAGATTGGCAGGTTCCAGATTGGCACCATAGCTGTTGAGAGAAAACATACGCACCAAAGAAAGAAAGAAGAAAGATCATACTTATTCTTGAGACTAGAGAGGGCCTAATTTGAGCAAGGGTACGTGCGTGTTCCTTGGTACTTGCAGTTTAGCAGATTTACAGTCCACTGTTCCGAAGAAAGTCCTCCTTGACCCTACGCACATCTGCAGCTTCTTGGACAAGGATATCTCGTGCCAGCGTCAAACTCCGCACTGTTACACTCAACTCACAGTGCTCTATGACATCTACAGTAGTTTGCTGCTTGTAGTCTCGTGAGTGTCACCTTCAGCAAGCTCCGTGCCTTCTCATGGAGGTCAGGTGACTGCAAGCAACAGCACATTCAGAGAGGCGTAAGGATTAGGCCCTTGTTTAGGCCTTGTTTACTTCCCAAGTTGGGTTTGGACAATAATTCACAAATACAAACGAAACGCTACAGTGTGCTACAGTATTGTAACAGTAATTTGGCACCTCCAAACTTTAGCACTAAACAAGGTCTAGATCATGACAGCACCCTCTAGTGATGGTGAAAGCAAAAGGTATAACAGAACTCGCGAGACCTGATTCGCAGTCTCTTCGTCGAGGTCAGAAGCTGGGACCCAATCGACCACAAGCCTTCTCTGGCACGCAACTGATATGCATGAAGCATAGCCTTAAGAAAAAGAACATATCTTGATCGATGTATAATGATTCTTTTTACCCGCTAACAAATTTTATAATGATTTTTGTGGAGACATGAGACATAGAAGTACTGCGTCATCATTACTAGAATTAGTCAGTATCAAGGATCTTATCCAATTATCTGAAGAGACCAGATTAGTCTTGGCATGTTCTAAGATAAGGTGAAAGGGACACTGCTGAGTCGTCATTCACCTCGAGGATGGAGTGGTATGCATTGGAAACATTGGTGTATTTACCAACTACTACTGCTATTCTGACCTGCATAAATTTGTTCTCCAATCAAATAGGGAAGAAAGAAGAGAAAGATGACATATATGGTGTGATAAACTGAAGACTGGCAAAACTACTACGAAATATGGAAGATACAGTGGATTGGAGCATACAGGAACATGCAATTCGTCATCCACGCTTCCAACTTAGGTTCCACAGTTAAGCTGCATAATGCAAACAGGAAAGAGAACTTTGTGAACTTAGGCAGGAGAACAGAAAGGAAATGTAACAGATTGAGAGAATTCGAACAACTAACCGTGCAAGTCCAAGAATTCCCAAAATAGCTTCATGAGCCTTCTGATCCTGACAACAGAAATGGGTAATATCTTTTTCAGCAATGGACGTATGAAGATTACTATTTCATCAGAATTGGTACAAAGCATATGGAAGGTAGAACGTACTACTAGAAGAGAGGGAGCATGCCAAATATTTGAACATTGCTTAGAATAACAATGCAATCAGCCTGAATAAATACTTTAATGGATCAATACGAAACACAGATAAAAATATGAATTATGAAGCTTCAGATTCTCATACCGGAACATGGCAAAACAGGGAAAGCTTCTCTTGACATTTTTATTCAGAGGTTGCACACCAAAGAATCAAGGCAGCTTACTAATACAGATAAATTAGATGTTCCAATGTACAGTAAAGGCTTAACTAAAACAAGTGAACAGAAGCAAGATAATATACTGCTGCGCAACGACAAGCCAGAAGGTTTGGCGTCAATCCAAGCTCTCGTAGGCTCTGAACACTTAACTGGGTAGGCTTCGTTTTCTGCATTTTTCAGGTGTACCAAAATAAATGACTCCGTATCATTGATATTCAGTAAACAAAAACTGATAATAAATTTAAAACTCAATCATGTTCTACCTGTTCGCCAACTATGTCTATTACAGGGACAAGACTGACATGCATGTATCAAACAAAAATTATTATCCACTGAAAACAAGAGGTAGCCAATTAAGCCAATCAACTATCTGCAAATCACCAAGCCACCAAAAATCTAGACAAATGTTACCATCTAGATATGAAAACTGGCTCAAAGCTTCAATAAATGGCCTTGACTCAATATCTCCTGCACAATTAAGGATATACTTTCGTTTTCTCCAATGAACTGCACAAATGGGTCATCTAAAAACGGTTCTGAATCCCCAGACCTATAGTCACTCCCAACTCAACGATACAAACATCAGGGGGGCCTTCTCTGCCATCAACAGGAATCACAGCAACACGCTCGATCCATTCTTGAATCGCATCCGTAAGGTGATGTACAATCTTCAGAGGTTTTGAAAAAAGACGTGCAACAACTTCCATCAGCACTTTGTATATACAAGAGTTCAGCAATTTTGATAGGTACTGCAGGACTGTACTCACAAACCTGTACTGTTTTCCCTAGATAATCACCCCTTCTTTCCTTGTCTATCACATACTGCAAGAACCATACAAGGAAACACCACATCTGAGAAAATGGATAAGGAATTTGCACACGTTGGCAAGTTGCAAAGAACAAGACAAGTTCAGTGCCTGATAGATTGTCTCCGGTTTATTCAGCATCTAGGAATCTCTCGTAGTTTCCAATATCCATGTCAACCTACAATACTGCGATTTGTCAGCATGGAAGACAGTAAATATCATTCATATCAAAGTCTCATGGATCGGCATCGCTCAAGTAAGCACTCATCCAAAAATTATATTGCCAGCCACACCAACTTGTGTATCAGATGCAATGACAGAAATATTGAAGTAGCACAGAGCCACAGGTTTGTAGTGCCCTTACCTCGTTGCCATCATCCAAAACAAAAACCTCTCGGTGTTCATCTTCGTCAGGAGACATCGTTCCAGCATCAGTATTTAAAAATGGATCTGCAACATGAACTAGTAAGTGAATATGGGAAAGCATGCGAAATAAAGGCACATGCTACCAAGTACAGAAACAAAAAATTGAACTGTGGAAATTTTGAAAAGAGGATGGCTATGGTGCAAGCAATTTTTCCTGGAAAAGTAAAGCTATAAAAATTAAAGTGTTTTTCTTTAAAAAAATGAAGTAGAGAAAACATAATTTTCCTTGGAGAAGACAGTTCAAAAATAGGAAATGTAATGTTTCAGAGGTAGGCGTAACAGCAAAGTTGGAAAGGAAAATTAGAATAAAATGATTATTACTTGGACCACTAAAATCTCCGTTTTTGAACTGAGGTACCCAAATTTCCATTTCAATAACTGAAAGTAAGTTCATCAGGATCATTAACACCAGAGTGAATAAAACAGCATCACTGGAAGGCCGCTGTTTTTTTTTCTTTTTGAATTCTAAGGACAGGCACGGTCCATCTTCGTCAAAATCCGGACAAAGGGTTCTTTTACATGATATTGATCAAAGCAGCTAGCAGCAAATGAACACGTCAGCTCAGACCAGACCCTCCAGGTTACATAACCAGAATATCATCATAAACAATTGAAACGTCATACAGAGCATCTATTTTGTTCAGAACTGAGTTAACCCAAGAACATTTTAACACCAGGCATGACCTGTATGAATGAAACTGCAGGTCAAGGAGGACACAGAAGAACTTACCTATCATGATGAAGGTGACGCGCAAACCGCAGGCCTTGAGGACGACGCCGATGCTGCTGGCGGCGACACCGTTCCCTAGCCCGCTCACCACGCCGCTGGTCATCACCACGTACTTCATCTTCCCCACACGACCCATGTCAGAGTCAGACCTTGATGAAGGAGGAGCTGAATTGGCAGCGGCGCCAACAGGACCATGGCTTAAATAAGAGGGCAGTGACAGACTGAAAGTGATGCCCCTTTTGTAACTGAGCCCTCTCCTTCACAGGAAATTCGAGAAGAGCTTGGTGGCATATTCCTCTGTCTGAACTCTGAACTTTCTGAAGATCTTCTTCACCCACGAGGAAGCAGCCGGAGGGAGGAGTTGCAGTTCTACCAGTAATGCAATTTCGTTGTAGTGCGATCCTGGATGGTTGAACGGAACTGAATCTGTGATCGCACTTCTGGTCTCTGAATTCTGATCCGATCCTGACGAAGTGGCAGACCGATTTGTTTTCTCTAGTCGAGTCAGTTATCCCCTGGCGACAAGTGGTGTCCAAATCGCGTCAGATCCGAGCCAACAACCGACGACGACCGGCGAGCGGCATGGCCGCCAATCAGGAGCAGGAGCAGGAGCAGCGCCGCCGCCTCCTCGACGTCGCGTCCCGCTTCCCTCTCCCGAGCGGTACGTGCTGCTTCCCTCTGCTCCATCAGCAACGCAGCGAGTCCGCGCAGACGAGAGAATGAGATGGGATCGGTGGCGCAGGCTGCAGGTTCTCCTATGGCACGGCGGGATTCCGCGCCGACGGCGCCACCATGGCGCCCGCCGTCTGCCGCGCCGGCATCCTCGCCGCGCTCCGCTCCCTCAAGCTCGCCGGCGCCGCCGTCGGGATCGTCATCACCGCCTCCCACAACCCCGTCGGCGACAACGGCGTCAAGATCGCCGACCCGGACGGTGGCATGATGGCCCAGCACTGGGAGCCCTTCGCCGACGCCCTCGCCAACGCCCCCGACCCCGACGCCCTCCTGCAGGTATGCGTTCAGTCCTTCTCTACTCCTCACCTTCGTTCTAGTAGGTACGTAATCAAGTTGCAGGATCTGTTTGTGCAAACTGACTCTCACACGAATAATAAATACTAGCACTTGTTTTCCGGAGTAACAAATCAAATTAGTGCTTGAAGCTAGCATCCAAATCCCAAACTACAACCAGACACATGTACCATCAATTCAGCAATCAAACTAATGCCTGTTATTTTTCGCCTCATATGCAAATGCGAATGCTAATACCATTTCTTCTCTCCGCAGCTGGTCCTTCAGTTTGTCAAGGACGAGGGAATTCCATTGGGGGGCCACCACAGAGCGCAAGTGCTGCTTGGCAGAGATACTAGACCAACAGGAGGGTACCTCCTTGGTGCCGCACTGCAGGTATGCCATTTCGATCTGTTCCTTCGCTACATTTGTACTCATAACAATTTGCAGATTCAATCTAATTGGACTTCTATTCAAACTGAAGGGGATAAATGCGGTAGTTGGCTCACACACAATTGATATGGGAATTTTGACCACCCCTCAACTGCATTGGATGGTCCGGTGCAAAAACAAAGGCATCAAGGCTTCCGAGTCAGATTATTTTACACAACTTATCAACTCGTTCAGGTTACTTTCTAGCAACTGTCCTGCTTCTTTAGGCTCTCATGAGCTACTAGCGTCTTTTATGGTGAGTTTCTAACACTAAATTTCATCAGGCGTATGTTGGAATTAGTGCCAAAAGATAAAGGTGGAGATGAGCTTGCCAAGAAACTAATTGTGGATGGAGCAAATGGTATTGGTGGGGTGAAGCTCGAACAAATAAAAGCAGAGCTTTCAGGCCTGGATATTATTGTGAGGAATTCGGGTAAGGAAGGAGAAGGGATACTAAATCACATGTGTGGTGCTGACTTTGTTCAAAAGGAGCGAGTTACTCCTCATGGCTTTAGCTCTGAAGATCTTGGTGTCAGGTGAGAGCTTGGTTGTTAGTCATGTTTGATGCTTGTCTATTTTTTTTAGTCAACTTACTATTTTCGTCTAGCATTTCAGGTGTGCAAGTCTGGATGGTGACGCTGATCGACTTGTCTACTTCCGCATGTCATCAGCTAGTGACAATAAGGTTGATCTTGTTGATGGTGACAAGATACTATCTCTGTTTGCCCTGTTTATCAGAGAGCAGCTAGATATTATCAATAAAAATGGCAGTCAAGTAAACAAATCATTGCCTGCAAGGCTTGGCATAGTTCAGACAGCTTATGCAAATGGAGCGTCGACACAGTTTCTCAAGAACCTTGGCCTTGAAGTGGTATTCACTCCTACTGGAGTGAAATATCTGCACAAAAAGGCTTTAGAGTATGACATTGGTATATATTTTGAAGCCAATGGACACGGGACTGTAGTATTCTCGGAGGATTTCATTTCTCAACTAGAGTCATTAAGCAACGAGCTCTCTCAAGCTGCAAATGGTAAACTCTTGCCATCGGTTCTTTCTTCTTATTCAGCCTCCTAAACGTTTTGTTTGATGTGGTTGATCTTGATGCCCTTCCTAGGTTCAGCACAGTATCATGCTGCAATGAGACTGATGGCAGCTAGTCAGCTGATCAATCAGGCAGTTGGTGATGCTCTGAGTGGTCTGCTTCTAGTGGAGGCTATTTTGCAGTATAAGGGATGGTCATTTCAGAATTGGTGTGAACTATATAGTGATTTACCCAGCAGACAGTTGAAGGTACGTACCGTGACCTTTGACTTTCCTTGTGTTCCCTGAAGATGACGAAAACTATAAATATTTCACCTATTCTTTTCATTCAACTACTCGTTTCTCATGTAAGACTTTAGTTACTAAGATTACGGGACAAACGAGTCCTCATAATACAATTAGTTAACTTGTTACTTTTTTTCAGGTGAAAGTTATTGATCGAAGTTCAATTGTCACGACAGACGCAGAGACAAAAGTTAGTCAACCTTCTAGTTTGCAAGAATTGATAGATAAGGAGACTGGTAAGCACCAAATTAATCACGTCAAGTAATCTAACGGTTGTGTATCCCATTCTTGTAAGTCCAATTTACTTCGTGTTAATGTGTTTGATATTCAAATTGTGATGTCATTGCAGCCAACTATACTCACGGCCGATGCTTTGTGCGTCCATCTGGTACAGAAGATGTGGTACGGGTGTATGCCGAGGCATCAACACAGGTGGAAGCCGATAGTCTTGCAAAATCTGTAGCACGCCATGTGGAACACCTTCTTGGATAACCATTTACAGTCTTGTTTGCCATTTTGACCAGATTAAATTTTCTAGGACAATCCCTCCTGCGTTTCAGTTTGTAACTTTTACATCCTCAGTCCAAACTTTCGAATTTCATTGTTGATATGCACAGAACAGAAATCAATTGGTTCTTGTATCTAAACATCAAAAAGGAATTGAACAGCTGTAAAATCGTTCCCTTCCAGTACTCATGCTTCCTGATGGATTTTGTGCATCTGTTTCGACAGATTGAAAACTCATTTGGCTCCTTATTCGTAAAGTTAATCTAGTCCCTTTATTTGTTATTCATTTGATCAACAACATATGGGTCCTGGGCCTACATTATCATAGACAGGCATCAATTTCCCAAAAAAAAAACTGATGGCAAATTAAGAAATTTCTAAGATTTTTAATGGAAATAAACAGTAGCAAATAACAGCAACTTAGTCTTTTTACAAAGACCATTGACAGAATAAAGGCCAGCATTTACATTGTCTCGTGATTAAAAAAAAGTGATAGCATACTCAAATGCCTTAAAAATCAGTGGACTGTCACTCTAACCAACGTGCCAACATGCCATTTTTTCGTATTTCCGACGTGGCAGGCAGTGCCACATGTCCCTTGTGATTCTTTCCATGATAGTATGCAGCATGCATCATAGAACAGCTAAAAGGTGCGCCCTGTTCCGGGATCTACAAGAAACGACTGCAGTCCGCATATGGGCATGGAGATGGTGATGGGACACAAATGCATGGAGAGGCAACATGCCAAACCAACCAGTCTCCACACGCGATGTTGACATGTCGGCCTCATGCACACCGGGCCCACGTGTCCGTAGCTAAAGTACAGAGAACAACTAACTAAACGGTCAACAATCGCAGAACGCATGATTTTAACGAGAACGCACTTGCAGCAACGGGGATTACGAAAGGAAAGATGTCAAAACTTGAGAACGACTCGTTGGGTAGAGCGTGAAGAAAGCCCAAGAAATTTGAAATTCTGAAGGCACACACAAACTTTCCACAAGGTTAAAAAGGATTTCGTACGAATTTCATGGATTTTTTATGATGTCCAATGACCGTTTAAGAAACTACCACATATCAATCAAATCTGACAAAACTCCAGCAAAATCCTTGCAAACGTAGTCATCCGATGGAACTGCGTTGTTGGGAGGACATTTAAAAACACGTTATTTCTCCAGGGTAACAACTTATTAGCCTGACAGTTCATTTATTCAGTAATGTTAATGTGCAGACAATTCCATACTAGTAATATATGAATTCGGGTCATTTCAGTGTCAGCGTTTCCACGAGGCACGATACGAAATGTTAAAGACAATGGGTCCCTATACTTCCATATTGCATGACTGAATTTAGAGAGTACAAAATGCAATCTATACCTTTCTTTCCTTGGTTGTCTGGTAAACATGGAAGTAAAAATTTACAGTCGTTCTTCACATGAATCAGGAGATGGTGTTTTTGTTCTAAGGAATTTTGCAACAATGATGTACGGACGAGACAGATTAAATGAATAAATTGAGTAGGTAATCAACAAATGGAGAAAAGGGTGGAAATGTAAGGGGTGTGGGGTGGAAAATGTCGGGGAAAGTTGCTCTTTGCTTTTTCATGCTTGCGCTCATCAAGATGAACTTCAGTATTCACTGGCTCTGCTCCAGCTAAGCCTGCGCTTGCTCCAGGTAAGCTGGAGGCAGAAGGAAACATCAAATCATCGGCTTCATGGCCTAAATCCCATAATGCCTCACTGAGTATTCCAGCAGCTGTTGGCTGGGGCAGATCATCTCTTTCACTCTCATACCATTTTTGTAGATTTTGAATGTTGGAATTGTCCTCACGTTTTCGGCACGTGCAACAGCAGGGCTCTCGTTCACATCGACCTGAAGTGGAGAGCAAAATGTCATGTTAATGTAGTCTAGATAAGTAGATATGGGATGGTGAGGTGGATGGCCTTGTATGTTGCTAGTTACCTTGAGGAAATTAACAGATGGGTATCTGGTGCACAGTGTGTTCACAAATGGGGAAATCTTGCAGCACTGCTGATTTGAAGGTGTCATGAAATGGACGACTGAAACACCTGTAAATTTCAAACAGACCAATAAAATAAATCAAATAAAGAAAAGCTAAGAATTACTACTACAGCTAGAGGCTAGAGCACAAGGCTGATAGGGAGCAAGTGACCAATAGTAAAAGACAAAAGGTGACCAAATTATGTACTTCCAACCAGCATTAGTACAATGATAGGAAAACAAATGCCATGTGAAGATTGCTTGCACGTCAGAAAACAGTAACAAGTACTGCCAACCTGCGGTGCAACCTCATGCCTATGCCTATTAGAAAAGGTCAAGATTGTCGTACTAATGTTCTGTTCAATAATTACTCATCTGCAAGTCAACATCAGCGGCTGCATGTGCAAGGAATGAGCAGCAGAGGAAACACAACATTTCAAATTCATGTTTACAGAAACAGTTAAATGGGACAGCCTAGTCTTGACTCTTGAGTAGCAATACAAACGATTAATAGTGATCTGATTCTGTTACCCGTGTCAAGGGTAAATCTAACAAAAACAGACGACAAAACAGAGGAGGGTGCTTGTGAGATCCAGTTGCACCGCACCTAGGTCAACAGCTATCGCTCCCTTTGCGATAGACAAACAAACTGAACAAGAAAGATAGGGAGTTAAGGACACTGAGGCCACTATTATGTATCAGCACTTTTGCATCTGCCGAAGATTCAAAACCCACTGACTCTGGGATCAGCTTGATTAGATGCTGGTAATATTTGGTTGGTGAGCTGTTCTGAAGTTGAGCATCCAATGTAAGGCTAAGCTCTCCATCAGATACTGTTCTCTCTATGGAAGGCTATTACTTGATAAGTTGATGTTCTTATTCGCTATCGGAACTAAAGGAATGGATACATGTTTTAGTGAATTGTAGCTATGCATGGATACATGAAAAATGGTCTTTTAATATTTTCTGCTATTATAGGCAATATAAGATTTCCAAGAAGTTTGTGCAGTAACAACAAAAAAGAAGTCATGAACCAAAATTAAGAAATAATAAATGTGGCTGGTTATAAGACTAACCTGGCAAAGATGTAGCCATTTGGAACTGTTCCATTCCTGTAATTGCTTCAACCTCTCCTCCAAACTTCATGTTGGATACCTCCTCACCACGAGATGACTTGAGAGCAACCTGGGCGTGGAAATAGGCCTCAGCAACCTCCGTATCATTTGGAAGTTCCTTTCTGAGAACCTCATAATCCTTCACAGATTCTGCCCATTGCTCCATCTAACAACCAAAAGAGCAATAAATAAAGTTGCTTTTGAGTCCCAAAGTCTAAATCGGGAAAAGCGGCAAAAAAAAAACAGAGAGAAAGCGTTGCAGAAAAAAATTGTGCTACCTTGCCGTACGATGCTGCCCGCCTGAGCAAAGCCTTGGTATAATTGGGATGAATCTTGAGAGCTTCATTGCAGTCCTCAATTGACTTCTCCCACTGCCCAAGCTTAAACCTACAAGCTGCTCTATTACAGTACAGGACTTTATTCACAGGGTGTTGTTTGAGCCCTTCACCATAAGCAAGGCAAGCTTCTGAAAATTTTCCAGAATTGAAGAGCTCGTTCCCTAGAGATCGTGCTCTAGCCACAGATTTTACTTTGTTATGCATAGCTACCACTTCACTGTTTCCTGGATCTATTATCCTTGCCTTATCTATGGAGGAGACAGCATGGTCAAACCTGTAAAATGTTCAGGAGTGTCAAATCATATGATATGAAGCTATAGCAGGTAACCTGCAAGTACCTGCTAAGTCAAAATACTTTTGAGTAAGGTTGTCGAGCTTCTTTGCTCTCTCTCATAGCTATGCTCAAAGGCAACCGAGTGTTATTTGGCTACAGTTTGTTATAACAGGAAAAATGTACTAAAAAGAGAAAGAATGAGTTACATAGACATGATAACTTGGTAGCACAGCATTTTTCCATTTAGTCAGGTGGGAAGAAGGATCATAGTATTAACCAGTTAACTTATTTGTGTGTATGTAGTGGGAAACAGGTGAAGTTGCAGAATTACCTTCCCAATGCCATGTCAACTTGGGCATGTACATAGAAGAGGTAAGCGTTGGCGAGGAACCCACAAAATTTAGTGTCTGAGGAGGATGAAGATGAATAATCCAATTTGGAGGCACTAGCGATAGCCAGATCAGCCTCATCGAGTAGGTTGAGCCGCAGAAGGGCTTCTGCTCTAGTAGCCAAGAGCTGAAAATGTGAATTAGATAAGTGGTATGCCCTTTAACCAAGAGACGGTTACCATATCAGATTAGGTGAGGGGTAGAATCTAACCAGAGCAGAGGAATCAGCTCCAGCCGCAATAGCGGCATCACTTTCTCTTAGGGCACTTTTCCAGTCCCCAGCCTTACGTGCATCCAGACATCTCCCCAAGTGCTTCTCCACTGTTTGCAATTTGTGCAACTCTAGGAGGTCAGGCTGTGGGGCTGCAAGGGATAGGTGCTTCAGAGCGTCTTCAATGTGTCCTAGCCTGAAGTTCAGTAAGATCAGATAAAAGAAAGTGGCATAAGTGAATAATTCAGGAATCACATAATCAATCAGTCCAACTCATGAGAACAATACAAAGGATCAATGATGGCTGCACAAAAGAAACGACCATGAACAATACACCAAACAAGGAAATCAGGTTTAAAAAACTAGCTAATAGGACTGCATTGAACGTCTATAGGTTTACTATTTGTGGTTTTATACCAAACTAGCATTTCTAGTTCTCTGGAAACTAGAAAAGCAACTAATTCCGAGATACATACGAAGGGAATGGAGAGCGACACACAAGGCAGCGTTCAATAATCAAATGGACCTGGTTCCACATGGATGCCTAGCATTCTAAAGTAAGATAGCACTCACAAATACATTGAGCCTATTGTGGAAATAGCCCCCCATGAGCAACCAATACTGAACCATCATACCCATGACCGTTTTGTGAGCTCTACTAAAAATAGCAAAGTTTAGGATTGAACTCGAGATACATCATCGTGGCAATGGCAAACCACTCTAGCATATGATTTTCTTTAGGTGAGACTGAGATCGTCCGAGCAAAGCACAGTCCATGCTGTACACGAAGCTCTGCCTTCACCGACAATGCCGAAAGGGAAAAGGAAAATGGCACGAAAGCCACAGATCCGAGAAGCGATCTTTGTGCCGCCCACGCAAGCAAAGCAATCCATTCACCTTATGTGCAGGGAGGCGAGGCGGTGGTGCGCGCGGCCGTACGACGGATCAATCCGGAGCGCCTCCTCGCACTCCTTGACGGCGTCCCCGAGGCGGCGGAGCCCAATGAGCGCGGCGGCGCGGTTGCCCCTGCACGCGGCATTGTCGGGGCAGAGTGCGAGCGCGCGGTCGTAGAGCTTGAGGGCCTCCTCGAAGCACCCCTTCCGGTACTGCTCGTTGCCGGCCCTCTTGACCTCCTCGGGGTCGGCGGCCGCCATGGCCCGCCTGACCATGGCGTCGTCCTCGGATGCCGGCGCGGCGCCGCCGCTGCGCGAGCGGACGATGCTCCCGTGGCCGTAGTTGGCGGTGCCCGAGCCGAGCACGTCGTGGCGGGACGCCCGCGGCGGGGGCGGGGGCGGCGGGGTGGCCGCGGAGCAGGAGGGGAGCGGCTTGGCGATGCGGCCGGAGGGGCAGATGTTCCCCGCCGGGAGCGCGTTGGTGAGCGGCGAGGTGGCGGAGCTGGAGCAGGCGCTGGCGCCGGAGGTGAAGATGAGCGGGCCGGAGCCGGTGCGTCGGTGGCCCGGGCGCGCGGCCCCGCGCGGGGGCGCGTCGGAGGGGAGCGGGATCTCGCCGGAGTGGCTCCTCCGCGAGGCGAGGCCGGAGGCATGGGCGGGCGGGGCGCGGGAGACGGAGCCGGAGGAGCCCGAGGAGGAGCTCGGGGTGGGGTGCTTGGAGGAGGAGTACGGGAGCGGGGAGACGGGCGAGAGGCGGCCCGGCGGGAGCGTGTCGGGCTTGTCGGTGGAGGAGAGGAGCACGGCGGCGGCGAAGGCGTCGGAGAGGGTGTCCGGCATTGGCGCCGGCGGGCGGTGGGACATTCCGCCGAGCGCCTGTGGATCTCGCGGCGGCTGGGGTGGGGGGTGGCTGGCTCGCTCCCTGGCTAGTGCGGCGGCATGGGGGGGAGGAAGGAGAGGGAAGGGATGGGGATCTCGTGAAGGGGAGGGGCGAGCGGGCGAGGGAGCGAGGAATGATGAAGGCTAGGGAGGGGAGGAGTGGAGTGGGGGTAGATTTGCTTTGCTTTGCTGCGCCTGCGCGCTCCTCCTCTCCCTCGGCGGGGCGGCCGGGGCAGCCGCGCAGCGTGGGCGGCGGCGGCAGTAACACGCCGTAACAGCGGGCGGAGGCGGGGAGTGATTACTGGTTGACGAGCCCAGTGATTGATTTGATTCCCCTTCCTGGGCGCGGGCGCTGGCTTTCCCCCCGGAGCCCGAAACAAAGTGGGGTTTGCCCTTTCCTTCCCGTTCCGTTCCGTGGGCCAACGCCGCGTGCCTACCTGGCACAGGGGCTGCCTGTTCGGCTGTTCCTACTTCCTGGCTACTGCGCCGGTGAATTCCGTTTCCTTCGGGCCTCGGCCGCTCGGTGGTCGTCGGCGGCGGGCTCTGCTTGCTCGGAGACCTGGGTGGTGCGCGTTTTGCTTGTTTTGCCGGTCTTCTTTTGGCTGTGAAATGGGAAATGCGTTGAAAAAAAGAAACTCGATTACATGGGAAAGCGAGACCAAACAAAAACATTGAAACGAAGTGATTGATTTTCAAAGCAAGGGCAAAAGCATTAGTCAGCTTGGCCTTTTATGGCCACTTTAATTTCCATAAGCAAAAGGGGAGGGAAAAAGGGAGGTGCACAGGTTAAGAATTTCTACTCATCTTAAATAAGGTAAGAGTTTCGGGTTGAGGATTCATATTGGACTTCAAGAATAACCGCAACAGTAAGTCGACCAGGTGGTGCTGGGTGGAATTAGGATGGCAAGGCAAGGCGGGCTTTCATGGGAGTTGGTATTGTGGTCAAAACGTTAGGGAATGAATGTAGGGCTAGGGTGTAAAATTAAGAGGGTTATTGGTTAGTATGGCAGTAAACTATAGCAGTGGATACAAGGGCGGTAGCCAATAAGGATGCAGATTAGAAGGGTGGGTGAGAGTATCACGACGCGGAATAAGTCTTGTCGATGTGGATGAAGAAATTTGGATGGAGGAGAATTGAAGGTAAAAGCCACGTGGCTCATTGGATTCAAATCTCGTACCATGCTTGAAAAGTGCTATGTGTTAAAAAAAACTTTAGATGTTTTATTTGAGCTTAGGATCAATCCGTCCTCGACCATGGATTTTGTCAAGATTGCTCCATGGCTTGTTCTAGAGAAGGTACATGACTTAGGACAAATAAAGTGATGGATCAAGACATTGCATCAACAAGTGGATTAGATTAAGCAAAAGGATAGTATGATCATACTGCCATTTTTCCTCTTTGTTTTCTTCTTTAAATTTGCCGTACTCTTATTTCTCCTTCTCGTTCCTATTTGTTTTTTTTTTCTCCTTCAAAACCTGACTTTGACTACTACCTATGGCACATTTGCACTGCACCTATTTTTGCTCTATGTTTCCAAACGAATCTATCAAAACATCATTTGTCCGCGGGTGGTGTGAGTACTTTGCTTCCCTCTGTTGCTCCATCATCCGGGCTCCTTATCCGTTCACACTCGGTCATTATAAAGATTTGCTCAAACTGCACGGGGCTTTTTATGCGCAGAATCTTACTTGTGCACCACTCGTCTTCTCCTATACCATCTGGTCCTCTCAGAGATCGAGTTGAGTGCCCTACAAGTAGGCAGACTACATCGATCCATTTAGTTTCTTAAAGACTTCTATTTCCATCAGAGACAAGTTAAGGGAAATGGAAATTACCTATTAGGTTGCTGCGGTCAAGAGGTATTGCAATTTTTTTATCGCGGATAATATAAAGAACAAGGAAATGAACCTAGCTCAACTGGTTAGGGTGGGAGGTGTGGTCGTGCATTCTAACCACTCAGATTTGAGTTCCCTCTAGCTCAAATTTAGATGCATACTTCTTATTCTTAATGGAAAAATCACCTAGCTCCTTCTAAGCCGATCTAATTTTTTTTTATAATATAGAGAACAAAAACATAAAGCACGATATGGCACCTCCTAAATCAAACACCGCAATTGTTCCAAAACTGCAGTATTAAACAACCACAACTTGGGCACTGATCAATCCAATGCATCTCAACTTGTTGCACCTAAAATATCATCAAATGGTGCCTAGGATTCACATGCGGACCAGCCCCTTTATCCGGCCATTAGCGTTGTTAATTTGCTAGGCACAAAACAAAGCAGAATGCCTACTTAGCTGTAGTAGTAGGTGGATCCAAATAAACAGCAAAACCATGGTGGGTTATTAGACTGACCATGCATTATATTCAGCTAGACCTCCTAGAATCATTCATTCCGCAAGAACCCTAGCTGCTAGCTGATGCTGTAGGTGCTGGTGTGATGGAAAGGAGTTGCTGCCGATGGATGCGAGTGAAGCATGCGTGCATGTGAATATGTGATGACCATGGGAATATGTTTGTTTGTTTAAGATGGTCATGCGTGGTTCGTGTAGGTCCCTTGAGCAGGAATTCAGACTTTATTCGGATCATACATGTCAGCATGCAGCATGCGTTGCGTGGGCGACGGCGATCCATCCTGAAAAGACTCAAAACAATCCGCAAACAATTCAAGGATGCACACTGATCGCTCCTTCCGTCTGCCCATCTTCTGTGATTGTGTCATCCCAGACTTTCCAACGCATACTAGTGTAGTCCATCTAGCTAGGAAAATTATTAATCGTTCTCTGTGATTTTGCCTGGTGCTGCAAGAAAAGAAGAAGAAGAAGAGGAAAACTGCTGAAAATTAAAATGGTTCTAGCTAGCTTGGTGGATCGATCCAATGGATGGACCGACCGACCCAAAATGAATAAGACGCCGGTCTGAAAGCCTGAAGCCGAGGGATTATAGAATTGTGGTCAGATCTCAGCTAATCCTATCGATTCCCATTCCACCGTGGCAGTGCCAGATGGGAAGGACCGGTGGCTTTTAACCGAGTTGGCGTGTGGTGGTGTGGACGGGAACTGTGCTCTTTCTGGAAACATGACGCTGTCCTTGGGGGGAGTGGGGAATATTTGGTGGCGTCATGCGACGTCACCTGCAAGCTTTGCAGTCTGCACGCGTACGTAGCCTTCGCTTTCCGCTGCGTGCGTACTCCACTGTGTACGCACGGGCAAATAAAATTCGCCAAGCTGGACTGTATTGTACACCCACCACCTGCGCAGTATGTAGCAGCTGAGCTGTGCTGGCTCTGTCTGCGTACATCTATCTAGCTGGAGCGCGCGTGCGCATCTAGCTCTCTCTCTCTCTCTCCCCGGGAATGGGATATTCCACTTCCCACCAGGAGCCCAGCCAGGAGGCGAGGATGTCGCCCGTTTTATTTCAGGCCGTGCCGACTGCCATCCTGCAACCTCCTCCTGCATGCCACGCCGTGCTCAAATTTGCATGCTCTCCATCGACATGGCGTAAATAAAAGATCAGACATGCGTGAGACGTGCACGGGAGCTAGAGCCTGAACGCCGAGGTCGTCCACAGTGCTAGCTGCGTACGTGTTGGTGATGAGAGCTCAAAGCTTGCAAATCCATCGATGCTGCCCATGCACTGCGCACTGCACATTTTCAGCATTTCTTGAGTACCTTTTTTCTTTCTTTCTTTCAACAAATAGCCGTGTTTCTTGCTCTTATCTACATATACTTCCTCCATCTCAAATCACCACTATTCGTTTTGACTTTTTTAGATATATAATTTTTTACTACTTAGGCAAGTCAAAACGAACGATAATTAATTTAGGACGGAAGTAGTAAGCTAATAAGGGTCCTTTAGCCAGCTAGTCTAATGGATGGAGTATTTTGTAAGGTTAATTTACTAGGTGTGATTGCTTGTTTTTACCATTACAAAAATAAAATGTTGGCCGTGGATTATTACTGCGGTTGTTAATTTATTTTCTTTGAAGATTATCCAAAGTATACTACAAAACTCTCCGGTCGCTACTAAAAAAAATGTGACCAAGAACAATAACCCTCAGCCGTTTGACAAACCCCTGAGAAATATCGAATATGTGGCGTAGTGGTGGTCGTCAATACCTCTCAATATATGCTTCACTCGTCCACATGGGCTTAGCTTCTGAGTAAATGACAATATGCTAGTCGGTCAATGTGGCTGAGGCATGCATGTTGTACCAATGTTGAAATTAGACCTGATATAATACAATAATCTCCTTCAGGAATCAGGAGCTCTATCCAGTTGGCAGCAGGGCGAATAGTTTAGGTCTCTGGACTCCACGTATAATTGCCACTAAACTACAGTTCAAATGTATGCCACACGGCCATGCATGTGTATACACAAGGAGAATCTAATCTCTACTCCAGCCACGCGAGATCTCAACCAAGCAGGTATAGCGCCACATGGGCGTCGCTCACCAAGTGGAGATCGAGAAGCCAAGCAATGCAATGGTGGTGCGCCAGACTGTTGACGAGGAGGCGGCCCAGAATCAACAGA
>NC_028454.1:13460442-13557570 GCF_000263155.2 Setaria italica | reverse complement strand
TACCGTTAGATTACCAAGCTCTCGTACACCTAACATTACTTACCTATTTAAGCTACCTCTATTTGTTACATCTTGCCTTTCTACATTGTTTTTTTTCCTCACATGCGAAACCTTGTAATGCAAGGGCAATGACCTAACAAGAGCCTCAGAGGGAGCTCACTGCAGTGCCAATGCAACCTGTACGTGTGGGTGTGAACAGTAGGCGTGTGCATGCTCATCAGCTACCTGAGAGCAGCTTGCACTGAGACAGGTTAAAAGTAGGGAACCTGAACTGATAGACGATGGATCTCATCTTCAGATGCGAACAGTACCTAGCCGAGTTTAATAGTGCCTGCACGAGGTTAACAGCGAGCGGTCGATCGATACAAGATAAAGAGATTCCTAGAACGGGTCAAGCAGCAGGGTGGTGGTCTGGCTTATTGCCCGGCCCTGCAGATTCGATCTCCCAGCTGCTGTGCATGGATTTGACTGTTGCAACACATGGAATGATGGGAATCTCTCTTTGCTAGCTCCTGCATCTTTGCGAACGCTTCCTTGTTTACAAGGGGACAAGCGATTCGTGGAGAATTTAAGATCTCAGAGAGATCCTTTGGCTGTGTCCTCGACTCATGGAGGGCACTGTAGACTGTAGAGGCCTCTGATTGTTCTCCTACCCTCTAAGAATTTGACTCCGTTGTATTGTATATATAGGGCCTGCTTTTCCACTGACCTGATGATGCATAGGGTTACACTGTTGCAGCAATTAAGGTAGATGCATGCATGTTAGTGCAACAGTGTTTGTGATGCAGTGTCACAACATACAAAGAGATTTGGTTAGATGTTTGCGAAATTCAAATTTGAAATCAGCACCGTTCTCGTACCATACCGGTCTTGATTATTGCTGGTCAGATTAATCGGTTGCTTTGCTGGGTTGGTTATCTCACCGGCATTAATCTGAGTTAGTGATGAGTTCTGCACATGCAGGTGAAAGAATGTACATGCATCTGTCTGAAAGTGAGAAAAAGACGAGTAAAAGGCTGCCATCTGCATACATAAAGTGATCCTGCGTAGCTACAGTAAATTTAAATTACAGCGGGAGTGATTCTCTTACAAAGTAGTTACTAAGCATTCAGGGACGATCAAAATGCTCGTACAAAACAAGGTACCAAAAGGTGAATAAGTGATACAAGCACTGGAAACCCGGGCTTCAGAAACCACTCCAGTTTGGACAACCGTAGTAAATCAGTGCAGCTTCTTCTTTAATTGCCTAGCGACTAGTACGTGAATAGGTATGAAACTTGCAAAGGAGTATCTCAGTATCGTGTTCATGCATGACAACCTAACTCCTGACGCTTAGCAAATCGATGCGTCTTCTCTGAATCATCTATCCGTCAGGAAGAGGAGCTGGAGGACTCGAACGTGGAGACCCTCCGGCGCTTGTTCAGGAGCGACGCCCTGGGCGCGAACTCGAGCGCGGAGTTGGCTTTGTCGAGGACGGACTGGAGCGCGTGGCGCACGGACTCGGCGACGCCTCTCACGTCGCCGCCGGGCGCGCCGCACGGCGGCGGCGACACGAGGAAGGTGAAGCGGACGCGGCCGCCGAGCGTGGTGACCTCGGAGCCGACGACCCTGAGCCGCAGCGGGCGCAGCGCGCTCTTGATGTCCGCGAAGACGTCGGCGCCGTCGTCGCAGCTGAGCGTCGCCTTGACGAGGAAGCCGCCGCCTGCGCCGTGGTGGGACGGTGACGGTGGTGCCGCGTCCGGGACCACCAGCTCGACGGCGACGTCGTCCGCGTCGGCAGGGACGGCGCAGTGGGTCCTGATGCGCGCCGCGCTGGCCTTGAGCTTCTTGACATGCGTTATTACTTCGGCGAGCAGCGCGGCCTTTTCCATCTGCAGCATGCCAAGGGCAAAAAGGGGATAAACGTCAGGGTCGCCTCGGTTTGGGCTTTCGGCCCGTAAAGACAGCAGCCCAGGTACAAGAACTGGGCCTCCATGTTCCGTGGTCAGTTCACCCTGGGCCAAGAGCCGGACCATGGCAGTTGGCACCGGCGCGGCACGCCGCCGGCAACCCGTAGCGCCGGTGCAACGACCCTCGCCACCGCATCCGCATCTGCGCCTAGAACGTTCATGTGCCGGGACAATCTACTAGCTACAGGAAGGGGGGCAGGAGGAGGAGTAACTGACCTTGTCGGTGCAGGGCACCATGGTCCGGAGCGTGGCGAGGTGCGCGTTGATCCTCTCCCGCCGCCGGCGCTCCGCCTCGCTGTGGCTCTTGAGGGCCATCGCCACCTTCTCGGCCCGGTGGTCACCCTTCCGCTCCGGTGCCTCCAGCTCCGCGGAGGCAGCAGCGTCCACCTCCTCCGTTCCGCCGTCAACAACGACAGGCGACGTCGACGCGCCGCCCAGCTGGCCAAGCCCATACTCTTCATATCCATGGCCGCCGCCGCCAAAGCCAAAGCCACCATAGAACCCGTCGAAGAGCCCCCCGGCGTCACCGAAGGGCACAGAGCCCATGCCGTCGTGAAAAGCTTCCAGAACGACGACGACGGTCCACAAGGCGCAAGAACATAACAGTGCAGCTGCAACTTGCCGGCGAAAAGAAGATGCAACTGAGAAGTCAGAGGGCACAGCTTCTTGAGCTGATGACACGCCACAGGAGGAAGGCGATCGGCATATAAGATCAAGACTTCCTGCCGTGTTTCCTCGCAATCCCAACAAGGCACTGCGAGTGCGAGCCGAGCAAGAAAGAGGCGGTTGCTTGTCCCGAGGGATCAGCAGGGACAAGACAGCTCGCGCACCCAAGAACTTGCGGTCACAAGGGCCAAGCACACGCGTCCAGAATGTCCACGCACGCGACAGGATCGGAGGGAGCAGAGCCCAAGCGCCCCTGTTCCCCAAGGCCCCGCAAGCTCCGGCAAGGAAAACGGCAGCGAGACACACAGGGAGGCAGGGCAAGGAAAGCGGCGGCGGCACCAACACCCTGGTCCCCAAGGACAGGGCCCGGACACGAGCCCTTCTCCCGAGACCGCCGCCCCGGCACGGCAGGGGCTCGTGGGAACAGACCCGCGACGAGATCACACGAAAAGCAGAGCCATGTCGTCGTTCCAGGACGGGCGGGGGGCGGCTAGCAGACCGAGGAACCTGTTGGAGAACAGAGAGGAAAGGGGAGGGGGGAGACAAGAGACCGGCCAGCTGAGCCTCTCAGGTGCCTGGAGGCCGGTTTGGAGGGCAGGACCAGAAGGGGAGCCTGACTCGCCGCAGCTTCCTCTGCTCCGACTCCGCCTTGCCGCCGCCGGTGCCGGCCCGCCGAGCTCCGCCGCCGTGTTGCAGACCCATTGGTGGCTTCGGTGAACTCCTTGTGTTCCGGAGGGTCTAGTGGAGGGAGTGTTTCATCTTTATGAAAGGGATCATCTTCTCATGCAGATGAAGGTGATATGTTTCGGGCCGACCTCGGAGCTGCTTCCTCCTCTCGGTTTGGTTCTTGGTGTTGGTGGTTGGTGTTTTGGTCTTGTGGCTTTCAGGAACTTCTTTCTACTCTGTGATGAGAGGACAAGGCAAACTTGAGCTCTCGGGATGCTCTACAGCCTGGAGGTGGAAGACGGACCAGCTCGAGCTCGGGTTTGAGAGCGAGCGAGAATATTTGTAACTTGTGTGTGTTCTTGTCTGATTTGACATTGTTTTTCCTGCGATTGACGTAGAGGATAAGGACCGGTTGCATATTTTCTATGTTGCTTGCTGGGCTTGTTATTGGTTTGCTTGCTTTTGGCTCCTTGCACTTTGTTTGGATTTCCTTTTCCCGTCCTGATAGCGCCACAAAGAATTTCTTGATGTACACATGCCTTGAGGATCGACACTTACTTTCCAGTAGTTTTCACTAGAGAAGAAGTGTGCAGATTGTTGTTGTCCGATCATTACGTCCCCGGAATCTAATGCCAGAGCTGCTGAGCTAATGCAATTTGTGCAGTGCAGGGACTCCCTCAAAGTACTACACAACAGCATGGATGATATAACAATGTCCGGAACCAATGCCAACATAAGGATTTAGTTTTTCTCTGGATTTTCTAGTATTTAGTTCCAATTCGTACTAACGAGAAGTTCCAACGGTTCAGTTTTGCTGAGAAGTTCACCATATCATTCACAGGTTTACACGGTGAAATGATATGATTTATGATGGCTGGGGTGTTTGGATACCACCCGCTAAAGTTTAGCACCTGTCACATCGGATGCTTGATACTAATTAGGAATATTAAATGTAGGCTAATTACAAAACTAATTGCACAGATGGAGTCTAAATCGCGAGACGAATCTATTAAGCCGAATTAGTCCATGATTTGATAATGTGGTGCTACAGTAACTATTGCTAATGATGGATTAATTAGGCTTAATAGATTCGTCTCGCGAATTAGTTCAGGGGTTCTGCAATTAGTTTTATAATTAGCTCATGTTTAGTCCTCCTAATTAGCATCCGAATATCCGATGTGATACTGCTAAAGTTTAGCACATAGTATCCAACACCCCTTAATGCAAGCCATTTGTAGTCGAAGCGGGAAAAAAAAACAAGCATAAATCTATGGTTATTCAGGTCCATGTGTTGATCTACAACACCTTGATAGTTTCCTGCATTTTCTTCCATGTCTCTGCCAGACTTTTTGGAGAACATGCTATTTGGATAACCTTTTGTAGAGAAAACTTGCAGAAAAAAAAAAGAAAACATGATGCTTGGTAGCTCAACAAGTTGCATATATTTGTATTCCCTACATGTATTTATTTATTTATTAATTATTATGGTGCCAACATAGCTCTAGGCACCTTGATGTTGCCATTTCAACCATCCTCTTTGGCTCTATACACGCTATGTCATTAAGTGTTTCATATACGATTCTGCTTCTCAAGTCGTCTGCTTAAGCTTATATACAATTCATGACATGACGTTTGGTTTGGATGCCTTCAATCAAATTATAGTCTAATAAATTCATGGATTTCAACACCTGTCCTTGGCTTTGAAATTAAACAAACACAGATGTTCTCAACCCATTCTTTTTGTTTGACTTGTAACCCTCAAACAGGTCTGATTATATAAGTACTGCAACATGGTTGACAACTCTTTTTTAAGTTCATATGCATGAACCTTACCAGACATGAACTATCAAAATAATTCACACAGCAAAAACAGCCAAATGATTTGATGCTGGGGCACATCAGATAATTAAGCAGATATGCCACCTGTCTGGCCTGAAACCTATAGCACTGCCCCTCCAGGAATTATTAAGCATTCGATGTTAATATTTGTTTAGCATTAATAGGCGGCAAATCCGTCACCATCTTTGAGGACTTCTTTATTGGAGGCTCCAGGTGCCCCTGTAGATTAGTCTCCAGCAGTCTCCCAAGTCTCCCAATAAGTATTTCCCAATAACTAGTTAATAAGGATATCCTAATATCATTTTCATCATTATTGGGAGAGTTGCTTTTCCAGTCTCCCAATAATCTCATCCCAATCCAACTACCGGGAGAGTCACAACTCCTCCTTTATTTAGAGAGAGTTAGGATGAATTATTGGGTTATCCCAATTGAAAGGTAAAGGGAGGTTGCTGGAGCACTATTTTTTTATCAATTCTTCCAATACGGTAGTTGGATTGGGGAAAGAGAGACTGCTGGAGATGCTCATGCTCTTAGTGACAGGAGCATTTAGACATTGCTTGTGACCTTCAATAGATGCATGTTTTCTATCAGAAGGAAGTATAAGTGATTGGCTGGACACACAAAGGCGATAGCAACAAGACTTAGCTAATTACTTCAGGGAGCCAATGGGGAGCCAGGAACAATCTTGAACACCTGGAGCTGAGAGAGCCTTGAGTTTTTTTAATTAAATAATTCGAGCATCCCTGTCTTGAATTAAAATTTGCATTTTAAATTAAATAAAAGTAGTCTAGAATTTTTTCAACAACTAATGAGTGTCGTACTTAATCTCTTTGTAGCGTAATCTGTTTCAGTGACAACTCTTTTTCTGATGGCCAAGCGATTGTTCACATCAAATGTCTTGCAATTGAAGTTTTGAGGGAAAAAACTGTTTTGCAATGAAAATTTGAGAGGAAAAGGTAAAATAAATATGCTGTGACAACAGCATAATTTTTCTAGCACGAGTTGGTAACATTTCTGCTCTCAGTGTCATAAATAATCTGTGCATGATATGATAGTATGATATTTATACACATAATCTAAGGATATGCAAATGGTACAGACACAGTGAAAGCAAGAGAAATTCAGATAAGAGTATAAATTAAGATGTAGTAAGCTTCTAAAATACTGTCACAATTCTTAAGCAGTAGAACTAAAACTATTCACTAGTTTTCTTAAGCAGTAGAACTAAAACTATTCACTAGTTAGTTGTGGACAGCACTACTTGGGAAAGCAACAATACACAAGTGCTGGTTAAACATATCCATAACGAAGTTTCTTTGAAGTTTCCAAAAGTTAGTTAATGATTCCTGCCTCTTTCATAACCTACTATCTCCACAGATGGCGCTAAAAACACGCTGTTCCACAAAAGGTAGTACCAGGGACATATGTTTCCTAACCGAACTTATGCCGATCAGAACACAGAGGGATGCTAAACCACGTATAAAGTGGAAGTGATATGTAGCTACAAACAACTAGAGAGTTATCATATTGTGTGATAGAGAAGTGCCAACCACTTCAAGATGAATGGGACATGCATCTATCGTAAATTTGCAGAGATCGAGTCATAGATTGGTTTAGAACATCGCATTTTCTTGTACTAAAGTAAAAGTGATCCACGTCCATTTATCGCTCTCGATTCAAGGACAAAGAGAGATTCTACTTTCCTGTTGCTTTATGCTTATGTTATTTCCATCCACAAATCGGTATTCCTGATGTGAAAGTGACAATCATAACCCACCTAAGCTTTTCTCAACAATTCTGGAGGATGCAACAGATTCCAAATCCAGAAATGACAGTTCTGGGGAATATGCTGCAGAGAATGCTTTCAAGAGTTCAAATTTGATTTTATAAATATATTCATTTGTTAGTCTTTTCTATCTGAATCCTAGATCTCAACCATTCACATAAGGATAACGTGTTTGAACAAAAGAAAAGAGTACAATGCTTATAAAAGCAGTAGCATGTACATACAGTTTACTATAACACGAAGACCAGATTGCTGGCACTAGAAAGCTTTCAATCGATCAACCAAACAGCTTCCCAGTATTTGAGAGTGCAAAGTGCAAACCCATAGTGCAATCCACACAGTAAATAGTAATCCATGATGACCAGAGCAGGTGAGAGGTTGGATGGCATGCAACTCCACGTCAAGTTTCTTTGATATGACAGAATCACAAAAGTAATTACAAGTAGTTCTTCAGACCCTCTGCCTTCTTAAGTAAAAGAACCGCGCAATAACGTTTTGAATATTTTCCCATGACGCATATTCCTGGCTTTCAGTTTACAGTGTGATGTAATAAGACTGTGCTACTGAATTGAAATGCTCAGGCACATAGAAGTATCCCTAACAGGTTCTGACATGTCTATCCACATGATGTACTGCCCACACTGCCAGATTAGTGTGAAATCACATAAATATTAACTCCTTTGCTATGCTGACGGCTTTATCTCGACCAAACAGCTTCTCAACAATGGCTAGGGAAAATTCTGTCGCAGTTCCTGGGGCTCGACTAGTGATAAGGTTACCGTCGACGACAACCCTATGCTCACATGCACTCTGATCTGTGAGCAGGTGTGACATAGGTGGAAATGCCGTTGCCTTCTTTCCCTACATACAACATCATAGATAATTCAAAGTTAGCACACCTTACAACCAGGGACAAAGCCAGGGAATTTTCACCTGGGGCGCCGAATAGCAACAACTACTTATTAAGAGGTGCCTATAGAGATCAGCCACTATTTTACATGAGAAATGTAGTGCAAAATAGAAGAAAACATTAACCATAAGGGTCCGGGGCTTCTCCTAGCCCCCAGTCTCTGTCCCTGCTTACAACTTTCTGTACAGTGTACACTATCACTGTTTCAATGAAACAACATGTCTTGTGCCCAGTTTTATGTATGCCCATGTACTGAACCGAGGATATAGGACTAGTTCTGAAAAGTGCAAAAATTGTGAGGAAGAGGAAAGTACCTTCAGTAAACCGTGGGGCTCAAGAACATGAGCTGGAGAGGCACATATTGCACCATATGGTTTATTTGATTCTGCCTGTTTCTTGAGTAAGTCAACAAGTTTCTTTGTACTAGCAAACTTCTGAGCACCTTGCAGACCACCCTGTATACAAATAAATCTCTAGTGTCAGTATGAGGCCCTTAAGAACTATACCTGGGTAGTAGAAAGAAACTCAACAGCCATGTACCGGCAAAGCTATCAAATCAAATTGCATTTCTGTTGCTTCATCCAACATCATATCAGCTATTAGGTTAAACTTGTGGCGACGGGTCACAATTTGCAACTTTTCCTCCACTGATGCAACAGTAACATCTGCTCCTGCTCTACGCAAGACATCTATCAAATTGATAGCTTCCATTTCCTCCGAACCATTAGCAACCGGCACAAGAACCTGGAGACATAAAAGGAAAAAAATTCAGCAAGAATCAAACTAATTCAGGTTAATACACCATAATTGGGAAGCATGAGTATTCTATCAAAAATATTAGCATTGGCAGCAGCCTAGGTGCTGCTGTTTGAAATATGAAACTCTTCTCCTTTTAATGAATGGCAAAGCTCCTGCCTATTTTTTTAAAGTTACCATCCTACTATGTTCACAAGTTTGTGCTTCTTCCCACTTAATTGAAAGGCCGAGCTCCTACCATTTGTTTCATAAAAGAAGATTGTGTTTCTCCATCTAAAAAAAGGAAAAGAAAAGGAAAAAACCTGCCTCCCATCCCATATTACTGTACAAGTTCTACCAAAAGACTCAATGATCACCCATAACTGATAACGAGCAGCAGTTTCAGGGAAGTAGATTTGCTACATTGTTAATGGGAAATACGAACAGTCATAAGCGAACAGAAACGAAATTGCAGATAACATGGGCACCAAGTTCCGAAGGAGGCAGCAAAAAGATACTCCTATATCAGAAGCAGTGATATAAATTGCAGAAGTTCCATAACATAAGGAAGAATACCAGAAAGCAACCTAAATGAATGAGATTATCATTATTTTGTTAAATGAGTTCAGTTTCATATCATACCTGAGGTGTACCACTGCATTTCCATTCAACTGAATTAAGCTCTTCTATGGTATATTCAACTCCATGTTGAGGGCGCACATACTGAATGAGAACAATTGCACAATCAACAGGCAGTAGAAGTATAAGTCATTTAGATTAATGAAATATGCAAAAGGAAAACAGCTGAATAAGTCATAATCGAATGTACAGGAAAACCATACCTACATAAATCACGCATCTTAACAATTATAGATATAGTTGTTTCAGGGGACTGGAAAAAAAGGGTGTCACTAAGTACAGTTGATCATGCCAAAACTGCAGATATAAACGAAATTCTAGGGTGACCAACTCTCTAACTTGTTGGATGGAATTGAAGCCGCAGCTGACAGCTCCCCAACGTAATTGCTTGATACCAAATTATCATAGGTGCAAATTAACAAAGTTCAGCTTCCTCGTGAACAACCATTAAGGCATACAATCAGCTATTTGGAACTCCCCATGTTCTTAACACAGCACAGAGAAACAGAGGAGCGTTATTGGCTTATAGCTTACCAAAGGCCCAGCAACCTCCTCCATCTTCTCTTTGCCATATAGCTGCTCCACCAAAGCAAGAGCAAACTCAATTGCTGTTCCTGGACCCTGGCTGGTCACAGCATTTCTATCCACCACCACCCTTGAGTTCACAGGGATAACCTCTGCAGTGAACTTCTCCATGAATGAGGGATAACAGGTCGCCTGCAATAGCAAATTAAGCCGCCAATTTCTCAGCATGGTACATCTTCCCAGAAAAATCGCTGCACAGAATGTCGATCAATGCCGCACCTTTAAGCCTTTCAGCATTCCCCAATAAGCCAGGGTCACTGCCGGCGCAGCGCAGATGGCACCGTAGAGGCCCCCATTCTCAGCGTGGTTCTTGACCATCTTCTCGAGTGCTTTGCAATCTCTAAGGTTAACCGACCCCGGCATTCCTCCCTGCACCAAACTAACCATCAACACCAAAAGACCATGCCATGCGTCGCCCTCCTACTTGAAGAAACCAGTCGGCAGTCGGTCCGTTCACGAAAGGCGGTTAATTTGAGAGCAAGTGGAGACCCCCGGCATGAGTGGGGGGGCCGAGGAGGTGAACGCACCGGCAGGGCGATGAGGTCGAAGGCCTCGCCCTCCAGGTCGGCGACGCGGCCGTCGGCGACGAGCTTGACCCCGCAGGCGGCCTCCACGACGAGGCCATCGTCCCCCGCTGGGTCCGTGGTGGCGATGGTAACCCGCGCGCCGGCGCGGTTGAGGACGTCAGCGGTGGCGGCCGCCTCGATCGGCTCGGTGCCGGCGGCAACCGGCACCAGCACCCGCTTGGCCTTCTCGCCGCCGCCCGAGGCGAAGGCGCGGGCGTAGAGCAGGCGGCTGGAGGCCGCGGCGGCGGCGCGCCTCACCAACGAAGATGCGGCGGCGGCCATCCGGAATTGCGAACCGTGCCGCGGGATTCCTGCCTTGCTTGCCGGAAAGATGTCGAAAGACTGGGAGATGGGTGGAGTACTGCCGCTTTGGCTTTCCTTCCCGGGAGATCAGGCTACTTGCCTACGCCAAGTTGGTTCTCGGCTTCTTGCTGCCGCCGTAGAACTGTGTAGGAGTGGGAGGAGGTGGCTGCGGATTTGCTTCGGCACCGGGCTGAGTCAGGGGCGCGGGCGGCCGTCACAACCTCACAGTCACAGGTGTCAACGAGTCGTCGCCGTCGCGTTGTTTTCCGGCGTAAACTATGCCCGTGACCCGTGGGCCGTGGCCTCGTGGGTTTCGCGCTGTGTTTCGCTTTCAGCCAGTAGTAGGAGAGTGCCGTCTCTACTGTCATACTGTGGCTGTGGATGATGACCAGGATGGCTTGATTGACACACCTGAGAATCTTGAAAAATCCTTTCAGAAGTTTACATTTTGAAAATGATTTCGAAAGTTTTCGTTTTGAACCAGATTTTTTCCGCCAGAAACAACGCGTTGCACTACTCCGATCCGCTCAATTGTTCATCGATGGCAGTTTTATTTTCTTTTTCGCTTTTTGATGAGGAATTCAAGGGTATTTGGCAGTTTTGTCATGTAACATGTTCATGGCAAAAAATCGTTTTCGTAAGATGAAGTCCACAGACGCATCGAGGCACGCATCAGTCGTGACATTCTAGAAGGATGCGAGGCTGGCGACATTATTTTCTCTCCCAGCAGCATGTCCGTGAGACGGTGACGATCCTCATGTTGATCTGGACGCACGCCGTCGTCGGCCGACACCACCACGACGTTCGCATTGGCATGGCGCAGCGCGTCGATGATCGTTATCACCTCCATCTCCTCGTTCGCGCTGGCCAGCAGAGACGAAGGGACGATTCAGAAACTTGTCTGTCCGAGATGGAGAATGCTTTGAGAATTCAGATCAGGGCAGCCGCAGGCCAAAATTAATCTTTTCAACGTACTCCCTCAAGGCCATTGGCGTTCTCCATTCCGGGAAGAGGAGGAGATCTCTGTCGTAACGTGTTAGTAGAATTTCTTCTTTCCTTTTTTTTTGGTGTGTGTAATGTAAATGTAGGCGCGGCCTACTACATGCATGCAGTAAATGGGCCACACACGTATTGCGGCCAGTTGCGAGTAAATGCGGCGCACGCCGGGCGGGCCATGCCAAATTGCCAAGTTAGTTATGTGTTCCGTACATAGGGTGTTTCCGGCGGTTCGAATACTGGTCGCTAAACTTTAGATTATCGTATTAGATGTTCGGATGCTAATTAGAAGGATTAAATATGAGCTAATTATATAAAACTAATTGTAGAACCCCTATGTTAATTCATGAGACGAATCTATTAAACCTAAATAATCCATCATAGCAAATGGTTAGTGTAGCACCACATTGTCAAATCATGTACTAATTAGGTTTAATAGATTCGTCTCGCGAATTAGACTCCATCTGTGCAATTAGTTTTGTAATTAGCATATATTTAATACTTCTAATTAGCATCCAAACATCCGATGCAATAGGTGTTAAACTTTAGCGGGGGTATCTAAACGGGCTATATTTCCATTGCGTTCGTGAAGATGATACTCTACTTTTTGTTTTGAAAGTTTGAAGATGGTACTCTACTTATGTTCATTTTAACAAGCATATTTCGATTTAAAAGTTCTTTGCAAGTACTTATATAGTTATATTTTAACTTTTGCTTAATACATACATTGACCTTAAATTATATGTGTGTGCGTGGGTGTTGTTGGTAAGTAGTATTTGTGCGCACTTTACTGCATTTTTTTAAGAAAAATCTTATAATACAATGTTGTCTATTGTAAAATTAGTATCCTATCAACTGTATATATACTCTGGGTGATAGGAACCCGCCAGGTTGATTCTCAATCTTTCGATAAGAGAACGTGTGATAACTCGATTGGTGGATGGAGACGACGTTCACGACCCGACTACAGCCTTCCAAGCTGCGCCTTAGTAACCGATACACCACTTTCAATGGCTGTCGCGATCTTGTAGAGCGCGTCACCCGACCATTAGAGCACTCATTCTGCAAGTAATCGAAGAACTAGCAAGAACAATTATAACAAGTACTGAATTTACTAGGTGAAGATGAAGGTTTCAAACTCAATCTCAAATAAGGTGGGGTTCCGAAGACAAGAAGATGGGCGGCTGATCCAGCACGCGCGCTTACAAGCAAGTAGCGAGAGCTAAAGTTGATCTAAACATAACTCAACTGTTCTTGGTGGCGGCTAAGGGGTATATGAAGGTGGGAGGACGACCACAGGGTGTTGGGGTCGTGCTCCAACCCTAGGACGCGTCCCTAATGCACCCGACTTGATACAATGCCCATTGGACCAAAATAAGGCGACGCAACACCTTTGACAGAAAACCTCTCGGTAGTAATTCAGTCATTGCGGCCACCTCAGAATAGATATAGACTTGAGTCCAGATCCATATGAAAATACACTTCATAAATATTCCATGAAATACTTGAACGTCCCAATCCGAGTCCATATGCGACCATGGTGACCATCACAAGTTGGTGCTATCCTGCAGTCCGAATCCAGGCTGCGCAAATCCTTTTCCCTTTCGGTCTTCTCCCTGGTTCCTAACCAAAATAAGAGTGCACACGTCTCCATGGTCTAAATATGATGGATAGGAACTCAAGAGTGAACTTACTTGATGATTAAATTGATAAGTACGGGTGCGAGTAATAGGACCAGAAATTGGTACTTGTGTCGGTGTAGAAACTGGTACTTGTGTCAACGTGGATGTATCGTTGATGGTGACGTCCTTATCATCCTTCCCTTCTTGCATTTAAGTCGTCCTCAACTCAAGCTCTTCTTCTTCTCCCAAATATGGCTTCAAATCTGCAATGTTAAATATGGGACTAACCCCAAAATCTGCAGGCAGATCAAGCTTATATGCATTATTATTAATTTTCTCTAACACTTTAAATGATCCATCATCCCTAGGCATCAATTTGGACTTTCTCAATTCAGAAAACCTATCCTTTCTCAAGTGCAACCAAACTAAATCTCCAGGTTGAAAAATTAGTTCCTTTCTACCTTTATCACCAGCAAACTTATATTTAGCATTCATACGCTCTATGTTTTCTTTAATTGTTTCATACAATTTATCATCAATTCAGCACGCTTAGTAGCATCAAAATTTAGTTTTTCAGAAGATAACAAACGCATCAAATTAATAGGAGCACGAGGCAAGAAACCATAAAAAATCTGAAATGGGCACATCTTTATAGTAGAATACAGCGAACGATTATAAGCAAATTCAATATGAGGCGAATAATCTTCCCACATCTTAATATTTTTCTTTTAAACAGCCCTTAACATAGTAGACAAGTTCTATTTACAACTTCAGTTTGACCATCAGTTTGAAGATGACATGTAGTAGAAAATAAAAGCTTAGTTCCTAGTTTTCCCCATAAGGTCTTCCAAAAATGACTAAGAAATTTTGCATCATGATCAGAAATAATTGTGTTGGGCACACCATGCAAACGAACAATGTAAAAAAAACAAATCAGCAATATGAGTAACATCATCAGTTTTATGACATGGAATGAAATTTGCCATCTTAGAAAATCTATTAACAACCACAAACACACTATCACATCCTTTCCTAGTCCTTGACAAACCCAACACAAAATCCATAGAAATATCTTCCCAAGGAGCGCTAGGAATGGGTAGAGGCAAATACAAACCATGTAGATTTAATCGCGACTTAGCCTTTTGACATGTTGTGCAACGAGCAACAAATCTCTCCATATCTCTTCTCATCTTTGGACAAAAAATGACCAGCAAGTATGTCCTCCATTTTCTTTGCTCCAAAATACTCCATCAAGCCACCTCCATGCACTTTCTGTAGCAAGAACAAACGAACGGAGCTAGCTGGAATGCATAGCTTGTTAGCTCTAAACACAAACCCATCACTAATGAGGAATTTGTTCCATCCTTTCCCATCTTTGAAATGCAACAACACATCTTTAAAATCAGCATCATTAACATATTGGTCTTTAATTGTTTTTAATCCAAAGATTTTGTAATCAAGTTGATTCAGTAAGGTATATCTCCTAGACAAAGCATCAGCAATAATATTCTCTTTCCCTTTCTTGAGTTTAATAACATAAGGAAAATATTCAATAAATTCAACCCACTTAGCATGTCTACGGTTCAATAATTCTTCACTACGAATATGCTTCAAAGATTCATGATCAGAATGAATAACAAACTTTTTGGGCCACAAGTAATGCTGCCATGTTTCTAATGTGCGAACAAGAGCATACAATTCATTATCATAAGTAGAATAATTCAAAATAGGCCCGCTCAATTTTTCACTAAAATACGCAATAGATTTGCCTTGTAACAAAACACCACCCAATCTAATTCCACTTGTATCACATTCAAGCTCAAATGCGTTATTAAAATCAGGAAGTTGGAGGAGGGGTGCATGTGTCAACTTATCTTTCAGCATGTTGAAGGAGTTCTCTTGTACTTTGCCCCAACTAAAAAGCACTCCCTTCTTTGTAAGCTCATTCAAAGGTGCAGCAATGGTGCTAAAGTCCTTCACAAAATGGCGATAGGAACCAGCAAGTTTTAGAAAACTTCACACTTGTGTGATAGTCTTTGGTACAGGCCATCCCTGTATAGCTTCTACCTTGGCTTGATCAACCTCAATTTCCTGTGGAATCACAACATAGCTAAGAAAAGACACTCGATTGGTGCAAAAGGTGCACTTTTCAAGTGCATCTCGTAAAGCATTAAAAACAACATGTAAGTGATCAAGATGTTCATCCATAGATTTTCTGTAAATCAATATATCATCAAAGTAGACTATAACAAATTTTTCAATGAAAACACGCAGAACCTCATTCATTAATCTCATGAAAGTACTAGGTGCATTAGTTAACCCAAAACGCATGACTAACCACTCATATAAACTAAATTTAGTTTTGAAAGCAGTTTTCCATTCATCTCCCAATTTCATACAAATCTGGTGGTACCCACTACGCAAATCAACTTTGGAAAATAGAACAACACCATTTAGTTCATCAAGTATATCATCCAAACGTGAAATAGGGTGTCGATATCGAATGGTGATATTATTAATAGCTCTACAATCAATACACATACGCCATGTTCCATCTTTCTTAGGCACTAAAATAACCGGAACAACACAAGGACTAAGAGACTCACTCACATAACCTTTGTTGAGCAGTTCTTGCACTTGTCGCTGAATTTTTTTAGTTTCTTCTGGATTTGTCCTGTATGGTGCACGGTTTGATAAAGATGCACTAGGAATAAGATCAATTTGGTGCTTAATCCCTCGTATTGGCGGCAGCCCCACTGGTATCTCACTTGGAAACACATCATAATACTCCTGCAAAATGTTACCAACAATAGGGCAAAAAATGCTGCATATCGTGAATTGAAATCAAAGCATACTTGCATACCAAAGCATAAGCAACAGAAGTGGATGCAACCAATTCATTAATATCAGATTTATTAGCAAGCAAGTAATGTCCTTTCAATGTTATCTCATCTTTCTTACTACTAACAGATTTGGCATTTTTATCGCTATCAATTTTATTTTTTGTAGCTTTAGTAACATCATCATGCACAATAGCTTCAGGCGACATAGGAAGCAAAACAATTTTCTTATCATGGTGTATGAGAGAATACAGATTTGATCTACCATGATGCATGCAATCCGTATTAAATTGCCGTGGTCTACCTAGAAGAATATGACAAGATTCCATAGGCACAACATCACATTCAACAACGTCATGATATGATCCAACACCAAAATTAATTCGCACCAGTCTCGTTACCTTAACCTTACCACTATTGTTGAGCTATCGAATGTGATATGGATGTGGATGCGGTTTGGTCGTAAGTGCAAGCTTCTCCACCATATTGCTGCTAGCCAAGTTATTGCAGCTACTTCCATCAATGATCAAACGGCACGAACGCTCTTTAATGACACACTTTGTTTGAAACAGTGTATGCCGTTGATTTTGCTCCGCCTTCTCCATTTGTGCACTAAGCACACGCTGCACAATGAGGCTCTCATAATGATCTGCATCCTCTGCACCAATCTGATGTACTGGTTGTTTCTCACTACCTGCATGGTCAGCAGCAAGCAAAGTGAGTGCATCTTCATCAAAATCACTAGCAGAGGAATACCCACCATCTTCTTTGACCACCAAAACATGCTTGCTAGGATAGTCATGTTGCACGTGTCCAAAGCCCTTGCATTGATGGCACTGGACATCTCTTGTTCTACCCGTGGATGCAACCGAAGAGGTACTAGTGGCTGGTTTGTGGGTAGTCTTGGTTGCTGAATTTGTGGGAGGAGCACGTTGCTTGTCGCTAGACGGAGGTGGTGGTGCCGGCCAAATCGGAGAGGGAGAGGGTGGAGGTGCACGTCCGGTCAAAGAGGTAGTCGTGCACGGCTACCATAATGTAGATTTTCCTGCAGAAATATTAGTCTTGGTACTAATACGTCACCCCTGCACTTCCCTTTCAGCTTTACAAGTAAGATGAAACAAATGAGTTACGTTAGTATAATCTTTATAAGTAAGGATGTCCTGAATTTCACGGTTTAAACCATCCAAAAATCTAGCCATAGCAGGTTCCTCATCCTCCTCTATGTTACAACACAACATACCTATTTGTAACTCATGATAATATTCTTCTACACTTTTAGCACCCTATCTTAATTGTTCCAACCTATTTAAAAGATCATGTGCATAGTAAGAAGGAACAAATCTAGCTCGCATGACCCGTTTCAAAGCATCCCATGTTTGTGGCATGTTATTAGGATTTTTCTTGCCATGTTCTATCCACCAAATAGAAGCAAAATTAATGAACTCACTAGTAGCAGTCCTAACACGTGTATTTTCAGGAAATTCATGACATGTAAACTTTTGATCAACAGCAATTTCCCAAGCAATGTATGCATCAGGATCATATTTAACATCAAAAGGAGGTATCTTAAATTTTATTTTACTGAAAGCATCATCATTATTATGTACCTCACGTCGTCGGTAACCACCCATACCTCTTCGATTATTACGTAGCCGTCAGCGATCATGAGTGTCTGGGTCATCTTGTTTAGTATCAGCATCCCAATTGTCCTTGACACGTTCATCCTTGTTGTAATCTTCATCATGCCCATTAGTGGTTTTGGCATGTATCTCATCAAAGCGCCTCAAAATAGCAGCAAGGCTTTTGTCATATGAGCGATCGACGTCTCCGGCCCTGTAAGCTTGGTATTGGTGCAAGCTGCGTGGCCTCCAACTGCCCAATTTTCTCATTCGTCACCTGCAAATCATCATCAAGCCCTTCCATGTGCCCCTTCACTAGCTTTTCAAAATGTTGTATGATGCTCTTGGTGCGGGGAGAATGTGGCATATTTTGATTATCCTCTACTCCTATCATGGTTAGTCGAACAAAGGCAACAAGAAAAACGTACAGCTATTAGGATGTAGCTACGACGCTCACTCTCAACCTGTTACACAAGCTCTTACCAATTCTTACCTTGCTCAACAGGAGGGGACGACAACTAACAAGTCTACGACCGTGGATGAAGTGTATCTGTGCCGCAACAACAGGACCTGTCAAGCTATAGTCGAAATATGTGGGGTTGTAGGTAGGCTGAAGCAAGGAAGTACTAGCACCATGTTAGTCACAAAAGCAAGTTGAATAATCGTTCAACGGTGGTACTGTGCTGGTCCTAGCCTAGACCATGCTAGAGGCGCGAGCCTGGACACAAAGGAAGTCACAACACACCACCGGAAAACAAAAGACAAGCACAATGAACAACCCTTTTCTTCCTGTTTTTTATTCTTTCTTTTTCCTTTTTTCCTTTTTTTCAGGGGATCCTCAAAACTGATTGTATGAAAAAAAGACTTCACAAGAATCACACACCACACAAGCTTTTCCCAAGAGGACAAGGGTGTTCTGGTAAAAAAAAGATACTCTCTCTCTCTGGAGTATGCCGAGCCTACGGAATATGCACAATGTGGAGAAGTCGAGTATATGTATGAACTACTGCTGCCTTTCTAGAACACTTCAATATATATAGCACAAGCTCAACAACAAAAGGATTTGGTACCACGGCGTGGGATTCGGTCTCAAAACCGATTCGGACTGAAAATCAATTCCAAGTTGAACTTCAACACCACGTGGGATTCGGTTTCAAACAACTCAGATTCCTACTCGGACTTGAATACAAAGATGTATTCGGATTCAATTAACAAAAAGTTTATATGGTAGCACACGATTGTGACTAGAACGTGACAAGAACTCGAAACTCTAAAGGACTAAAACTAAGACCAGCAACTCGATACAACCGATGCAACCAAAAACTTAACAAGCCCTAACTAAACAGTGCTAGCAAAGGCTCAAAGGGTTTATAGGATTGCGGGTAAACTAATCTACTAATTTTTTTGGGCTTTTTCTGGACTATGGGAAAGTAAAACAGCGAAGAATTGGAAGTCTCTCACCGATAAACCTTACTCTGATTGCCAACTGATAGGAACCCGCCAGGGTTGATTCCTGATCTTTCAATGAGAGGACGTGGGATAACTTCGATTGGCGGATGAAAACGACATTCAAAGCTAGACTACAGCCTTCCAAGCTGCACCTTAGCAACCGATACACCACCTCCAATGGCTGCCACGATCTTGTGAAGCGTGTCACCCGGCCACTAGGGCACTTATCATGCAAGAAATCGAAGAACTAGCAAGAACAAGTATAACAAGTACTTAATTTACTAGATGAAGATGAAGGTTTCAAACTCAATCTGAAATAAGGTGGGGTTTCGAAGATAAGAAGACGAGCGGCTGATCTAGCACACGCGCTTACAAGCAAGTAGCGAGTGCTAAACTTGATCTAAACAAAATCCAACTGTCCTTGGTGGCGGCTATGGGGTATATGAAGGTAGGAGGATGACCACCAGGATGTTGAGGTCGTGCTCCAACCCTAGGATGCGTCCCTAATGGACCCGACTAAATAGATGGCCTATTGGGCCAAAATAAGGCGACGCAGCACCTTTAGATAGAAAACCTCTCGATAGTAATTCGGTCATTGCGACCTCCTCAGAATTGATATAGACTTGAGTCTAGATCCATATGAAAATAGAGTTTATAAGAATTCCATGAAGTACTTAAATATCCCAATCCGAGTCCGTATGCGACAGTGGTGGCCATCACAAGTTGGTCCTGTCCTGCAGGTTGGACCTGTCCTGCAGTCCGAATCCAACCTGCGCGAATCCTTTTCCCTTTCAGTCTTCTCCCCAGTTCCTAACTCTCCCCGGTTCCTAACCAAAACAAGAGTGCACGCGTCTTCATGGTCTAAATATGATGGATAGGAACTCAAGAGTAAACTTACTTGATGATTAAGTTGACGAGCACGGGCGCGAGTAATAGGACAAGAAACTGTTACTTGTATCTGTGAAGAAAATGATACTTGTATGGGCGTGGATGTATCGTTGATGGTGATGTCCTCGTCACTGGGTTAACAATCTAGCAAGTGATGTAACTTGCATATAATTTGATTAATTAATCACCGATCATGCTCCGAAGCAATAGAGAAAGAGTATAGCTAGGTTACTGCAGCTGCTTCGTTTCAATTTTTTTTCTTTCGTTTCAAAAAAAGAAAGGGTTACTGTGCTGCTTCTGCAAACAGGATGTAGCTAGACGTATACGGAACGCGCATGCTGGTATGCCGCACGCTAAGTTATTCCCGATCGATCGGGTCATGCACACAAGCATGGCCGGCCGGTGTCGCTGTTGCGCCCAGCTAGCTTGTTGCACGAACTCCATTCACCTCCGATCCCGTGCATGCCGCGGCGCTCCATCCGTGCGTGCATCCTCCATGCATGCAACAGGTAGCTGGCTACTCGTCGTTCCACGCGCGCACGGTCACGGCGGGGACATGCATGCATTGCATCTATCGCATGCTGTTGCTGTGTGTGGATCGGATCGGATCGGAGCAAGGCAGCAAGCCAGCCATAGCACAAGAGATCGATCGAGTATTAATATTTAAAATAAAAGGCGATCACACATACGACACCGCTGCATGCACCATGCGTGGTCCCCACCCCGCGCCCGCGTACGTGCAACTGCAACTGCGCTAGCTGCAGACATGTACCAGGCGCCGAACCTTCTTCCCTAGAGCTCCATCCAGAGCAGGGACGACCGTACCCTACCCACCATGGATGCATATATATAGCTGGGTATCCTTGTTGTGTTTGCAGCTAGTAGCTACATCAATCACATCGATCATCCATCGGCCGGACCCGTCGACCAAGCAGCAGCTAGCCATGTCGCACATCGCGGTGGAGCGCAACCGGCGGCGGCAGATGAACGAGCACCTCAAGGTGCTGCGGTCGCTGACGCCGGCGCTGTACATCAAGCGCGGCGACCAGGCGTCCATCATCGGCGGCGCCATCGACTTCATCCGGGAGCTGCAGCAGGTGCTCGACTCCCTCGAGGCCCGCAAGAAGCGCCGCAGCAGCAGCGGCAGCGGCGGCTTCGGCTTCACCCCGAGCCCCACGCCCAGCCCGCGCTCCCACCTCCTCTCCTCCTCCGGCGGCGCCACCAGCAGCAGCGCCGGGAGCAGCACCCCGTCCCCGCCGGTCGTCGGCAAGGTGGCCCCGGCGGTGAAGGAGCTCGCCGCCTGCTGCAACTCCCCCGTGGCCGACGTGGAGGCCAGGATCTCCGGCGCCAACGTCCTGCTGCGCACGCTCTCCCGCCGCGCGCCCGGCCAGGCCGCCACGATGGTCGCCCTGCTCGAGGCCCTCCACCTCGAGGTGCTCCACCTCAACATCAGCACCATGGACGACACCGTCCTCCACTCCTTCGTCCTCAAGGCACGCCGATCCGCCGCATCATGCATTATTAATATTGTTCTTCATTATTGATTGCGCGCTATAATTGTTGGCATTATGTTCAAGCCCTTACCCTAGCTTGTTGCAAGCACTGATAGATGAAGCTGCAGCTGATTACATGTTGTTGTTGCATATATGTGTGCAGATCGGGCTGGAGTGCCAGGTCAGTGTTGAGGACCTTGCCTACGAGGTGCAGCAGACCTTCGTCTGCGGCAGGGAGCAGGAGCAGGATCATGAGCAGCTGGTGCTGGTGGACCAGCAGGAGAATAATCTCATGTACTCAGCCATGCCCATGACCATATAACGACGGATTGATAATGCAGCTAGTTAGCTAGTTACACTAGATCGATCTCCTTCCTTGCTCTTTGCCCTTCATTCCAAATTGTAGATCGGTTTAGTTTTTTAGATTCATAGATATTATTATGCATCTGTATGTCTAGGTGCATAATAATATCTATGAACCTAGAAAGTTAAAAAAATCTACAATTTAGAACGAAGGAAGTCCTGGCTCAAAGTTCCATGGACCTCGTCTCTCTCATCTATCTGCAGGTCGATCTAAGTAGAGCTAGATAGCTAGCTTTAGTTTGTGCGACACAATTACACACATCCATGTGTGCTCTGTAATCTGTATGAAGCGTATGACCACTACTTGTAGTCAAGAATCCGCCGGTTATTATAATATTATAAATACAATTTCTTGTCTCCGGAAGAGCACAGTCCCCCCATCATTGAGAAGCTGTGCGACGAAATGGTGTTCAAAGGAAAGTCTCCTCACTGGCTCAAACTTTTGATCGTACGAGAAATGCATCCTCCGTCTTTGTTGGTGGCCAATGTTGTTGGTGCAGCAATACATCGACACCACAAACTTCGGTCATTGCTGGTGGCATTCATCAACAAGTTAAAAGTATATACATTCAGAAACTTTCGAAATAACTCATGTTCATCAGATGCAACTAAGGGTGCGTTTGGTTGGTTGTATCATTTGATTCATGTATGAAATGATTCAAAATAATAATGATCCTTTTGTTTGGTTGGGTGAATTGAACCCACTCATCCAGGATGAGTCCATCCCACTTAATACATTATTCTACTAATTAGATGAACCATATGGTACAAACAAATTGGTTGAACCATCCCATCCAGGATCATCCATATATGCATCATATGGTGCATGCAACCAAACACACCCTAAGAGAAGCAAACAAACATCTAAGAACAACATTCATGTGGTCTGGTGATCGGTAGCTGAGACAGTGAGACGAAACATGTGAGAGGTGAGCGACACTTTACTGATCGTTTTGCAACGAGGATGACGGTAATTCCCATGGTGACGGTGAACTCAAACTGAATAGTAGGGCCGGTACCACAGGCCCAATCCCTCCCTATATGTACGAGGGAGCATGAGTATGATCCGGCCCACAGGTGCTATAATCAGCACGGCCCACAGGTGCTAAATCGGCCCGGCCCATATCCCCTTCGTCCTCCTCCGTCTCATCTCCCTTCTCTAGTCGTCTTCAAGCTCCGGCTTCCTCCCTCGCTCTCCTCCCTCCGACCGCGCGCGCTTACTGGTCTAGTCTATTGCTACTTGCTAGGGGAAGAACGGAGGGAGACGACTGAACAGGGCCGCCACACCGGTGCTTCAGCTTTAGCGCCCCTATTCCTTCCCCTCCACTCGCTCAACCCGTCAAGTTCAATCCCCACCGGCGGCGTGGAGCGGCGCAACTGAACCACGGTCGCTGGCTTCGACGGCCAACCGATACCTAGATGCCTGAAGAGGCAAGTGGCTTGGCTAATTCCTCCCGTGTCGCTCTCTCCATACCTCACAGTTAGGGCCTGGCCTCCGTCTGTGGCATGGGGGAATCAATCACTGTACTGAATCACTCGTGCTTTGGTGCAGAAATCCGGAGGAGGAGGAGGAGGAGGCGGCGGCCATGGCGATGGCAGCGACATCTACAACGTCCAGGCCGCCGAGATCCTCGCCAAGGAGGCCCTCGTCAGTCCTCTATTCCCAACTCTGCTCTACTCACCTCAACTGAATTTCCCCCAACCCAATCCAACCCTATCAAATTTCAGCTGCTCCCCATCAACGAGGCCGCCCCCATCTACGAGAAGCTTCTGGCCACCTTCCCCACGGCTGTCAGTATACTTTCGCTTGATCCTTTGCTTCCTCATTCGTTCTGCCAAAGTACTGACAAACAATGTGATGCGCAGGCCAAATACTGGAAGCAGTATGTCGAAGCCTACATGGCCACCAACAATGACGATGCCACCAAGCAGATTTTCAGCAGATGCCTGCTCAACTGCCTCCACATTAGCCTCTGGTCTGTGCTCAACTCACCTGCCGCATATTAAACCTTGCACACGCATGCTCTATCTATCTGGGTTGACACGCACGGATATCTGCTCTCATGCAAGAACATTGGATCATTGATTCTCCCTGGTCGGGTCTAACTTGCAGGCGCTGTTACATCAACTTCATCAGGAGAATAAACGATAAAAGGGGCTCTGAGGGTCTCGATGAGACAAAAAAGGCTTTTGATTTCATGCTGAACTATGTTGGTAAGCAGAAGATTCTCATTCCAAGCAGTGTCTGGTGATGAAGCCACTTTTCGATTAGAATGTACTAATAAGCTTTAAATCTCCAGGGAACGATGCCGCTTCTGGCCCTATTTGGATGGAATATATCGCTTTCTTGAAGTCAATGCCGGTCTGTTGTGCTACTTCTTATTTCCTGTTCGATTCCCCATTGTAATATCATGGCCTTAATATTTGTGTTTGTTTTCTGGGTCATTGCTGGCTTGCAAATTCTTTAGGTTGTGACGCCCCAGGAAGAGTCGCATCGCATGACTACTGTACGTAAAGTGTACCAGAAGGCAATTTTAGTTCCTACTAATCATGTAGAACAGCTATGGAAGGATTACGAGAACTTCGAGAATTCTGTCAGCCGCACCTTGGTAATTGGAATTTCTGTCTGGATTTTAATCTTTCTGCAAAGGAGCATGCCAAGTCTAGAAGTTGTGTTGGGAAAAAGAAACTTAGTTCTTATATGATTTTCTGCTGTTTTAATATTACCAACCTTTTGGCAATGTAAACTTGACTTCATTTTACTTCATAGCTTGTACAACCGTACTTGAGCTGATGATTACTTATGCATGTTCCAGGCAAAAGGTTTGTTATCTGAATATCAACCAAAGTTTAACAGTGCTAAAGCTGTATATAGAGAGCGAAAAAAGTACATTGATGATATTGATTGGAATGTGCTGGCCATCCCCCCTACAGGCTCTTTCAAGGTAAGCCATTTTCTCAGGTCCTAATATTGATTCATACTAGGTGACTAGTTATGGTGCAACCCCATAGATGTTGACTTAAAAAATATTTATAGATAACTATTTGTAGTGTACTCCTACTTACTTGGGGCTAAGGGCTTTGTCGTCGTTGTATGGACACCATGTTTCAGTTTGAAATACGTTTTAATATATTATTAATACATGTTTTCTACTTTTATATCCTCATTGTTGATGGTTCTTGTTGTGTTTCATCTCTAGCCTACCCCAACCTACTTCGAACTAAAAGGCTCTGTCATTCTGCTGCGGTTGCTGTTGTCTCAGTTTGAAGTTTGTTTGTTGCCCCTAGAAAGATAGCTTAAATTGTATGACATGGAAGTTTCTCTCCCCCTTGTTGCACCTCAATTTGCTTCTGCAGTACTACCACAAACAGAAAAATTGAATGCGCTAAAACTTGCAACCTGTATAGCTAGTTAGCTGAAGTCCATTCAGTACCTGCCCAGTATTCACAAATAGAAATTTATTGTGGACTGCATCTGCTTAATGTGAAAGTAAAATTTTTCATTGGGTCAGTTTCATATGCATCAAATGGAACTTCTCCCATAATGTGTTTGGGCTATTGTGTTTCTCCTCAATTTCAGGCTATGACTACCATATTAAACTTAATAAAGATACAAATACCCTACCTTATAAAGTGTAATTTTTGTGTTTCATTTACTGATGTTGCTTTGGATTATTGAACCTTTTTCTGACAATTTTTTTCAACACTGGAAAATTATGTTCACTTCCTTTTCAGTCTGGTAGGTCCAAATGACTACTATATGAGTGACAGATAACTTGTTCACTTATTTCACAGGAAGAGCAACAGTGTATGGCATGGAAAAGACTTTTGGCATTTGAAAAGTGAGTAAGCATCTGTGTCACACATGCTACGTTGCCATGAGTGAAAAATCACCCATGTTTTTCTTCCTCCACTTAATTTAATTTTATAGAGGGCCACTTAATTTAATTTTGTTCTTCATATTCTTATCCTCTTACCTCCACCTTCAAATGATTATATAGTTTTTATTTATTTGCAATTTAGAGAGTATGACTTATTACATGTACAATTTGATCATGCCTTCTGAACTTAGTGTAGCATTTTTGTTTTCTATGCTTAACTGTAAGTTGTAGCTTGTTTATGTTCTGCGATCTGTATATACCTTTTCTTTTCTTTATGGTCATTCTGTGGGGGCAAATTATGGATCGAACCATTAACTCTAACTTGCTGTCCAGTTTGTCACTTCCATATAAGATTAGTCCTTACATCTCTACTAACTGCAAGAATTCTGTTTCAATCTAGGGGGAACCCTCAAAGGATAGATGTTACAACAGCTAATAGGCGTGTTACCTTTACTTATGAGCAAGTAAGCTTATTTCTATCCGTACACTTAGATGCTAGAGGCCTAAGCTTATTTCTATCTGTATACTTTGATGCTAGAGGCCTACGATTGAGATGATACTGCATGTATCATTCTTTTGTTTAACTCTAGTCAGGAAGCTTTATACAGTGTGATCGTATTTTTGACATGTGTAAATATCTCGTTTAGGACATTTATAAACATCTTGTCTATACACTGTTATGGCTAAATAGTTTATAGGCTAGAGTTTGTATTTACTTCCTAACCCGTCTCTTTCTTTCCTTTCTTGTACAAATGCTCATTACTCCTTTGTATTTATACACTGTGAAGACCCCCACATTTCATGGTCAAAAAGGGAAAAAAACATCTTCTATGTGCTTTGACTTTATGGAAGCAAATTGAAGTTTTCAGATTTGTTCTTCATTAATGGAATAATACGCATCTCTCCTGCGTATTTGAGATTTTCTTTTCAGATTTTCTATGTAGTTCTTGCTTTTATTGTTTTAGTTTACCCAATACAATTAAAATCACTGAAGTTGCTATTTGGGCTACTGTACCCTATAGAAATGTCTCTTACCTTGAATCTTTTAACCTTGAGGCCTGAATTGACTGGTTCTGCCATTGCACAGCGGAACATATAGATTTTGTAAATGGTCAATGGGCCGAATGCAATTGATTTAATTATTACATTTTTTTTGCCAGTGCCTGATGTATCTATATCATCATCCGGATATATGGTACGATTATGCTATGTGGCATGCAAAGAACGGTTCAATGGATTCGGCAGCCAAAATATTTCAGCGTGCTCTAAAGGCGATCCCTGGTAACATTTTCTTAATGGATTCGGCAGTTAATTCAATTATGGATATTCGTTCTACTAGTCAATGAATTATTTTGGAGTATGTATCTGGAAGGAATGTCGGGGAAAAACAAGAACAGAGTTTCAAATAGGTTTATCTACTGCCAGGAGTTGCAGACTTTACCTGGTAGAACTAAATGACTGGTTTACTTAAATAAATTTCATAGATGAATTGGAATATTCCCTAAGTACGTCTCCAGGGGGACATACATTACCACCGGGAGATGACATCTTTGAGGAGGTTATTTAAGGCACTGCATATTTTCGAGGAGGATATTGAATTGAATGCCTCCACTTGTCTGTGTACCCACATGTTAGTTCATGCCCTGGGCAGTTCAGTTTGTGTTCCAAGAGCAAGTGAACAATTCAATCTGTCAACTGAAAGGAGCAGTGAGCCTCATGAATTCTTTATTGTAACCACCAACCTGTTGTAGTAGATGTCTTGCTTACAGTCAAATGGACTACTAGTGAACCTCATGAATTCTTTATTGTGATAAATGTATTATATACTTAAATAACATAACAACTGCCCTGCTTAAATCATGCTGAATACTACAGATATCAGAGAATGACATGTAGTTCGTAATTCTAATCATGTTGCATGCTTGCATCGAGCAGACCTGGGAAATATTTTTTTGTATCCATTTTGAGTTAGATTTGTTACATCTAAAGCAGCGTTTCTGGCCTAATTTGACCCCTGAAATTCTCTTTCCTAGATTCTGAATTACTTAAGTATGCCTTTGCTGAAATGGAAGAGTCCAGAGGGGCAATACAGGTCCATTACCTGCCCTTCATCACTAATAAGCTAGAATCTCTCTTAGGATAATCTTTGTTTTCTCATATACACTTTCCTTTGTAGACCGCTAAGACAATATACGAGTCTCTTCTAGGTGAAAATGCTAGTGTAACCTCACTTGCACACATTCAGGTGAGGTGGCATTATTTTTTGATGTACTTATGTTCTATCGTTGAGCACTTTGTGATAAATTTTGTGCTGTGGTTTCCTACTGTAGTTTATTCGGTTCTTAAGAAGAACTGAAGGCATTGAAGCAGCTCGTAAGTACTTTCTGGATGCTCGGAAGTCACCAAGCTGCACTTATCATGTGTATGTTGCTTATGCTACAATGGCATTCTGCATCGACAAGGATGCAAAGGTTGTGAAAGTGATGGCATCTATATTTTTTTCCTTTGTTTTTCATAGGTTCAATATTGGTTTGATAGAGTGGTGAAGACAATTAGAAATAAATGTGTAGGTTTCATATGGTCTAATATGTAGCATTGAGTTCAAGTTTCAAAAACCATGAGTTCATCACAAAATCATATCTTCAATAACGTTTATAGATTCACTTTGTAGCATCTTTCACTTTTAGTATTTATCCTTTGGAACCTTTTTAAGTAATCTTCCATGTCAGCAACAAAGCCTTCATGTCCTTTCTGGGCAAGCTACATAAAGTGGGACCTTTTTTAATCTGGCCATCCTAGTGAGTTGTTTGGGTCATGCAGAGGATTAGAATTCATCCCATGATTGTTTGTTTTTTGGGGCATACAGTTCCATGCCATCCAATTTAAGCTGCACAAGATTGACAAAGATTGTCTACGAACTGAAACCGGCAGAGTGGTGAAATTTGGTTTTAATAAGCCAATGATGGTGCACTGATGTTTTTCTGCTGGCCATCTTGTTTCCACATACATTTTCATGAAGCAAATATGCCATATGATACGCTTTTCATAAAGTTATGCAGGTGTTGAAAAGAAAATTGATCCATTAAAGTTGCATTAGATATGATAAGGATTAAGGAAGTAGGTTTTGTGGACTATTATACTAATTCCGTTAGCATTTTACGTTGAGCTCAATTCTAGTTAGTTTTGAAGATAACATTTCATATTATATACATACTGATTCTTGATTTCATTTCTTCCTTCAGTTTGCTATAGTTAGTTCATTATTAACATATGGTAAGTATGCTCTTATAGGTGGCACAAAGTGTTTTTGAAGCAGGTTTAAAGAGATTTATGCATGAGCCAGGATACATCCTTGAGTAAGTTTTTTTTAACCTTTTCTTTGACTCAATTGGCAATTCTCCCCTAGAATGACCATGTGTTTTATGGTCTGTTATGCTCTCATGCATATATTGAAAATCACTTGCTCCACTGATTAATGTGTGTCAAATGCTATATTCATATATTGGGGACTGAGAAGGATTTGCACTTGCTTTATATTATAGTAAGATTACTGAAACTGATGCTTTATTCAGATATGCAGACTTCCTGTGTCGTTTAAATGATGATAGAAATGTGCGTGCTTTGTTTGAGAGAGCACTAAGCTTACTTCCTCCTGAGAAATCCACAGAGGTAAGCCTTTTGTTATATTGTGATGCCTTTTCTGCATCACTTCGCATTTTCTTAAGCAAGGTCTTAATCAGCACTGAACTTTGACAGTACCAATAAGCATTAATAGCTCATAATTTGGCTATTTATGCCTTTTTTTTTTTGGAATTCTCAGTTGCTTTGGCAACTAATGTAGTCATGTTACTGGATATTTGTTAGAGGTGCAAAATGCATATAGATACGTTTGTTATCTGAATTAATGGATGTTGCTATTATCTTGTAGGTATGGAAAAGATTTGTTCAATTTGAGCAGACTTATGGGGACTTATCAAGCATGCTTAAGGTACAAGCTCTGTTCATTAGTTTTGTAAATCTGTGCAAAGTGCATGTTGAGGTTGTCACTGCACAATGAAATATGCCTTTTTTTTCACAAGTGCACAGTTGTGGTTAAAATTGACTGGTTCTCCGTATTTGTGGTTTGGATGTGCCATCCCTGGTGTAGCTTACAACACATTTTTTGTAAGCTTCCCCACAATGGATTACATTAGAAGTTTAGAACCATACTATCCATTGATAGTTTATGAAACAGTGCCGGCAAGTACCATAGATAATATTAAATCATGGTGTATGGTTCAGTTAGCTTTTGCTCTTTCCTTTACTTGCCTTCCCATTATACGGTCAGTTGCATGTTTCTTACTAACTAGCATGTGTGCCATACTGCTTTGTCAATTAACATTTCCACTTCCTTCTTCCCATCTTTCAGTGTTCCCTTCTGAGTCCTTCTCTTCTCTTTTAGCATTTTCATGTTTCTGAGTCTTATAAGTATTTTTCATATTTTCACTGGAGAACTACATTTTTTGCGTGCAATATACCTAAAAATTGTGTTTCCTCAGGTTGAACAAAGAAGGAAGGAGGCCCTATCTAGGACATCAGAGGATGTCCTATCTGCATCAGAAAACACGCTTCATGACGTAGTTTCTCGATACAGTTATATGGATCTTTGGCCATGTTCATCAAAAGAATTGGGTTATCTAGTGAGACAAGAGGTCTGCACTATCCAACTTATACATTAAGCTTGTGTGATCTATACATAAGCAATTGTGTTTGCATTCCTGTACCGGCTGTGAAGTTATGTACTAAATAACCAAATTAAGTTATCTGTTTGTGAGTTATGCGGTCAATTTGGAATCCACTCACAAGCTAAAGTATTATTTAGGTAAAAAAGACTTCCACTGATCTTAGTGTAATGTGCAGTCTTTAAAAAGTTTGCGCACCAAGGGACATCTGTAACTGTTTGGACTACATACTTGATGTAACTTAGATTAACAAGTTTGCCTAAAGTATATATATTTGTATGTGTGGCCTCAGCAGTGATTCTGCAAGCTTCTTGCAACAATCGGAAGGTACAGACTAGTGATTCCAGGGGCTAGAGTGTTTATGCTCCCATAAATTAAAAATATTTGAGTAGATTTCGTGTACCAATAATATGATACAACTTGGATGCAGCCCTTGAATTCTCAGTTAATTTGGGTCAGAAATGTAATGTTTTGCTGGTTGATACTTCCGATGCAGTTTTTTCACAGTTACTGTTTGGTTTCCATGGAGAAGCCTCACTTATCTTTCTTAATTTTACTATTGCAGTGGCTTGCAAAAAACATTGTTAAGAAGGTCGACAGATCAACTTTGCTAAATAGCAGTAATATGCTAGGTGAGCCGCTTTCTTTTAGAGGATGTCATTGCATTATATGGTAAAGTTGCTGAATGTGTATGCTTTTTCTGGTGCAGATAAAGGTACTCTCGGAATTAGTGCAAATACGAGGTTGCTACCACAATCTGCAAAAGTTGTTCGTCCTGAGACTTCCCAAATGGTTATTTATGATCCGAGACAGATGAAAGGTATTTGCATGGAAGAACTTTACACTTTTCCAAAACTTTTGTGTTTGAGCTCATTTTCCTTTGACAAAAGATAAGCTAGCAGAACTCCATTCCTTTCTGTGTTTTGGATGACCTAGCTGTTTTTATCAGCCTGGGAAGGGTTTATAGAATAGAGTTTGTGGTTGGATTGACCATGGGATATTGCTTTTTAGACTAGTCCAACCCCTTGGTTGGCAAGATTGGAAAATCATTGTTTTGAAGACATCAATGTTGATTTGTCAGGTCCAGAGTTTTCAGCTGCTACCAGTGGGTACACAAAGGAGGTTGAAGACATGCTCAAAACGCTTTCTCCAGCGACGGCATCTTTCATCAAGAACTTGCCTGCTATTGAAGGTCGTCACACGTCACTCCTCTCTCGTAGAGTATTGCCTTCATTGTGGGCTGTTGAGTGCTGAGGGCTTCCTATTTGCATGACATGCACAGCTGAATGATCTGTTTTGAGTACACGCTGAATATGTGAACATCTTGGCAGGACCATCACCGGATATTGATGTGGTGCTCAGCGTACTGCTGCAGAGCACCTTGCCAGTCACACAGAATGCTGGGAAAGCAAGTGGTGCGAGCGAGCTCTCAGGCGTCGGCAAATCTGGACTGAACCAGAATGGATCTGTTCATAGACCTCCAAGAGAGAGGAGGAAGGACGCCGGAAGTAAGTAACCCGTCACTGTCTGTGTGATTAAATGGACTCTGAGGTGATCTAAGCTCGATGGAATGGGAATGGAATGCAGGACACGGGGTGCAAGAGGAAGAAGATGCCGCGACGGTGCAGAGCCAAGCTGCAGTGCCAAGGGACATATTCAGGCTTCGGCAGATCCAGAGGAGCCGTGGGCTGGGCGTGGGTGGTGCCGCCGCTGCCTCGCAGCAGTCTGGATCCTCGGCATTCTCCTTCTCCGGTGGTGGAAGCGCCTTCTCCGGGGACCACTCTGCGAGCACAGACTAGTTGTTAGTACTGTAGTTACTAATATTTTTTTTAGCAAATCACAGTACAGACGTAGATGTTGTACTTTAATGGAATTCATCTAGTGGCTGTGTTTCAGAATTTACATTGCTGCAGAGTAATGTAAGAACCAAACCGAGACTGTTGATGCTAACTTGCTAAGCCGTGTGTAAGGCCAATCCCAATAGAGTGTTTTATTTATTTTTTATTTTCAAGAGTGCCATACCATCCAAGTGCTTTGAGTTGATTAATAAAACAACCCCTCCAATGCAATGCCATTCTGTTGTTTTATGGATTGTAGTGTCGCGGGCCTGAGGGGACGACAACTTCAGAAAGTCGCTTTCGGTTCTTGTCATCCCAATCGATGGAAAGTTAATTTTGTTGTATTAAATGATGTTAGTGTTATATTTCTAAAAATCCTTGGATGTGAATTTGAGGAATAATTTCATAATTGCTGCATGAAAATGTATTTAAATTTTTAAAAGTTCCACGTCACTTCATCACTGTTTTGTTTTCAGCGACTAGCTAGTGCGATAGTGTCCTCTTCTCTGGACAGCGACAAGGACATGCACTGTAGACACTTGAAGGTTTCAGACTTTCAGTGTGTGGGATGAGCAAGAGCAACAACCAAAGTCTTCGAAATAGTCTCATTCAAGTTCATTTTTTTCCATTTGAAAATGATGTCGCCATTAAAAAACTCCACAAGTTTCCCATTGAAAACGATGTCGAAAGTCTTTGTTTGAACCAGGATTTTCGTCATAAGCAATGTGTAGTACTACTACATTCAAGTGCTCCAACGGCAGTTCTGTTTGTTCGCTGAGGAATTCAGTGGTAGCTTTGACGTGTGACATGTCCATGGCAAAATTCGTTTTATGATGAATCGACGTAGTTCATTCACAGGCACGCATCCGGTCGTGATGTCCTGGTACAAGGACGCAAAGCAGGCAACTTTATTACTCTCCAGCGTGCCCGGCTGACGCACAGATCAGACATCGCCGTCACTCGCTGCACAACGCAATCTCCCTCGATCGAGAGCCAGCACGATCACGCGACACGGCGGCGCACTCCGCGTTCCGTCAGACGAAGAGCAAGCCTTCGGCCACCTCCCGCGCCGCCTCGCGCCCCATCAGCTTCTCCACGATGGCCACCGCGAACTCCATGGCCGTCCCGGGGCTCCTGCTCGTGATCACGTTCCCGTCCACCACCACCCTATCCTCGCACTCGCTGCCGTCCGCCGCCGTCGCCTTCTTGCCCTGCAGTTCGATCGTGCAGCAATTCCCAAGGTCATCAGACAAACCGAGATCACATCGATCGATCTTTGTCCGGCGTGCACTGAGGTCAGGTGTACCTTGAGGAGGCCGTGCGGCTCGAGCACCTGAGCCGTCGCGTCGCAGATGGAGCCGTACGGCATGTTCGCCGCCGCCTGCTTCTTCAGAAGCGCGACGAGCTTCTCCTTCCCGGCGAGCGTCTTCGCGCCGGGCATTCCACCCTGATCGATCAAACGAGGAACGAGAGAAGAGCTTCATCAGCGACAGGCATCCAGTTCGGCAGGATATATACATATATGTATCGAGCGGGTAGCAAGAGCTAGCGACGACTTGCCGGCACGACGATGAGGTCGAACTGCTGGTCGGCGGCGGCGCCGAGCAGCACGTCGGCGACGATCCTCATGCCGTAGCGCCCGACGACCTCGACGCCGTCCTCGGCCGACGCCACCACGACGTCCGCGTTGGCCCTGCGCAGCGCGTCGATGATCGTTATCACCTCCATGTCCTCGTTCCCGTTGGCAAGCGGGATCAGAACCTGAAGCAAACCGAGAAGGTTTCAGAAGGAAACTTTTCTTATGGATGCGGCATGTTTCAGATCTTGGAAACGCGAGCGAGTACCTTGGGCGTGCCGCTGCATTGCCATTGGATCGGGTTGAGCTCCTTGAAGGTATACCCATGTTCGTATCTGACGAGCTGAAGGAGAAAAGGCACGACAAAGGATCATTAGCTGATCTGTTCTGTCATCATTTATAGCAAATTCATAACTATAGCGTTCAAAAACTGCTCATTTTGTGGTGACGCGACAAAATTCTGTACAACGGCACTTAGCATTAGTGTAAACTTGGGGTTTGCAGATAAGCATCCTCTTTTGAGACTTGAGAGTAATGATTTCGTGGATAAACTTTATAGGATGAAAGCATGGGCAATCAACGATCACACCAACTCTCAACAGCTGCGAGGCCCCATAAGGACTCATGCCGACCAATGATTTTGTCTTGGCATTTCCACATGCCCCATCGACCTATCCTTACCAATAGACAATACCAGGTTTTCGCTGAAAATTATGCTTCTGATCTCACAAAATGACACCGCAGTACCCCTTTTCGTAAATTATACCTTACACTCCTTTATACAGATTTAATTTAATTTAGAAACTATTCCTTCTTATCCCCACTTCAACCTTTCTGTCTCGACAAATCATTCATATACTCCACACCTTTTTGGGGCCAAACTTGGAACATATATATGACTTTTTACCATTTCTGGTAAAAATCAAATGGTTCCGTGTAGAAATTGTACCAAAAACTTGTTAAATATATGTGCTCCGAGCGAACGACCGAGTGATGGAACATGTTCCTCCAGATACGACGCATTAACTTATTGGCATGTGTAGCTAGATGAACATGTGTCTCGGCGAGCACATCGCCTACCATTAGCTACTACAACTATATGAGACACGGGATGATGCGAGAGATAATTTTGGGTGATCGGCTTTCTAAACTCTAATAGTAGCGAGCATCGTTTCTTTTGGTTCCTTGTGTGAATCAGAATCAAAGCGCACGCGTACCATTGGTTTGGCAATCTGGTCGACCTTGTCCTTCCCGTAGAGCTGTTCCACGAGGGCGAGGGCGAACTCCATCGCCGTCGCTGGCCCACTTCCCGTCACGACCTTGCCGTCGACCACCACGTTGGCGTCCACGGCGGTCACCTCGGCCGGGAAGTTCTCCACGAACGCCGGATGAGCAGTCGCCTGCACAAAAGCAAGTTAAACAACCACAATTTTTTTTTTGTGCGCACGCGTGTGTACATGTAAACTAAAAGTGAGACAGATCTGTCAGACGTGGCATCGATCGATTACCTTGACGCCGTCGAGCAGGCCCCAGCGCCCCAAGGCCAGCGGCGGCGCGGCGCAGATGGCGGCGTAGAGCCCGCCCTTGAGCACTTGCCTCCTCACGATGCTCTCCAGCGCGCCGCAGCCGCGGAGGTTGGCCGCGCCGGGGACCCCTCCCTGCACAACCGCCGAGGTGAATCATCAGCGCGCAAAGCTAAACGGGAGGGTGCGCGCGAGCGGCCGCCGGGCGGCAGAGCACCGGCCGGCCGGCCGCCACCGAGTGCGACGTGGCTGGTTCACTCGTCTTACGGGGAGGGCAACGAGGTCATAGGAGGCGTCTGCGCAGTCGGCGACGTTGGCGTCCGCGACGATCTTGACGCCGTACATGACCTCGACGAGCAGGCCGTCGGCGCCGCCCGCGGCCGCGACGGTGACGTCGGCGCCCGCGCGGCGGAGGACGTCGATGGGGACCGACGCCTCCACGGGCTCGGTGCCGGCGGTGATCGGCACCAGCACCTGCGACAGCAAGCCATGTCACCATGTGTTACGTTACGCCGCGCGACGGGACGAATGATGGCAAGATCGAAGGCCCCGGGAGAGCGTACACTACTACGGGACAAGCAGGCCAGAGAAGAAGAGTACCTTCTTGACGGGAGGAGCAGGAGACGCCATTGCCGGGTGGATTGGCGGATCCGGATGCTCGCTTCGCTTGCTCGAGCTCGACGACGAAGTCCGTGTGAAGCCGGTGGGCGGTGTGGACTGTGGAGTGATGTGGAGGAGTGGAGCGCACCACGGCACCAGTTCGGCGGCCTTAAATATGGGCATGTGCGATGTGGAGTGGCCAAGTGGGGTGCCGTGCCGGGGGGGAGGAGGTGGCGCGGGCGCGGGCGCGGTGTCAGTGGGCGGCAATGCAAGCGCGCGACGCGGCGGGACATGGCGGCGTGCGCCGCGGGCGCATTGACGACGCAGGAGGGCAGGGGTACGGCCGTACGGGCCCGCCATCATTGACCCCACCACCCAAGTCTTTTCCACTCTACCGGAAGGCGTGGCCCCGCCTGCTCCACGCAACAAATCAAACTCCATGGGGTCACTTCACTTGGTCCGATGCCCATCCAGAGACGATGGGAGCTTGTGTGGAAGGAAACGGGGATTGGAGAAGCTGCCCAAGCTGGTCCTGTCGCCTACCGTCGTCGTCGTACCGTGCCAGGTCCCCCGTGGAAATTGCTCCTCTCATTGGTCAGAGCTTGACTGGATAATTGTACTCCCGTGATATTATGCGCGTTTCTCTAATTTTTCGCGAACTGAATTTGCTGCTCTCCGTACCCCGAATTCATGACCGGATCCATCTTGATCTACAAGTTTTTTTTTTTAGAAAACCTTGATCTGTACCGAGTAGATAGAAGAGATGATTATGACGGATTGGGCCAGCCCAACAGCATTCGGTGCTAAGACTATTGGGCCTACAACTCCATGGCGTAAAGCCCAAGAGCTAAGCGAGCGGGTTGTTGTTGATTGGCTCGGCCCGAGCCCGTATAGACAGACCCGAGGAGGCGACGAGAAGCCGCTCGCCAGTTTCTCTCTCCGCCGCGACGATCTACCCATCTCCTCCTCGCACGCCGGCTCCGCTCGCTCCTCCTCCTCCTCGTCCCCTCCGCCCGCGGGTAAGCAACAGCTCTCCGATGAACTGATTCTCCGCCCCCCTCCACAGTAGCCTGTGATTTGTTACTGATGGCCTGCGCCGGAATGAATCCGAGAAACGGCGATTAGGGTCTTGATTTGGTCCTTTTGGTTTGTGCGTTCGGCCGGGCTAGCCTAGGTCGTGGGGGAGGAATTCCCTCGGGGATGTTGGCGTTACGGAAGGATTCAGGGTGGGCGTGTTTGGTTTCATATCTAGGGGTTTCTTAGCCTAGGTCCGTCGAGTTTTGACTGTGTGCCCGGGACATGTTCACGCCTCGTTCTTGGGATGCATCTTTGTATCCCTTGCGTATTTGCCTCCTCTAATTCTGGGGAAACTTGCATCAGGGAGAGGAGGGACCGACGGCAAAGAAACATTTCAACTTTGGGAATTTTAGATACATCCTCTGCTGCAAATGTATGCAGATGCAGCTAGACTCTTGCACGCCATATGTAAATATTTTATTTGTTCTTGACAAAAATCACTAGGTGTTTGACTGTTTGCTTTGCTACTGTACTGAATCATGCTGAATGTTTGCAAAGTTGATCCGCTTGTGCTGGTTTGGGCTGATACAGAAAGCGAATTGGGCAATCAAACATGCTAGGGCAGTATCTATCTTGTACATTCAATCCCATTCAGTCCCCTAGGTTATTTTCGTGATGTTAGTAGGACGACTGCTTGCATATTTCTGTTCAATCTCTCTGCTTCTGCAGCTTTTCAGTTCAGGCTGCTCTTGTTGCAGTCATTAAATTTTGTTTAAGGTCTTGAGGATCTCCTTTTTTTCCCTATATATTTGAGAGTTTTCTTAGAACATACGTGGTTTCGAGCGGGCTGCAAAATACATGTACCAGAAAACTTGAAAGCGATGTTATTGTACCAAATGTGTTGCACTCTATGTATCTGCTTGACTATATCTTTTTAATGCTCATCTAAAATTATCCCCAATCACCATTCATGCTACATGATGAATTGGTGTTCTTTTCCTGATTCTGTGATAGATATAGCATTCTGCAGTATTCTGAGCTTATTGAGCTGATTTTTTTTTATCAAAGCTGTTGTATTGTACCATCAGTGTTATTTATCAATACTGTTGAAACTGAAATATTTTTTTTCCTTGAGGGCTGTTTTAATTGTTACTGCAATTTGCAAACTGTCAACTCCATGTGATGTATAACTTGGCCTCATTTTTCAGTTTAAGTGTACACGCATTATAATATCTCTGACCTGATGCCCTCACATTTGTTTTGTCAAATAGGAGTCTGACGTGGTAAACACCAAAGAGCTGGTTGTCGTGTCTTCAAGCTGAGGAACAATGCCGCCTCATAAGATTGAGACCGGGCATCAAGATGTGGTGCATGATATCGCCATGGATTACTATGGGAAGCGTCTTGCTACAGCCTCCTCTGACAACACGATAAAGATCATTGGCGTAAGTGGCGCCTCGCATCAGCAGCTTGCAACTTTGAGTGGACACCAGGGCCCAGTTTGGCAAGTCGCATGGGCTCATCCTAAGTTTGGTTCCATGCTTGCATCCTGCAGCTATGATGGCCGGGTTATCATCTGGAAAGAGGGTAGCAAACCCGATGAATGGGCACAGGCACACACCTTTGTTGAGCACAAGTCCTCTGTGAATTCCATTGCATGGGCGCCTCATGAGCTGGGTCTAAGCTTGGCGTGTGGTTCATCTGATGGGAACATTTCAGTCTTCACTGCTCGTTCTGATGGAGGTTGGGACACAACACGCATTGATCAGGCGCATCCAGTGGGAGTGACCTCAGTCTCTTGGGCTCCTTCGATGGCACCTGGTGCTCTAATCAGTGCAGGACCTTCTGGCCAGTATGAATATGTTCAGAAACTCGCGTCTGGTGGCTGCGACAACACAGTCAAGGTGTGGAAGCTCACCAATGGAAGTTGGAGGATGGATTGTTTCCCCGCACTACAGATGCACAAGGACTGGGTGAGGGACGTCGCGTGGGCGCCAAACCTTGGCCTCCCAAAGTCCACCATGGCCAGCGCCTCTCAGGATGGTACCGTGGTTATCTGGACAGCAGCGAAAGAAGGCGAGCAGTGGGAAGGCAGGGTCCTGTATGATTTCAGAACCCCTGTGTGGAGGCTGTCATGGTCGTTGACAGGGAATATACTTGCTGTGTCCGACGGTAACAACAATGTGACCCTGTGGAAGGAAGCTGTGGATGGTGAATGGCAGCAGGTTACCACTGTTGAGCCATAGATCGCTTGAAACCTCGTCCTCATATATTATCGCAATAATGCAGTTTTCTTGTAAGGTAAGTCTGTGGCCATGAGGCTGTTCACAGTAGCAGTGAGCAAGGCACAGACTTGCGGGGTATGAGGGATGGTTTCGGCTCGGACCAAAGTGAGAAATTGAGTTCTTATGTGGATCATTCAATGTCTTTATTCTAAGATTTCTCACCCCTGTTGAATAGGTTGTTGAGTCGGATGTTTGTTATTCTATACACGATATTGGTACCCGCGAACAACCGTTTTGGTTTGTTATTATTTGACGTATATCAAGCCAAAAAGAAAACACAAATCCAGAATCCTTTTTTTTTCCTTTTTCAAAAGTTTGGCAGAATGGAATGCTTGGCGCGCTACATTGCTGACGCTGTGTTCTGGTTCATTGCTGCTGTAAGCTACTTGTAGGGCTAGTTTTCTCCAATGAAACTGTGGCCGAAAAAGAAGTATGCTCGCATCACTCCAATGGCTTTATCACCGAGATGTTTTGAACACGAGAGGCAACGCGTTGAAGCAAACCCGTTCCCTCTTCCTCTCTCCCGCAGACCCGACCGCACGCGCTTGAATCTTCCGAGTTCGGTTGCCGTACGATGCGGCGTGTGCCGCGCGCGGCCGGGTCAGGTGAGGTGTATATTGGCTTGTGCGCCAAGAACCCGTGCCTCTACCTACCTACGCGCGCCCCTGCTGACGCCGAGACTATTGCGCCGCCATTGCCGCCGTCTTCAACCGCCGCAACCGTCGGCGTGCGGATCCGCCGCCGTTTCTCGTCACTGCCGGCGAAGCCCGCTGCCTTGAGGAGGACGCCTCGCCGTCGGCTTCCCGTGTCTGCAACTTGCCTACCACGTGAAGGCGACCCATCGCCACCAGCTCTCGTTTCCCGCCGCCGGTGAGCACGTCTGCGCTTTAAAGGCTAGAGTTTCAAAAAACTAAGCTGCAGCACTTGAAGTCATATGAAACCTGCATACATTTAGCAAATAGCAATCAGTCCTGGTGTTAAAATCAGGTGTGACAAACATCATGCGGGAAGAACCGCATGCCATTAAAAACAGAACGTGAATTGTCATGTGTTAGTATTTGATTGTAGTTATGTACGATCCGATTGTTGTGCATAAACTCGGATTGATACAACTCAATATCAATAAATAATTCAATGCAAATCTAGTAAATATACAATTCAATTCATAGGCGGCCCTGAATCAGATGTCTGGATCTTATTTCTAGAATCTTGGTAGAAATTGTATAAGCTTCTGAAAAGATATTGCAACATTAGTGTTTTTCTAGTACTTCATTTGGAACTTCCAATGTGCAACTCTGAAACAGGGTATTTCCATCCTTTTATGACAGAAAGAAAAAAAAGAGGCTAATGTCGAGAAGCATTGATTCGGATTATCTTGACTTCTCACATATGGGTGGATTCGACATGGAGGAAATTGTGAGAAAGTTCATAGAGGTAGTAGTAGTGCCTTGCCTTCTCCTAACTTTGATGTTAAGCATTTTTTTTTTATCTTGGCTTGTTCCTATATTTAGATATCTATAAGATATGATTTTCTTGGCCATGCTTTGTATCTATTTCTCGCATTTTTGACAGCTCCCGGTCAAGTATCTAGATTCAGCTCATGATAAGGCTGTTGAGTTCATTGAAGATGTCCAGGAAATATTTTTTGCTCCCTTTACTGATGATGAGGTGCTAAATGAGGAGGATCAATCTAGTAGCAATGTCATCACTGAATCTTCGCCAACATCTGTTGAATCGGAGCTAGTTGGACCAAATACTGAAGCCTCTACTCCTGCATCTCTCATAACTGCGGAAAACAGTTCTACTGGCTGCGTAGGTAATGATGCTCATGGAACTGAATCATTTTCATCAAGTGAAAGTACAGGTCTGTCCTTGATGAATCATGTGTACCCAGAAAATACTTCTGAGGGAGGTTGCATTGAAGCTAATGATCTGCGTCTTTTGCCAGAGGCAGAGGACACCTCACCAAGTGAAATATATGGTACGAATTTTTCTAATAGACACTCTATTTCTATTTATTGACATCTTATCGCCTAACTAATTATTTTTCTGTATCATTTTCCCACCTTTTCCCTCCTTTCAGACAGCTCTGAGGAAGTTATTCTATGGAATCCAGAGACTTCCGTAAAACCACAACCACGTGGTTCGTGTTTTCTCATGAGATCATTGCAAACTTTTAATATAAATAGTGTAAATTTTTATATTTTTTTCCACGAGATTACACTTGAATTCCATAGCTAGATCATTGACTTATTACATCCATTAATTTTGATCTCCTTTCACATTTGTTTTAATAATGGAAATTATTGACCTGACAGGACTTACCGCCATACCCCAAGATAAACATGCACCTCATGCTCTGGAAACAGATCAAGTGGCAGAGCAAGCTGGACACTGTTCTGGATATTCAGGCAAATTCCTTACCTCAGCTTATCCACATCCATAAGAGTGAGGAAGGCACATCCTTAGTTTATGTCACTTACCGTGCTTTTCATATTCTTGGCAGTTTCTTCTGTTTGTAGCAGAGAAATTCCGCTAGAAAATTTTAGAGCAAATTACGAAGAGGAAGTGGTATTACACAGCGCAAATGACCCTGTCGGAGTAACAGTGCATGGTTTGCACCTTCTCACCTTTTCAATGTGACATAATTTTCTGTTATTACCTCTCCCCTTGTATTTAAAAGAGCTTCAATGCAAGAATGCATATAACAAGTAAATTGTTTTGAATCATATCAACTTCATTTATTTAGTACTTTAGTAAATGCAAGAATACATACAAAATTCTTTTGTAATTAAATTTGTCTAGCAGCAGCTTGTCCTAATTGGTGAAAAGTAATTTGATGCGAGGTATATAAACTTCTAGCAGGGTTTATTAAACCAGATGATGGCCCTACTTGTTATGAAGGCTCAGTTGAAATGCAAACATGCTGAATATTTGATCTTAAAAGATTAAAAGTGTGCCCTATAATGATTTTGATTGTTCACTTGAAAAATAAAAGTTAACAAAGTGCATCATTATTAGATAATTACTGGCTTATTGAACCCATTATCCACCCACCATCGATATGTTGATCTATTGTTACATTTTGAAAAAATGATGTACATGTCCTGACAGATTCCACCACCATTACCGAAGATGATTATGTACCAGACATATTGCACAAGGACCAACAAGCTGAGCTTCACTGTTCTGCACATTCAGGCAAGCTGCTTAAAATTATAACCTCAGCTTATATTTATCCATAAGAATGATAAAGGTACATAATTTTTTTATGTTACTTACTGTGCCTTCATATACTGAATTTCACAGATATTCTGGTAGATTCTGCTGTTTTCTTTCAAGCACTGCTGCTAGAAGGTGCAAATTATGAAGAGAAAATGGTATCATACAGTGCAAACGACCCTGTGGAAGCAACCCAAGATAATTATGTACCTCAAGCATTGAACAAGGAGGAACAAGCTGGACTTCACTGTTCTGGGCATTCAGGCAAGCTGCTAGCTATATTTATCGATAAGAATGATAAAGGCACATATAATTTATTTTTATGTTACTTACTGTGCCTTCAAATACTGAATTTTCACAGATATTCTGGTAGATTCTGCTACTTTTTTTGAAGCACTGCTGCTAGAAGATTCTACTGCAAATTCTGAAGAGCAAATGGTATCAAACAGTGCAAATGCTCCTGTGGAAGCAACCACTCATGGTTTGTACCTCTACACTTCTGAAATGTGACATGCATGTGTTCTCTCCAGTTGTGTTTAAGTGTGTTTCGAAGCAAAAATGCATTTGACAGCAAACTATTCCGAATCTTCCCAACATCTTAGTATTTGGTAATAAAGTTTGCCTGACTTGTTCATCCGTATAGTAAAAAATAACTTCATTTAATATACAAACTTCTATACTTCAGTAAACTGGTGATGGCCTTACTTGGGATAGTGTTTAGTAATTTAATATATTTGAAGGCCCATTTTCTCCACATTCTCTTATTTGAGTGATGAGATAAGTGAGTAATATGCAAGTGTACTGACTATTTATTACAAAATTAAAGGCATGCCTTCTTATGAAGTATGATCGTCCATAATAAGAATACTTAGCTAGTGCGTTTAATCAATTCTAATTTTAATCATGGTTTAAGCATTTTTAGATATTTTTCCTCATCACTGTGAATAAAGTCATGTTTCTATGCTTCCTACAGGATCTTCTGCAGGAACTAGCATTTCACATGAATCGAGCTCAGATTTTCCTAACTGTGCTGATGATCCAAATATGACAACTGATACCATGGTTAAGTCTGCTGATATAGTTAAGTCTGTTGATATAAAAGACCTCAGGGATGGCCAGGAGCACATGGAAAATGACGAAATTGAGGTGGCCCCAGTCCCTCAACGAAACAATGCATCATTTCAGGTAATATTATTTGAAACACGGTGGTGCTGTTGGTGTATTGCATCGTAATGTCTGCTTCATGTAAATCTAGTAGGGAGAGCTCGTTTCAGCTCAAGGTTGATCTTTACTGAAACTTCTAGAAAAAGGTGCTTGTGGAAAATTTTAAGGGAATAAGATCACATTACAAAACAGTTGTCTCTGAAGAAATATGGGAACTGATGTTTCTTGCTGCTTGCAGAAAATGTTTATGAGGAACTTGTCGAGTAAGCTCCGGTGGTCAAAGAAGCAGGTGAGTACACATCAGGCCATGCCTGCTGGATCACAGGACTCGGAAAACCTTGGATGTCGACTGGTTTCTTCATCAGACGATCTGGAGCATGACTGGGAGATCGTGTAAAACTGCAAGAAGAAGCTCCATGTGTCTGGTTCGAGGGGAAAGCGTGTGTAAACTACAGATCTCCTTAGTTGCTGCTTATAACCTCACAGAAGGATGAGAACGCGAGGTGTTTGCATCTCTAACACATCCACCGGCATAACTGTAAATTCTAGTTGAGTCTGTTCAAATTTTCTCTTACTGACCTGAAATGCATACAAACAAATATGTACCTTCACTTGGTTTTCCACTGTTTGAAAATTTTCACATTCATCGCAAATAATAAAAACCATGGACACATTCATCTCAAGTAACATCACAATATTATCTGAGGATCCAACTACTGTTTAACATGCATCCACCGCTTGACTTCAATTCCATCGCGCGCCCGATTAGAGATATGGCTACTATGCATATGGTCAGCACTTGGGGGGTTTACAAAAGTCGCAAGTAGCCCTACACTCTGTATACGTCAAGAAGCAATACTCCTTCCGACCAGTCCCCGTGCAGCAGAAGCACGTACCATTAGGACTGAAGAAATTGCACCTGAACGCCATGCACACAACAATGTCCTCGTTCTCTCTCATACACTGACACAGGCCTCCTGGCACCGGCCAATAGCTGAGGACGACCTGCAGCTGCAGGGATCGGGATTTCAGTCAGTGCTCATCAACAATACTCACTCTTACAAAATTCAAAGTTAATAACATGATCACATAAGCAAATAGCTGATCGAGTATACATAGTGCTTGCATTGCAAGTAGGGATCCAAAAAGCACTGCGCACAGGAACATGGCCATCATGCCGCTGTTGCGCCTCATATTGGATTGAATCTACGCAACTGAACTGTATCGATATATATAGTCACAACCAGGCCAGAAGTTAGCAATGGGGAGGGAGAATAATCAGGATGGACTTGAGCCACGTAACAATGAGGCAGAATTCCTCGCCCTTATATAGAGGTATAGCATGCTCGGCATGGCAGGCCGCCATTGATTGATCGATGAGCATCTGACAGCTACGTACTGTGAGCGAGCGACAGCTACTGACAATTGTTTGGATGCTTTCCAAATTCCAATTCCCGTTGCTCGGTGCTGGAAGCTTTGCCATGAATTTTCTTTTTATGCTGCCGTGATCGAAGCTTTACAGTTCATATTTTTACAAAAAGTAAGATAAAACAACGACCTGTCGCCTTACCACAGCACGAAAACTTTGGATATCGACTGGTTTCTTCATCGGACGATCTGGAAAGTGACTGGGAGGTCCTGTAAAACTGCAAGAAGAAGCTCCATGTGTCTGGTTCCAGGGGAAAGCATGTGTAGCTTACAAATCTCCTTAGTTGCTTCATACAATCTACAGAGGATGAGAACGTGAGGCGTTTTCATCTCTAACACATCCATCGGCATGACTGTAAATTCTAGTTGAGCCCGTGTAAAGCTGTTCAAATTTTCTCTTACTGACCTGAAGTGCATGCAGACTTTTATTTGTATGTCCACACTTGGTTTTCAACTGTTTGAAATTTTTCACATAGTCGATCTCCCTTCGTGGCGGAGCTTATTGGGGTAATGGTGATTGGTGTTGTCAATTTGACATAGTACGCGTATGCCCCCAAATTTTCGCAATATATGTGTGGCGTGGTTCGCCGGCGATGGCGAGAGGAGACAACCCTGACTGCTGCGTCATCCATCCAATACAATTGAACGAGTCACACAGGGCAGGATCTTCACCGTGGAAATGGAAACAGGAGAAATTCCCCTTGCCCTCGCCATCAGTATACATTATCCAACAAGGGCCACCGCAGTCCAATTGCAAGCAGACAAGCCAGGCAGTAGCACAGCAGCCGAGCGAGGAGCGAGCAGCATGCAGTGCAGGAGCCCAACACACAAACACAGCCATGCAGCTGCAGAGCTTACACACGAGAGTGACTGGCCGGTGGCAGACTGGCAGGCAAAGCTTTCTTTTATTCTATCTTTTGTAGTTTGTGTCAACGATTCATTATTTTTTTCGAAATATTTATGATCTAGCATGTTCAAAATACTGATATAGCCAACATTTATTAAAACTTAGTTCAACAATTCTAATGAACAAGTTCAACATTTTATATGAAATGTTGAGCGCAGTACATCTAAATTGCTGAATATACATATTCAAAATGGTGAACCAGTATATTTCGAATGTTGATTTTTCAAAACAATTGAAAAGTTAAAACATATTCATATAAGATCTTGTTTTGTTGCATACATCCTAAATAACGCCATAGTTCAAATGGAATCCAAAACGCTTTTATGGTTTGAAAGAAAGTTGAAGCCAAAGTTGCATACATTCAAAATGGAAGCCTAAAGGAAGTTTACATGTCTTGTTTTCCTGCTTCTATTGCTTGCAACTAGTGCTCAGATGCTCAGTCGGCTGCCCGCCTGCCCCGCTTATTTCATTTACGTTGGATGTATGTGTACAATAATCTCAAAGTGGAAGTCATATATCTTAAAGTTTCAAAAAAAGAAGTCATATATCTTCCCAACTTCCAAAAATTATATAAGATTACCTAGGTCGGGGATGTAGTCCGGATCCAGCACATATGGCTCATCTAGGGCTGCGTATAACCCCTAGCCAGGCCCAAGGCCGACAAGGCTTCCCCGGACCTCTCAGGCTCATCCATCAATGGACCCTTTTTTTTAACCCTTTTTTAAAAATAATTTTAAAAAAAATCGTCTCCAACTTTATTTGCGCCGCGTGACCCTTTTGGTCGCGCCGCGGCTCGTGGCGCGGCAGGAAGCCTATGCCGCGCCACATGCACTAGCGCGGCAAAGGTGCCACGCTCTCACGGTGCTGACCTGGCGTAGCACTTGCTGCGCCAGCCCGCCTGGCGTGGCAGCGCCTTACAGCCGTGCGTCTGCTCCCTCCTCCTCTCTCCCTCCTCTCTTCCTTCCTCCAGAAACACTCGAGCTCCACCTCCAACTCGGCACCGCCCCTCGGCCCCCCGAAATGCCCCCCAAATCCAGTGTTTTTTGTGAGGAAATTAGGGGAATCGATCCTCGCGTCCTTGGGAGGTATTTCTCCACTTTTTTCCTTATTTTACCATACCATTTGCTAGATCGATGGATGTTTAGGTGACCTAGGGTTACGGATGTTGTTTCAAATTTTTGATGAAATGAAATGTTATTACGTAGCATTGGATGCTTAGTTCATACGCAGTAGATTCTCTGTCGGCGATTTTTACGTGTAGAACTTGTTGCATGCTTAGATTTAGCTAGTTATTGATCCATTTGTGTATTGTACATGGCATTGGTAGGTTTAGTTGTGCAATATGTCCAATTGATGTGTATAGTTGGTATGGTAAAGTAGATGGATCATTTAGTTAATTTTTGGTCACTTGTTGTGTAGGTGCGATGATGACGACCGGGTTTGAATACAAGCGGCGTATGGGGTACATGCATTATGTCGGCGAGTCCAATGCGGATGCTCCCGTACCTCCAGCCCTTTCGGTACCAGATTGTAGTTGTGGCATGCCAGCCGAGGTGAAACAATCAAGGCACCCAAAGACCGCCGGAAAAACCTTCTATGTGTGCAAATGGAGGTTTGATCCTATGCCTGCCACGCCCTATAATTTCTTTCAGTGGATAGATGGACTCGACAAATATAATCCTAGGATCTGGCTATTCCCATATGATAGCACGCAGCTTAAACCATACCATCAGTTTAGGCGTTGGGTTCCTCCTCCACCAAACCCACCTAGAATGACCAAGGAGGAGAAGCAGGAGGCTGCTTGTAGGCGTGTGAGGGATCCTCCCATGTGCAAGTGTGGAGTTGCTACTAAGCTTATGCGTTCTAACTTAGGGGTTCCACCTAAGTTCACTCCATTCTTTCGATGCTCGCTAACGACCCATGTAAGTTTAGTAGGAAAATGTTAGGATCATGTGTAGGAAGCAGTGATAGTTTTTTTACAGGCACCGTGTAATCTTGTCACTAGTTTTATGCAGGATGGATGGCCGCTATGTGATTTTAATGAGTACATCTATGGGCCTAAGCCGATGTGGCCAACGGAGGAGCAAGTGCGGGAGTTCGAGGCTGGAAAGGCACCATGACCATGTGTGTCCTCTCCTAGTGATAGATGCAAGTGTGGTATATTGGCAACACAAGGTGTGGTGCCTTCTGAGATTGGATATGGTTCATTCTGTGACGATGCACATGACGAGTACTGGGTGAGTAACTATTCATCTTTTTTGTTGATTGTTTATGCCATTACATGTGAAATGTGTATCCATTGTTACAAATTTATAACAATATGAACATCTTGTTGCAGGAGGGAAGGACATGTGATTGGGAAGACTTTTCTGGTCGTCGTGATTTATTGTTAAAGTTGGATCGTAAATCAGAACCATGGAAGTCAAGAGAAACACAAGATCTGAGAGAAAAGATTAGGGCGGAGTATGATGTGCCTATACCTGACAATGACTTACTATGGGGAAAAATATACCAAGACATGATTCGGGAGACTGAGTGAAGCCTGAAGGACTTTATGCGAAGGAAACTCTTATTAAGTATTGGATATAGAATAGAACCAAGTATCCATGGTCTCTAACTAAAGATGAGAGGAGAGAAAATAGGAGGAAGTTGCAGGAGGAGAGGGAGTTGGAGAAACAAAGGTTGAGGGAGGAGAGAGATCGCATAGGTTTTGTTGTTGATCCGAATGCAAAATGCCCTAAGGGTTCATGGAAAAAATATTTGCAGCAGGTTAAGGCAAGGAAGAGGAGGATTGAAATGGAAGAGTTACAAGAAAGGGCGGAAGAGCCACAGATGGAGGCGCACTTGTTGCCGACTTACTTGTTGCCATGGCCTTTGGCAAGTGTGACAAGGTTAATGTGGATAAGAAAGGGAAGGGAGTTATTATTGCGCGATGATGATGATGATGATGATGAGTTACTATATGAAGATGACTCCGACTAGATGAACATGTTCATTGAGTTGGTACATATGTTTCTTTAATTGTGAAAACTATATTCATTTGTGAGAGAACTATGTTTATTTTTGAGAACTCTATTGTGAGAACTATGTTTATTTGTTGAGAACTATGTATTATGTTATTTGCATCACTATTACATTTTGTAAGCCATAGCATGTACGGATCGATAGATGTGCATGCCTTGAATGGTCTGTGGTCTCCGATGGAATCCGAGGTGGGGATCCGTTCCAGGCTCACAGTGACATGCATGTTCTTGGTTCTTGCCCAAAGGCAAACCACCGCAATGGTTCTGATGTTGTTACATGCTGCAAATTAAAGACATGATTGATTAGGAAACGAGTTAAACTAAATGGCCTTTCAAATTTGTAATAATTTTTGTTAACCTTTGGTTAACGTCTAGTAACCCATATCGATTACGAGTAGAGCGTAGCTGGATTTGATGGGCTTCCAGTCTCGTCTTGTCTTGCCTAACGTGGCTGAACAACATGCACAGCTACTACGCACAATTACAATAGTTGTTAGGCGGTATATTGAAAGGGCAGAAAAATATTGCTCTGGGCATTATGGTTTTCGAACATGCCAAAAAAATACAATAGCTATGTGAAAATGCCACAGATTTTGGGCGAAGCACTACCCGCGCCAGGCCGCCTGGCGCGGCAGTAGGAAGGTGCCGCGCCAAGCGGCCTGGCATGGCAGTGGTTAACTCCCACGCCACAGACACCACAGTTTCAGTACGCCCCAAAGATTTTGAAAGCATACTGAAACTATGCTGTCAAAATCTTTGGGGCGGCAGTGGTTAATTGCCGTGCTGGACAGCACAGTTTTAGTACGCTTTCAAAATCTGTAGGGCATACTGAAACTGTGGTGTTCGCGGCGCTGGAGCTAACCACTGCCGTGCCAGGGGGCGTGGTATGGTAGCTCTGTACTGCCGCACCAGGCGGCCTGGCGCGGCAGTGCTTAGCTCCCATGCCAAGCGGACACTGCGATCTAGTTAATTTTCTTTCCTATCTAAGGCAAATCCAGCTTACTGAAGTAGTAACACCTAGCACTGATCACTAACAGTTTTGGACTAGCTATCACAGCATCATCTAAACAATGTCTAAGCACCAACATAGGATAGTCAAATTGCAATCCTTTCTGGCTCTTCAGATATTCTTGCCCATGACAAGGGCATATGAAAACCAACAAAGGAACTTTCTAACAAGACCTTGTCAGTCCTCCTCTAGCAAGTACTGCATCACCTATGAAGACACATAAATCTTAGAATAACTAGCAGTAAATAAGCATTGATCGTAAAGAAATGCAACTCAGAAATCCATTTTCTTGTTTATCTATCTTGCCTAAAATAGAATTGAGATGTCATAAGTTCAATTGTCTAATTTATACAAAAAATGCTGGATCATAACTGTGACAAACTATCATGTTTCATGACCCATACCTGACTTCAGATGAAGCTTAATTCAACTACGACTACATCAATTCATAGCCAAGAGTTATATGACTACATCAAAATTCAGAACATGTCTTCCACAAGTTGCTGCCACAAGAGAAGCATGTAAATTACAGCTATTGGTGACAAACTGGCAAATATGCGCTCAATTCAATAGCCAAACAAAAAGTGAACCGGTGCAGAGACAAGATATACAATATGACCATTTCGATAAATTCCAATAGTCTTTTACACACAGGCGGCACAAATTGCAACATAGTCTTACAGTCCAACACCTCCTGCAACACACTTGAGACATGCAAATTTCATTGACATGGACGCCACTGATTCGGAGGGCTGAAAGGATCCCTTGGGCGATGCTCCCTCCTTGGATGCGTGGGCAACACATTGGCACTGCCAATGTCGGTGTAGTCATGGGAACGACGCCGGCAGGGCCTCCGGGTTGGAGCTGCAGGTACCTATAAAAAATTGAAAGGAAATCATCAAGGTGTACGACTCTTTGGGAATTGTACTTAGCAATTGAGAATACAACTAGGTTGGACTCTCCCTGTGTCTGAGTCACAGGTGGAGCATCAAACATGTTGGACATCTCCAGATGCTCACCATAGGTAGGGTCGTCATCCTCGGACTCGTTACCTTCGGACTCCTCACTTGCCTCGGGGTTGCAGGTGCCTTGCCTCGTGACCTGCTGCTAGGACCTGGAGTAGTGGATGCTGATGCAGTCCTTGAGGTGTTCACGGAGGGAGTCCTAGATATTCCACCTCTACCGTGGTGGATAGGAATACGCCGTGATCCTGAAGAAGTGCCCTGGCCATTGTCGTCGTGGTGCACATCTGGGGCCGACATGTAATTCATCTTCATGGCCATTCGCCTGTAGCTTCTTCGAACCCTCTACAACATGTAAGCAGCATAGAGTCGCCATTATGATATTAAGAGGGTTATAAAGATAGTACGAGGATCAATGAAAATTAGGCTGTGCTTGTACCTATGCAAACTGATGAAGCACACCATCACCAAATCCGCTTGCATGCTCCATGACCACGCCGCCTCGTGGGCAAGCTTTGCAAGCTGCTGTCCCTGTACATATAGTTTTCATTTCATGATTTATTAATGTTATGGTATTGTGATTACATACCTTGACAAGGGAAATAGACAGAATGGAATCTTACCATGTAGTCATGCAGAGGTGCACGCTCAGGCTATGTTCCTAAGCGTGTCATCGTGTCGTACTCATCAACTATGTCATCGAAGGAGTCGGACGATGGATTCTCAATAGGCTCAATGGTCCAAGATGGCTTGATCCTAGTTCTGATGGCTGGATAGTACCATCGAAGGTACCCCTTGTGTGGTCCTGCATGCCAATACGGCCCATCACCGGGATCACATCTTAGCCTATTATCCTACCGCTGCAGGTACTCAGCATGCTTGACCCTCCAGTCATTCTCCTTGTACCTCTTCTTGCGGTCGATCCTGCATTACAAATTTCACAAGTTATTAGCCTAACATGTTTCATAGGTCTATCGAAGAAGCAAAATGGGTAATGATTCTTGCATACTTGTGCAATGCCTGTGAAGTCGAGTACTCCATGGGAGGGCATTGTTGTGCCCTACCAAACTGCCGCATCACCCTATGCGGCAAATGCACCTCAACGATGCAGTACAAGATCAGTGGACTTGTAGACCTCCACAACTGCCTGTCTCTGTAGCACATAGGTGAAAATATGATCTGACTTAGCTGCTCACGGGTGTATGGTTCCCATTCAACCTTCAAAATTTGGTAAAAACAATAGTTACTTTATAGGTGATTATATGCAATTGAGCTTAAAAGGACTATGGTGACCAAATTACCTAGTTTTGCGTGACACAATCAAGATCGTTTGTGTAGAACTTGTATCGTCTTGGCGGAGGGCCATGAATAGGCTCCGCATGCTTCCACACATGTGCGAATGTGGGAAATGAATCCTGTCGTTACCAAGGCTGAAAATTCAAAGGAATCCGATTGTTAGCAAGGTACAAAAGATGTGAGAAATAGAAAGCGGAAAGGGGAAGTCATCGTAGTGTTATACCTCCACGCGAAGACAGCAGGGTCGACCCACCGAGATTCACTCCCAAACCCAAATCTGCAGCAGATACGCACACCCTCCAAGATTTGCATCCCTTGTAGTGTGTGTGCAAGCATCACACAGCTACCTGTACAGCCAAGCAAGCACTGCTAAACCCCAACGTAGTCACGGATGTTGTCCCAATTCTGACCCAAAATTGGAAAAACCATCCAAGACACGGTGTTCCCAGCTGCATCAGTTAGCAGGAAGGTGCTAACAAAGTGCCACAGCCAAACACGAGTGTGCCTCTCCACAACCTCGTCAGCTGCTCCCGGTGGGCACACGCTGAACTGCTCCCTCAACCATGCGAAGCTCACCTCGGAGGTCTTCTTCGAGTTGTCTCCCTCCTCGGGCTCTGGAGGCCCGATCCCAATGTGCAGCTCTACCATGTCACGTCAGTTCTCACTCTAAATGATCCCCGTCACTGGAAGCCCCTCCAGTGGAAGACCAAGGATCATGGCCACATCCTGCATGGTTACAGTCATCTCGCCGCACGAGAGGTGGAAGGTGTGAGTCTTCGGACGCCAGCGGTCAACCATGGTGGTCAACAAGGGTCCATCCATCGGATGGAGGCCCGCAGCAACCACCACGGCAATGTCTAGAAATCCAGCTCTCTGGAGGTACGGCACGTAGCACTCATCCCACCTAAGTGGGGAGTGCACTCACGGGGTAATAGCTTCAATTCCTGCAAAACAACCAAATAATTGGAAATAAGATTATTTCTTACCATACAAGGAAATGGAAATAAATGGAAAAAGGTTCTTTGCAAATAAATGGAAACAAATGGTATCATATCAAATGGTATATTATCATTCAACTATAAATAACAATAGGTAGTGATAAGATTTACGCAATCATGCAGACGGGTTCTAAACAAGCTGTTGGCGCTAGAAATCGGTCAACCGAATCCCCAGCGTCTGACACACGACCCGGGAGAATCTGCTTAACTCCTGTTCGGGTGATTGCCCTGGTGCGGTTCGCGCGGCGTGCCAGCCAATCTAACCTGTTGATTGGCAAGGAAGGATACGTGTCAGATCAAAAGTCACGATCGGCTAAATTTCCGATCCCGAGGGAGCTTATCAGCGAATCGGCCGATTTGCCGTAATAAAGAAATCGGCTATGAAGCAACTGATTACTGTAGCAGCGTAGAAGGAAACTACTGGAGTAATCAGTACAACGCTACAATAACAGCACTAGGAACAGATCTAATCGGCTATATGTAAAATAAGAGAATTAAATAGCAGAATATAAGGAAAACCGAAACTGCCGATTCCTAGCTGGATAACTGGTGATAAAACTAGAAAAACAGGTAAAACCTATGATTCTAGTAAATATTGATAACTAGTGAATAAATCTAAACGAAACGATAGCGATGCGCCCGAAGTTAAAGCTTAGAATTTACTCGGTAATCGGAACTTACAAGATCGGCCGGAGGTCAAGTTGATGCAGCCCCGCCAACCCGTACGAACTCGTGAAAAAGAAGAAAGTATTTGGCGACGTCGCCTGCTTGAAAGTAAGTACGAGGAAATAGTAACTTGTTGTATTGAGTAGTTGATGATTACAGATCTACAAAGGTGGCTATTTATAGCCCCGTACAGATGACTCCTTATCCGACTAGAATTCTATCCCTAATTCAAATAGAAAACGAATATTTACAAGTACGACTCGTACTAGGTTGGTTATTATACATTTCACGGGCTGATTTCCTCTTCATCCTTCTGATCCTTTCCAAGCTCATACCGGCCCAATTATTCCAGCCTCCTAATCGGCTGATTCCTTATCGGCAAAGGGTAACCGATTCACGAACCAGGCGTGTCCGATCCAAACCCCAAGGGCATCCATCGACCGATCTTGTACTGTAACATCAGCCGATCCTGGACTGTAGCATCAACCAACCGATCTCTAACTGTAGCACCATTCGGCCGATATCCAACTGTCATCCCTGTATCCTTCCCATTTCTTCTTTACCTGACGCCGATTTTACTTGTGACGAAATCCGGCGTCAACACATGCCCCCCAGTTTCGGAGTAAAACATAGTCTTTTACTTCGAAATTCTTTTCAACTTCCCCTCCGAAACAGCCGCAATGAAAATATCCTTCCGTTTCGCGGTCTTCCAGCTGATGATTGTAATCTTTTCGAAACGGGCGCCCATGACAACCACTACTCCCGAAAAACTCGAAACGCCGGCGCGGTAAAAATTCCATTTTTACCCTTCATCAGGCACCTTTTAAATATCAGTTCACCCCGCACCTCCTTTTCGAGCTCACGTCCTTCTTCCTCAGCGCGCGCGCCTTCTTCTGTCCCCAGCACTTTCCTTTAGCTCCGAAGCTTCCTAGCGCCATCTTCCTGTCGCTTTTCCTCCTCCCCTCCAATGGCGGGCACTTTCAGGCGATTCTCCCGCTCGCGATGCTCCAGAAATGGCGACTCCTGCGGAAGTAGTGACAGTGGTGGCTCCATCATCAGAAGAAGGAGCTTCATCGGAGATCCCAATGGCGATCCCCATAGCGGCCTTATCCTCCGCAGCTGCACCGGCGGTCACGCCGACTACAAGGAACTTCATCCCTGAGGTTATTACCGAATTCTTCCTTTATCGGCAACGCATTTACTTTAGATCTATTTCTTACTTTTGCACCCCCTTTCCTTTTTTAGACGGTTAGACATCGCATTACCATCCATCTTACGGGAAATCCTAGCCTTGTCTGTCTTGGACCTATGGGAAACCCAGATCCAACCGAGCTCATTAATTTGGAAACCCATAGAATCCCCTTCAAACAATCCACCATGGACTTGGATCATTGGCTGGGCACCTTTAGATCTTGGCCGAATAAAACTCCTGGTTGGAGGGAGTGGTACCAACGGATAGCCAAGCCAAAGAGAGTTCAATGGGACGAGCTCAAAATCGGCCAGTGCATCAACCTATCTTTGTCCCAGATGGAGCGAAATGAACCATTGGTGATAGCAGCCTCTTACTTTTGGTCTGATGCCCTCAATGCATTCTTATTTGGACATGGGCCTATGACCCCCACACTGGCCGATGTGGTTTTGCTGACCGGCCTAGACATCTCCTCCCCGGACACACCTTTCCGCCTTTTAGCCGCAACATCACATCGGCTGGACACGAGGGGAATTGGTGGGTGGAAAGGATTTATCAGATGCAACAAAAGGGCCGGGTCAGTTGAGAACAGGGAGCACACGGCCTTTTTAATGATGTGGTTGGAAAAACACTTCTTTTGTGGGAGAGCAGCCGGCCCGTCAACCAACACCCAGGCTTTAGCCGAAGCACTATCGGTAGGAACCCCTGTTCCTCTTGGAAAACACCTGCTAGGGGCGGCTTACCACATGCTCCACCAAATCGGCACCAAACTTTCCAAGGGGGAGCCGATTGGAAATCCAGGCGGACCCTGGTGGTTCATCAATTTGTGGCTGAACCTATATATGAGCAAGATATCTCAGCAGAGGGTAGAACACATGACATTTCCCAATGTTGAATCGACAGAAGATCCCACTGCTCGACGCCGATGCACATCCTTCGGTGAAGCGGCATCAGCCTTCCCCGGTTGCCTGTACTCTGCTACGAAAGTGGCCGAGTACTTCCGATGCTTTTACAACGGTTTCAATGAAGATGCAACCGTCTGGTTTCCTTATCGGCAAGTGACCCAATCTTCGAGCTCCCAACTTGCTTTGACTCAACTACTGGCCGATTTGTTGAGGAGCTCACCGATGAGTTAATCAAACCAGGAATCCTGCCAGCAAACTTCTTCTCGGGGAAAGATGCTCCTACATATGAGTTCTACAATCCCTCTGCTGCAGCACGTCAACTCGGCATGGGTCAGCTGCCGATTCAAGTGTACTTTGCTGGCCGAGCCAAGTTCAGAGATGGGCTTACAACAGGTCTGGACTACAGTCGGCTGCGAGACCGGATCCCAGACTCCACCACCATTGACTTGAACAACTGGATAGTAGCTCCCTTCGCTGTCCAGCCTTTCAAGCTTTGGTGGGCCGAATGGAAACAATTCCTTTTCTGCAACTCCGCATCGGCATACTGCAATCTCCTAGACCCAACCAACATCGACCCGAATGCCGAGGTATATTTCCTTAGCCGATTTTTATTCTTTTATCAATGCAGCCGAACACTAACGTTTTGCTATTGCTTCAGTCCGAGAACCGTGTCCCCCCAACACACAGCCGGAGTGGTCGGTTAATAGAAGATCATCCATACACCACCTACCCTCTCATCGGCTATGATGCTCCGTCTGTGGACGTGATTGCTGGCCGATCGAAGCAAGCACAGAAGAAAGTCACCAAGAAGACCAGTCGCCGAGTCCGGGTCCGTATAGAATCGGCAGATCCTCCCACGCTCGCATCGGCAGAAACTTCGGCCGTACCACCTCCCCCAGCTGCCAGAGACATTGACACTCAAGTTATCGCGCAAGCTGGGGCAGCCGCTGCATCACTACTGTTAGAGGCCGTACAGGTAAACTTATGTTTAACCCTTCCGATTGTTGTTTCGATACTAATCCCTCTTTTCTTAGACAACACATATTACCCCTATGGACACACAACAATCGGCAGCAACCCAATCGGCCATCGACGCGCCCCCGCTTCCATCCGTTGAGGTATAACACAATTTCACCGATTCCCCTAGTAATTGAATAATATGCTTACTCAACCTTCTGACACAGGTCATCGGCACGCCAAGCGCTCCTCAACCACTGGTCCTCTCTCGGGAAGCTGGTCCAAGCACAGCGCCAATCATCGTGGAATCTTCCTCTTCTGATGAACCCATGGCACCAGCCCCTGAGCCGAGGATGACGGCTTCCAAAATGCAGCTCGAGGAGATTCGATTCAAAGAGGTAATAAATCTTTCAACTTTATTTAGCCGATTTGCTATCACCATCAGCCGATTTATTTTTCTTCTTTACTATTTCCAGGAACAGGACACCCCTGACAACAGCCTCTTCTCTTTCGCGGTCGCCCTCTCTGACGATGAAGAAGTCGCCTCCCGCCAGGTTACCTTGAGCTCCATCCCCGACGACGTCCGAGCCAAGCTTACCAGCATCCGATCCCTTCTTCAAGGAGACATCGACCGAGTGCCAGAAGAAGCGGAGGAAGCCTTGGCGCCAGCCGCATACATCGAGTCGATGAGGATCCCGATCTTCAGAGCCCTTCGTCACATGACCGATCGCGCCAAGTTGGCCAAGACTCGTGAAGAAGAGGACGCGTACAAACGTCAGGCTCAAGAGGTGCACCAACGTATTCATTTTCTGGAGGACTCCCGCTCGGGGATCGTCGGCGAAATAGACCGCCTCAAACGCCGAAGGGCAGAGCTCGCCAAGGAGATGGAGCAGGTGACCAAGGCAATAAGTGCTGAAGAGAAAAGACTCCAAGAGCTCCCCTATGTCATCGCCAATCTAAAACAGGAGAGGCAGCATTTGGCCCATGAAGCCCTGAAGCTCCACCGTAGCGCGTCAGAAGTCCCCGGATCGGCGGATGACGACCAACGGATTTTGGACTCTGCCGATCAGATCCGGCGCCGGGCGATTGCGGCTATCGATACCCTTCTGGGTAATCTGTAAAGGCACTGACTATTTTGTACGAACCTTTAATAACTGCTTTGACCGTCCTTTGTGACGCCTCTTTTATTCATTGCCCTTCTCGCACCTTTACCAAACATCCACGACTCTTTCTCTTATAAATGCCGGCCTAGACCCCCCTTCCGAGAGTACCAGTTAGGCTTCGGCTTTACTTTCTCAAACCGCTCTCATCAGCGCGACCTTCCATCATGTCTTCATCGTCTTCCTCTTCCTCTGTCAACCAGGTGAAACTCCGGCCTTGATCCTCCTTCTCTATTTAACTCCTTTGAAGGGGATCACCTTTTTGATCTTTCTTTCTTTCAGCCACGGCGTCTTAGCCCCGAGCTCGAACGCGCCATCGAGCTCATGCACTCTGATGAACCGTTGTCGTCAGAGGATAAGGATCTAATCAGGGCTCACCGTGACGAACTTCAAGAACATGTCCCCGCTGACATCCGTCGGATCTGGGACTTTCTGGACGGCAACGCCCGCCGGCGACCTCAAGCCGACAGAAGTCATCCGCTTCCTCCACGGGTCGCCCCTGAAGATGCGTCAGCAGGAACGTCGCGCCCGGCCATGGACCGAAGTCACCCTCTCCCCCGTCAAGTCGAAGCGGAGGCTTCGATGAAAGAGATAGAAGAAGAGTACATCCGCCTTATGATAGAGTTAGGTCAGGCAGAGAGAGAGAGCGTAAGAAAAAGAATAGTTAATTATTATTTTTTGTCCTAAGGGCGACTTGTACCTTGTCGGCCGTGTAACCCACCGTCCGTACCGAATGAATACATCGGCCGATTTGGACGATTACATGTTTTTTCTAGACAAACCGTTTTGTATCAGCTTGTTGTTTTGTGGTCAATCCTTTATGCTCCGACCCATATACTAGGGTAGTATCTTTTCAGGTACCTTCCGTTCAGAGCCCTAGTAAACTCTTCTCCCTCGATTGTTTCCAAAATATAAGCATTTCCTGGAGCACATCTGCCGATTTTATACGGCCCTTCCCATGTAGGGAACCATTTTCCGAATTTAGGATCTTTCGACCCAATCGGCAATACTAACTTCCAAACCAGGTCTCCAGGGGCGAATTGTTTGACTTTGACCTTCTTATCGTACCACCTGGCTACTTTCTTCTTGTTTTCCTCAATGCTTATCAAAGCTCTCAACCGCTGGCCAGCCAAGTCATCAAGTTCCCTTTTCATGAGTGACGAGTAGTCTTCGGCCGTTAATTGGTCCTGGAGCGAAATGCGCCTCGACCCCGCCCTTGATTCCCATGGTAGTACTGCATCGTGACCGTACACCAACTGATAAGGGGATAACTTGGTAGCCCCATGGCAAGCCATCCTGTATGCTCATAGGGCTTCAGTTAGACATAGATGCTATTTTTTAGGCTGCTCCTCTATCTTCCTTTTGATTAACTTAATTATCCCTTTGTTGGAGGATTCGGCCTGGCCGTTGGCTTGGGCGTAATATGGAGAGGAGTTTAATAATTTGATTCCCATATCGGCCGTGAATTCTTCGAATTCCCCTGATGTGAACATTGTCCCCTGATCGGTCGTAATAGTCTGGGGAATGCCGAATCGGTAGACGATATGGTCCCTTACGAAGTCGGCCATGGTAGCCGATGTTACGGCTCTTAACGGAATTGCTTCCACCCATTTAGTAAAGTAATCAGTAGCTACCAGAATAAATTTATGCCCTTTGCTTGATGGAGGGTAAATTTGGCCGATAAGGTCTATTCCCCATCCTCTGAACGGCCATGGCTTGATAATGGGATTCATGGCCGATGCGGGCGCACGTTGGACATTCCCGAACTTCTGACAATCCTGGCATCCCTTATAATATTTGAAGCAATCTTCGAGGATCGTTGGCCAGTAATACCCATTATTCCTGATCATCCATTTCATCTTATGTGCCGATTGGTGTGCCCCACATACCCCTTCATGGATTTCTCCCATTAGAGTCTTAGCTTCCTCTGTTCCCAGACATTTGAGCAGGACGCCGTCAATTGTTGGGTAGAATAAGTCGTCTTCAAGCAGTACGTATTTAGTAGCATGAAAACGCACCCGTTGTTCCACCTTCTTAGACGGATCTTTCAAGTAGTCGGCAATTTCTTTCCGCCAGTCATCGCCGCAAGTTCCAGAGCCATAGCGCCTAGAATTGGCCGATATCCAGATGCGTGCTGGGCGAGTTTGTTGGCATCCTCGTTGTGATCTCTTGGTATGTGCTCGATTACTGCCGATTTAAATTCTTTTAAGAGCTGCAGGCAATCTTCATAATAAATTTTCAATACATCGTCCTTGCATTCGGACCTCCCGGTTAACTGATCCACAATAAGCATGGAATCTCCGAAAATTTCAACAGAATCGGCCTTGACTTCTCTTAGTAGTTGCAATCCCTTCAATACAGCCCGGTACTCTGCTTGATTGTTAGTGGCGGTGGCTTCTATCGGCAGACAAAAAACATAACTTGCCCCCCAAGGCGATATGAGGACGATGCCGATTCTTGATCCGACCCCACATAACGATCCATCAAAGTATAAAGTCCAAGGTACCGGTTCCACGAAGGTGATCTCTGGCCCGCAGTGTTGGGCGACGAAATCGGCCATGACCTGACCCTTGACGGCTTTAGCCGATTCATACCGTAGGTCAAACTCCGACAAAGCTAATATCCATTTGTCGATTCGTCCTTTCAAGATCGGCAGTGACAGCATGTATTTTACTACGTCGTCTTTGCATACGACTACACATTCCGCCGACAGTAAGTAGTGCCTGAGTTTGGTGCATGAGAAGTATAGACGTAGGCACAACCGCTCCACTGGAGGATATCTTGTTTCGGCGTCCAGAAGTCTTCTACTGACATAATAAATTACCCGTTCCTTTCCTTCGAACTCCTGGACTAGGGCCGACCCAATAGCCATTTCATCGGCTGATAAGTATAATTTAAATGGCTTACCAGTTTGAGGAGGGACTAACACCGGCGGTGAAACCAAGTAATGCTTGATATCTTCCAGTGCCTTGCGTTGCTCCTCCCCCCATATGAACTCCTGGTCAGACTTCAACTTCAATAGTGGTGTGAACGCCTGAATCCGCCCAGATAGATTAGATATGAATCTTCTGATGAAATTCACCTTGCCGATTAAAGACTGCAATTCAGTTTTATTCTGCGGGGCCACGACTTTGTTGATAGCCGCTATGGTCTTCCGATTGATTTCTATTCCCCGCTCGTGCACCATGAATCCTAAGAACTGTCCGGCGGACACGCCGAAGGCACATTTATTGGGGTTCATCTTTAGCCCATGTTTCTTGGTGCACTCCAGCACTCTTCGCAAATCGGCCAGATGCTCTTCGTGTCCTTTGGACTTGACCACGACGTCGTCGATGTAGATCTCTACCAGGATGCCGATGAGTTTGTGAAATATGTAGTTCATGGCTCTCTGACACGTGGCGCCGGCGTTCTTCAAGCCAAAAGTCATCACCACCCACTCGAATAGACCAAGGTGGCCCGGGCATCTGAAGGCCGTTTTGGGTATGTCCTCTTCGGCCATAAGTATTTGATTGTATCCAGCGTTTCCATCCATGAAGCTAATAATCTTGTGTCCCGCGGCAGCGTCTATCAGCACATCGGCCGTTGGCATGGGGTACCCGTCCATCGGTGTGGCCTGATTAAGATTCCTGAAATCAACGCACACACGTAGCTTTCCGTTCTTCTTGTACACTGGTACAATGTTGGAGATCCACTCGGCATAACGGCATTGCCGAATAAATTTTTCTTCGATTAGCCGAGTTATTTCGGCTTTTATGTCTGGTAGAATTTTAGGATTGCACCGCCGTGCCGGCTGTTGATACGGCCGATATCCTGGTTTTATGGGTAGCCGATGTTCAACAATAGAATGGTCTAATCTAGGCATCTCATGATACTCCCAAGCAAAACAATCCTTAAATTCTCTTAACAAATTTGTCAGTTTACATTTGTATTCTGGGTCTAAATTTGCACTAATATAAGTCGGCCTTGATTTGGTGCCATCACCTAAGTCTATCATCTCTAATGAATCGGCCGACGTGAACCCGTGCCCTAGCTTCCCATCTTCTCGGGTGAACTGATCCATTTAATCTGAGTCCTCGGAGTCGACTGCTCAGATCGGCTGTAGGCCAAAATCGGACACCTTCAGGAAGTCGGTATCCCATACTCTATCGGATATGCACCTGACGGTTTCGCAGCTCCACTGCTGCGTGTCGGCTGCCGCGATGCTGTACGCGGAATCGGCATTGACCACCTCGATGTTGTCACCGACCCATTGTACAAGACATTGATGCATCATCGATGGGATGCAGCAATTCGCGTGTATCCAGTCTTGGCCGAGTAGCATGTTGTAGGATCCCTTGCCATTAATAATAAAGAAGGTAGTGGGAAGGGTCTTACTGCCGATGGTGAGATCAACGCAGAGGGCGCCGCGAGCGGGGGACACGTTGCCTTTGAAGTCTTTGAGCATCATGTCTGTCTTGGTCAAGTCATCATCGCTTTTCCCAAGCTTCCGGAGCACGGCATACGGCATAATATTGACTGCAGCTCCTCCATCTACCATTAATCTGGTGAAGGGGCGGCCGTTGACATGCCCTTTAAGGAACAATGGTTTCAGGTGTTGCCGTTTGTCATCTTCGGGTTTCTCGAACGTGGCTATCATTGGCTCTAAAGCCAATTGCGCCATCTGTTCTTCTATCGCCGACATATCCTGTCGGTCGGCAGGAGTCATGAATTCCATTGGCAGTATGAAAACCATACCGATGTCGGCTGCCGATTCATCGCCTGCCGATTCGTCGCCTCCTTTATCGTTTCTTTTGGGGCGCCACACCTGAGACCTGCCTTCCCTCTTGTCCGACGTGCACTATTGTTCTTCCTCCTGCTGTTCCCATTGGCGGAGACATTGGATCCTTCGTTTTTGAGATTTGGTCAAACCGTCGGGACACCACCTGGGGTTTACTGGTTTGGTTCTTGGCCTGGCGCGTTCCCATTCTGGCTCGCGTCCTAAAGGGTTTTCATCTGTCACTCGAGCATAGGCCATCTCTTCAAGCTGACTGCGAACGTTGCCCCTGTTTTCTGACCGGTCATGTCGATCAAACCTGCCCCCCGGCCTGTCATGGCGTCCGTCTTCCGACCGGTCATATCGGTCACTTCTGCCCCCCAGCCGATCACGCACGGGAGGGCGCCGGTCGTCTTGGTCGTGCCAGTTCCTGCTGATCGGTTCTGGTCTTCCGTCTCTGGAGCGAGACCTGTTGAATGGCCGATTGTTACGATACGGGCCGTTGCATTCCGGGCAATTATCGGCCGAAGGTAGCTTGAGGTTGCTTTCCCAACAGTGGATGAAGAACGGGCACCTCCAGTGATCTTCGTATCGCCGCATCGCTTCTTCCCGGGATCTTGAGCGTTCGTGTTGACGCTGATATTTTTAGAGCAGGAATTGAGAAGTAATGCGTGGCTCACCTGATTCACCGTCGTCATCCTCCATCCGCCGCTTCCCCTTGACGTCTTCGGTCGTCGCTTGATTTCTTGGGTCCACGGCACCACTCTTTTTAGCCGATTCGGACATCAGCACCTTTGTTTGGAGCGAGTTCCTCCCTGTGTCAACCATGTTGGTGGGGAAGGGGTGCTGGTCGATCTTCATCGGCTTGGTTGATTTTGTTGGTACTTCAAACTTAAGTCTGCCCTGCTCAATGGCCGACTGTATCTGCTGCCGGAAGATTTTGCACTCATTAGTGTCATGGGATGTAGCGTTGTGCCACTTGCAATATTTCATCTTCTTCAGTTGTTCGGCAGAAGGTATTGTATGATATGGCGAGAGCTTGATCTGTCCTTCCTGGAGGAGAAGGTCAAAGATTTTGTCGGCCTTCGTCGTGTCAAAGCCGAATGTTTCTGGCTCTTTCTTGCCGAACGGGCATGATATTGGCTTCTTTCCCTTGACCCACTCCGCAAGACCGATCTCAGCATCTTCTTCAGCTTCAACCTCTTCCAGGAACGCAACCTTCTTCTGGAAGTTCCTCCGTGGGTCGAAAGAACGTACCTCCTGTCCAGACAATCAGTGGACGATCTGGCTTAAGCTCTCAAACTCCTGAGAGGCATACTTCTCTTTGATGTGGGGCAGGAGACCTTGAAAGGCTATATCAGCAGCTGTGCGTCGTTCAGAGCCAAAGAGTAGCATTTGTTCCTAATTTCCCGAAACCTCTGTACATATGAGGATATCGGCTCGTCGCTTCTCTGCTTGAGGCTGGTCAAATCGGACAGCTTCATCTCATGCACCCCGGCGTAGAAGTATTTATGAAACTGTGTTTCCAAATTGGCCCATGTAATAATCGAGTTCGGCGGTAATGTCGTGAACCACTGGAAGGCCGATCCGGACAAGGATGATGAGAATAGCCGCACCCGTAGAGCATCTTGCGCAGCTGCCTCTCCGCATTGGATGATAAATCTATTCACGTGCTCCACGGTTGAAGTATCATCCATCCCCGAGAATTTGGTGAAGTCAGGAACTTTATACCGATGGGGAAACGGCAGTAGGTCGTATGTAGACGGGTATGGTGTCCTATAAGTGTAAGTTTGTACTTTCGGCTTCAAGCCGAATTGTTCCTGAATCACTTCTGCTATACGTGCCGACCAGTCCGGCTGTTGCTGGTAAACCATTGGCTGAGGGACTGGCACGTGTTGGTATACTGGAGGTGGAATGGCCTGATGCTGAGTGAAAGTAGGTGGCATCTGAGTGAAAGCCGGCTGTGTGTTCAGGGTCGGCTGTTTGAATGAGCCACTCGTTTCATCATATAGTACGAGCTCTGCTGCTTTGCTTATCTCCGGTGCGACAGGTTGGTACGGCGGCATAGTTGGTCGAGTGGCCGCCTGGAAAGATGCGTGGAATTGGGGGCTTCCCGGACTAGCCGATTGATTCTGACCGGCCGTGGTTGATGGTGCCCCCCAAGGCGCTGGGCTAACCGGAGGGAACGGCGCAGAGGACAGCTGGACGGAGTGTGGCTGAAGGTGCTGTGTGCCATTATACCCCATAGGAATTGATGATGAGGAAGCGCCTGAACCCCCAACAGGAAATTGGATCGGCTGAGAAACCGAATTCAAATACCCCTGGTTTGGTGGAATCGGCTGAGTATATGCTGGTCCCTTGTATCCTTGAGGTACCCCGCTAGTAAAGGAGCTGATGACGGCATTGTACACCGTATTTGCAAGCACCGGGGATTGATCAATGAAGGCGTGATAAACGGACTGTTGGACCGTCTCGGCCATGTTGTCTGAGTCCTCGGTGATTGTGATCTGGCGGGGAGTTGGAAACGGAGACTTTTTGATAGTCTCCCCGCTTCTGGAGCGACTGAAAGATTGCAGGCAAGCCTTCCGGAACTGTGCCGTATGCTTCTCCAGTTCTTCCTTCTGGTCGTCCTTGAGGTCTGCTTCCGTCACTTCGATGACATTATCTCCGGAGACTTCAGCAGCTTTCGACATGGTGGCGGTTATATCTGTCCCACCGGGCGTGCCAAAAGTGTGTTGGCGCTAGAAATCGGTCAACCGAATCCCCAGCGTCTGACACACGACCCGGGAGAATCTGCTTAACTCCTGTTCGGGTGATTGCCCTGGGGCGATTCGCGCGGCGTGCCAGCCAATCTGACCTGTTGATTGGCAAGGAAGGATACGTGTCAGATCCAAAAGTCACGATCGGCTAAATTTCCGATCCCGAGGGAGCTTATCAGCGAATCGGCCGATTTGCCGTAATAAAGAAATCGGCTATGAAGCAACCAATTACTGTAGCACCGTAGAAGGAAACTACTGGAGTAATCAGTACAACGCTACAATAACAGCACTAGGAACAGATCTAATCGGCTATATGTAAAATAAGTGAATTAAATAGCAGAATATAAGGAAAGCCGAAACTGCCGATTCCTAGCTGGATAACTGGTGATAAAACTAGAAAAACAGGTAAAACCTATGATTCTAGTAAATATCGATAACTAGTGAATAAATCTAAACGAAACGATAGCGATGCGCCCGAAGTTAAAGCTTAGAATTTACTCGGTAATCGGAACTTATAAGATCGGCCGGAGGTCAAGTTGATGCAGCCCTGCCAACCCGTACGAACTCGTGAAAAAGAAGAAAGTATTTGGCGACGTCGCCTGCTTGAAAGTAAGTACGAGGAAATAGTAACTTGTTGTATTGAGTAGTTGATGATTACAGATCTACAAAGGTGGCTATTTATAGCCCCGTACAGATGACTCCTTATCCGACTAGAATTCTATCCCTAATTCAAATAGAAAATGAATATTTACAAGTACGACTCGTACTAGGTTGGTTATTATACACTTCACGGGCTGATTTCCTCTTCATCCTTCTGATCCTTTCCAAGCCCATACCGGCCCAATTATTCCAGCCTCCTAATCGGCTGATTCCTTATCGGCAAAGGGTAACCGATTCGGGAACCAGGCGTGTCCGATCCAAACCCCAAGGGCATCCATCGACCGATCTTGTACTGTAACATCGGCCGATCCTGGACTGTAGCATCAACCAACCGATCTCTAACTGTAGCACCATTCGGCCAATTTCCAACTATCATCCCTGTATCCTTCCCATTTCTTCTTTACCTGACGCCGATTTTACTTGTGACGAAATCCGGCGTCAACACAAGCATACATGGACCACACTGCAACCCACCACTAAACGAGTATCTTTGTGCAAACATGAGTCAGTTTTTAGGTATGTCAAAAAAGCATGAGTCCAGCATGAAGCATGCTCATGGCCATAGTATATTTCATAGAGAATAGAAAAAAATTATGAATGTAAAAAACGTATGTAAAAAAAATATGAATGGCCTATGTGATTCAAATATCATGTCAAGAGGGTTTGAAGTCATTTTTAAACAAAAGGTATTTAGAGGTTGTTGTCAGCTTTTAAAAAGGTCACTCTAGGTTCCAAAAATTATTGAACTACATTTCAAATTATTATTTGGCTTTAAGAATGTTGATGGCATATTTTCTAGATATGAGCACTGAGATAGAAGATACATGCAAGTGCCAAGTATATGTATGGTCAATGTTGCAATGGGCCAAAATATTAAGTTGCAGGTGGTTTCTAACATGTGTTGTAAGACTATATAAATATCCGACTTCCAGGTGTTTTTGGTTGTAATCAATACGAAATCATGGTCTATTTATTAGACACATTCTTAGCTAGGGATTCAGTCTTATTCTTTAAATGAATGACTAGCAGTCTTATGTAAGCAAAAAAAAAGGAATACTAGCAGTGGTTTGCGTTCTTATTGACTTTCCATAGAAAATAAACTGAGCTGGTATAGGTTTGGTTACACTATTACTATTATGTGCCATTTGGTATTATAAGTTACAAAAATCAAGCATACTCATACATTAGTAAACAAAAAATTAGCAAACTTTATTTGAGGGTGAATCTACATAATCTCATTCATATAATATGTAGTACCTCGTGGAGGTTGGCGAGGAGGTGGCTGCGGTGCTGCACGTCGTACACGGCCTTAAGGAGCGGGTAGACTGGGTCCGCAGTCCTAAAATAGAATAAACAATATTCATTAGTAAAAATGTTCTCTGCATGATAAGTAGAGTAACAATGAAAATTTACTATCAATAAATGTTATAATGATAACCATACAAAATACGACCTTTGCGACTACCCTCAGGTTGGAAGAACGCTTGCTTCTATTTTTCATTTTAGATTTCTTGCTCTTAGATTTCTTCTTGCGGCATGTACAATTCTTAATGAACTTGTGGCACTTGGAGCAATGATTTTCCGACGTATCCACATCAAAATCACCAGTCCCATAATCTGCTAAAAGCCTCCCTTGCGACTCGTCCATGTCACCTCTCAAATGCTTCTTCTGCCTACTACCCATTTTGTTTTCTCTTCAAATTGGAGTTTGAGACGTACTCTAGCCCTTCATATGGCGACCATTGTGATGGATCAAGGTAAGGTTCAAAGCTTGGTTCCCAAATTTTAATGGTGTGCTCCCTAGAGTACAAGGGTGACATATACATGGGGCTTTCATAATTAAGACCTTTTGCCTTGCAAGTTGTAATGAAGTGTGAACATGGAAGGTACAACAATTGAGAAATGTTGCAGGTGCACGAAACTTCGTTGAGATCCACTCTATAGTGTCAGCCTCCATGGCTCTCACCGCTAAAGTTAGTAGTACCGAAACCTCTTATAGAATATGCCATTCTTTCTGGCCTGTAAGGTTCTAGTAATTGGTTAACGAACCTAAGCTCAGCCTCTGATATATTTTCATCTGCAACCTTACCATTCCTATGACCTTCATTCAATAGATCACGTGCCTTTTGCCATCTGTCTACAAAATACGCGTTGCATTTTTCGAACGAGTACTCAATAATTCCCGATACAGGTCTACTTTGGATGCCTTTGAAAACAGCGTTTAGGGATTCCGAGTAGTTTGTGGTCATAATACCCCAACGCATCCCTCCCTCATCGAAAGCCTGCACCCATTTGTCCTTATCCTCCATTTCAACCTTCAGCCATTATCTTGCATCATCATTCTTGTCCTTCACTAGATCTTCTAACTTCTCATAAAATTCTTTCTCCGTATGTACCATGCATAAAGTCTTCAACTTTCCAATCACCTCCTTGTTCTTTTGCTGACACCACATGTTGGCAACAAAGTGCCTCGTGCACCACCTATGCACAAGCGGTGGAAACCCTTCCATTTGGTCATTCGCACAATTTAGGAGGCCATGGTGCCTATCTGAGATCATACATACTTGCCGTGACGGTCCAAGTACGTGTCGCCGAACAAGTTTCATGAATCAGGACCAACTGTCGTTGTTCTCACTCTCGACCAAGGCAAAAGCTAGAGGGACAAGTTGTTGTTCTGAATCTACTACAACTGCCATCATTAGTGTACCCTTATACTTCCCGGTCAAGAATGTACCGTCAACAAGTATCACATGATGACAATGTTGAAAATACACGGCATTGTGGGAAGCACCAAAATACCCTTTGGAGCATGTGTTTCAAAACACCATTGTTAGGCTGCATCATGCCGGTTGAGTGAGTGAACCATTTAACCCTAGGATTGTAGTAGGCCATAGTTGTGAGTACCCTAGGAACCATGCCATAGGACTCCTTCCTCTCTCAAAAGTAGGGCAACGGCATATTGCTTCGCGTGCGATGTCTTTGAATACTTGACACGATATCCAGTAAAAGTGAATATGGACTCCATGAGAGATGGCACCGATGTCTCATTGTTGGCACGGACAATGCCTAGAATGTGCCGCCCAAGGTATTTTGTTGTGCACTGGGTGTACACTCTCTTCGGCTATGAACAACGACAAGTATGCGGTCGCACAACCTTTGAAATCCTCCATTGTCCAATGCTTTTAATTAGCCACGACCAGACATGCCACGGGCATCCTTGCTTGGACATGACATCATACCTTAGGTTCTTGTCAAAGTGAACTACACTAAAAGGCCTATGTAACCTCACTGCATAGTCAGCCAAGAAAAACTTGAGCTACTCAAGATTGTTGAGGTTCATTCCCTTCTTAATCACTGGACTCTCACTAAATGGTATCCCTTCAGAATTCACCATAGTAGATTCACATATAGCTTTGTGGACCATGCGTATGTCCTTAGCATTGGGAACGGATGGCAGTTTGACATCACATTCTTTCAACAACTGCAACTCGTTATGGGAGTAAGAAAAACATTCGTCCATATGACCAATATCTTCTACATCATGCACGGTTGCAGTGTTGACCTGCAGCCCATCATCCTCAGATGGTGACTCCCTGTCCTCATATTCAGGCCTATCACCCTGAGATTGTGACTCCTCCTCTTCCTGGACATCTTCTATCTCATCCTCCTCAAAGTCACCATCTTCGGAATCTAGATATATGTCATCATCATCTATATTTGCTTCTTCCCACTTAAAAGTATCATTGCGAAAATTATCATTCGCAATGGTCAAGCCAAAATCAGATTGTCTTTCACCTAAACCATCCTACAAAATTTCTGACTCTTGGGTACCATTATGATTCACTAACTGCACTTCATCACTCAAGGTAACATTTGCGCCAGGTATATGAAAAATTTCAACTACCACCTCCAAACATACAACATTTGCATTCTCAACTACCTCCTTATATTGCTTCCAATTTGACTCGGATGCCAAGTTCATAACAACATAATGAGGTCTAGTTTTCCCACAATCAAAACAGCCTCTCAATGTCATCTCATCCACTCTACATCCATACTTTCTCATTGCACGGTCAACTAAATCTTTAAAAGTTGGAGGAGCATCGAACAATTCCACTGCCTCATTCATATTTCCCAAACTCCCCATTCTCTTTCACAATTCCATCATCAAACATACGAACTAAACGATCCATCTACAAAATACACATACTTTACTATACCAACTATAGCAAGTATATTACAAAATAAATATATTGGGCATATTGCACAAATAAACCTACCAATACCATGTACACTACACAAATGCATCAATAACTACCTAAATCGAAGCATGCAACAAGTTCTACATGTCAATATTGGGAGCAAAGAGTCTAGTGTGTATGAACTAAGCATCCACTAACACATAACAATATTGCATTTCATCAAAATTTCAAATCAACAACCTAACCCTAGGTCACCTAAACATCCTCCGATCTACCAAATGGAACGGTAAAACAAGGCAAAAAGTTAGGGGATACCTTCCAAACGAAGCGGTGAACGATTCCAACTACTTTCCCCAACCGAAATCGCTGGATTTGGAGGGGGGATTTGGGGGTGGCACCAGCCGGCGGCGAGGGTTTGGGTCGGGCTCGGGTGTTTCTGGAGGAAGGAAGAGAGCAGGGAGATAGGAGGAGGGAGCCGACGCGCGGCTGTAAGCCAGGCACTGCTGCGCCAGGCGGGCTAGCACAGCAAGCGCTACGCCAGGTTAGCACCGCGCCAGCGTGGCACCTCTGTCGCGCCAGTGCATGTGGCGCGACAGAGGCTTCTTGCCGCACCATGGGCCGTGACGGGAACAAAAGGGTCACGCCGCGCAAATAAAGTTGGAGAGGGGTTTTCTTATAAATATTTTAAAAAAATGTTAAAAATAAAAAAATCCCATCCATGAGCTGGGCATGCACGGGAGTTGGTCCAAAAGACTATTCTCTAGAACCACGCCACCCTACACGACACCACATCACGCAGCACAACACCCCCCTCCGTTCCCGACGTGGATCCAGGGGGTGCAGGGGGCTTCAAGCCCCCCTCCCTCCCCCAAGGCTTGATGCCAGCTTCGTGCGCCACCATAGCAACATCTTTGTGGTTGACATGCTCGTCGCTTCACTCACCGACTAAAGGTACATAGTGACCGTGGGCATCGGTACACTGTCGCAGCCGCAGACCCTTATCATCGACACGGGAAGCGATCTTATTTGGCCGCCCTACGACCCCGGGGAGTCCTCTTTCACATTCTTTCGCTACAGCAGCAGGTTGTGCAAGGAGGGGTACTTGGCACCAAGACCTGCTCCAACAAGACCAGATGCATCTTCGATCACGGGTACGGAAGCGTGACGGGGGATGACATCCTCGCGTGCCTGCCGCAATGTGCCTATTGGTGTGACCTTCGACTGCAGCAATCTTATAGGGGAGCCTTGTTAGCGCCTCGGGGATCGTGGGCCTCATCCCTGCGGCCATGTCACTAGTGTTGCAGCTGGAGGTGTCCCGCTTCTCCTAATGCCTCACTCCGTTTGTGGGTCGTATAAGCATATTGGCGAGGGCTTGGATTCGATGTGATGAAAATAAATTTAAGAATTTCTGCTTGTTTTAAAATGCCGAGCTAGTGCTTATGTATTATGGTGAGTCGGAGGTAGAAGATAACTTTCCAGCCTTCGGATTTTCGTTTGACTGGTGAAGCATTTGACACATGGCCCGTAGCCATCTACTGCACATGACCATTGACCGCCACAGCTTGCAATCACCTCCGATTTTCAGATACATTCCCCCTCGGATCATAAGGACAGAGGCAGTAGGGAGGCTAGGGGAGCCATGCCCCCCATGTTCATGTAACTTCGTTGATTAGAATTAGAATTTTGCATGCAAAGAACATTAACCCTCACGATGTGGCACCATTTATTGTTAACCTTTGCTCTTTGCCCTCGTGACCTGATGGATCGGATTGTACTCCCAGCTCTAACCACGGATCCCTTCGGACTTAAGATGATCCTTGAATCCTATTGACTGTATCCCTGCAGGAGGCGCATGTGATGCGATCTTGGGAGCGACCTACCAGTCTACCACATGACCGAGTTCAATGCATACCCACTTCAAAGAGTAATCGAACCAAATGAAGAGAATACAAACACTCCACACTCTTCTAGTTCTAGCTAGTCCCTTACCTGAGCTTTCACGACCAGGGCCGGTCCTGAGATTTGGAAGGCCCGGGAAGAAAATAAAACTCGGGATCCTTTCGTATAAAAATTATAACAAATATATATGAAATATTATCAATAAATACTTAAGTGTATCTAAAAGTAATATTCATATCAATTATTTATACATATTACTTAAAAGTTTCTTCTAACATTCCTCGATGCAAAGTCACTTATAATAGGGTTGATGTCAATCTCATCCAACAATTTCTTCTCGATGCATAATGTTGCCAAACCATTTAACCTCTCCTGAGTCATTGTTGACCTCAAATAGTTCCTCAATAACTTCAACTTTGAAAAACTTCTTTCAGCCGATGCGACAGTCACAGTCTCAGTAAATAAGAGTCGGTAAGCAATGGAGATATTAGGATAACAATCCACATCTCTGACATGCTCAAAAATCTCCATAGCAGACATAATGTCTTTTCCTTTTTCTTTTCTCGCAGCCTGATTCATATTTTCTAGACGACATGATATCCCACAGTGCTGAAATTTTTATAAATACACAATAGTTATAAATCAGTTAAGATTAATTAACTTGTAATAGTGAATTAATAATTAATGGTATGGAGAATTGGGGAAGTGGCAATCGAGCAGCATACCTGGGTGCCGGCGCAGTCGAACAGGAATAGCAAGAACACGCGCACGAGTCACGACTCTGGAGTGGATCGCGCACGCATGCGGCGGGAGCTGGCGTAGCACAGCAGCAGCTTTTGGCGTGTTTTCGACGGCGGGCCTGGGCGGCGCTACGGCGGTCGAGGAGTACTAGAGTACGATCCGGATCTAAATCTAATATTCTAATCGTGTACGCATTTTAGCCCGTGCAAATTGCAATCGCTGACTCACTGTGCGCGTTTGCTTTTAGGCCAAGTAGTCCTGGTCACCTGCGATTGAGTACCTCACACCTAGACCTAGGTGGGGCTCCTAGGATTTAGGGGCCCGGGGCAGCACCCCCCCCCCCCCCCCCGATCCCAGGGCCGGCCTTGTTCACGGCTTACTAAAATACATCAATTTAAATCCATGTCTTTAAGTGTAGTATCCAAATTTTGTGACGTATTGTTTATATCAATGTCAATAACTAGTCTAACATCAAAATATACGTTTAATAAAAGTCTTATAGTATAATTTTTATAAACGAATCAGGTAGAAGGGTTACCGATTATGTATTTTTATTAATTTACATTTAAAAGGATGCTTCATCTTCGAGATGCCTACGAGCACTTATTGTACACTAAGCATGGCAGCATGCACACAAACCTTGTCCATTCCGTAGCCGCAGCGTCCCTGCACCGCTAGTCCGCCACTGTGCATCAAGACGCTGCACTGCAACCATACTTGCCGCTGTTTCCCCCAGCACCAGCAAATTTCGTCACTTCCCTGTGCTCAACTTTTTTCCCCAAACGATGGACGCATTTTCCGCGGGTTCGCCACGGCGGCGCTGAATCTTCCGCGGCTGGATTCTGGTGATCTGTTGGTTGGGGGCGTGCGGTGCACTAGCTTGAGCGTGCTGGCGGTGTGGTGATGGAGACTGCAATGCGAGCGGGAACACTGATTGGCGATGACGGCATGCAGCAACGTTATTGGACTGATCATCAGCACGCTATCAATTCAAGTCGCGGGATAGCGCAGTGCAGCATGGCCGCGTGGCTGCCTGCTCTAGCTGAAGCTGACGGCCCAAAAAATGCGTGGAATTTCCGGGGTCACGTCCGTGCAGACATGGGCCACCCCTGCCTTTGGTCATCAAGACAAGGATTGCATAGGCTGCCATGATTAGTGCTACAGTGCGGTGGTTCAAGCGGCCAACCCAAGGCCTTGTACCCAAAGACAAGTCACGGTTGCGAGCCAGCTTCTTGTTAGCCCTCTCGAGTGCAAGCGTGAGTTTCCGACCCCATCCCGCGAATAACAAAACGCTTCCTTTCCGTTCTCCGTCAGTCCGTCTTCACCTTTTCTTTCTCAAGTTGATCAGAGTGGCCAGTGGAGTACCGTATTCGTTACTGCAATCAGAGGACCGGCCACTAACAAGAGGAAAATTAAGCAGGGTTCTCTAACTCTGCATGTAGGCCGACCCGGTGGCTAACAAATGGAAAGCAGGGTTTCTAAAGGTTTCTTCTACTAACTGCGTGTAGACCCCGGCCAACTGTTCTGGTTTCTAAACCTGGTTAATGCAAAGGGGGATAGTCCCAACCTGATCCCAACAAAGCCCGGTCCCAGCATGGCAACGCTTGTGGCGCAAGTTTTCGGCGTTAGCTACTCAGCTAGCAGCTTCTGCAACTTGGGCACTTGGCTGGGACCATGTCCAGCTTCGGCTGCAGCCTGCAGACGAGCAGCTCTTCTTCTGCCTATTTCGTTCACGGGTCATCGTGCTATGCCTTCAGCTCTGTGCCCATACGATGGGGTTTTCTTTTCTGCTTGCTGAGCAGCGGTGTACTAAAATGCTTAAACACTGTCCCAGTGATTGGCTCCAGCATGAGGTCAGAGCAGACAAAGTGCTTGACCACCTTGGATTGGATCCGTAGATGATCGAGGAGCAGACGAGACGACAACATGTGACTGATAGACCAATCCTCGTGCATGTTTCTCTGCCTGTACTCTGTACTGCACCCTCCCAATCTATCTAGTCCTATAACAAATCAGATTCTCTTGCCCACCTGTCATCTGCCTTCCTCTTTTTTTTTCTGCTCGAGACGCTGGCACTGTTCTGTGTTTGATACGAGGTGTTAAACTTTAACAGTGTCACATCGGATATTCGGATACTAATTAGAAGAATTAAACATGAGCTAATTATAAAACTAATTGCAGAATCCTGTGCTAATTCGCGAGACGAATCTATTAAACCTAATTAATCCATCATTAGCAAATGGTTACTGTAGCACCACATTGTCAAATCATGGACTAATTAGGCTTAATAGATTCGTCTCGCGAGTTACACTCCATCTGTGCAATTAGTTTTGTAATTAGCCTATGTTTAATACTCTTAATTAGCATCAAACATCCGATGTGACGGGTGTTCCTAAATCCTTCTAGCATCTGACGATTGCACGCTCGAGTACTAGCAAGAACATGAAAAGGGCGGGTACAGTGAGAGACAGAAAGCCGAGCTCTTTCCTATGATAAAGCAGAGAGATGATCTCTCCTTTGCCCCTGCCCCCTGAAAGAATCAAAGAAAGAAAGAATCCCCTCACGCACACCCTTTTGCCGGCCAGGAAAGGCAAGGAATGAACTGCTAATGCCCAGCTGCCGAATAACTTGTGGAAGGGTGTAACATTCTGCCCCGCCCTACACGCCCGGTTATCTCCATCTCATACCATTCCATTTCGGCACCCTTTTTTTTTTCTCCCTTCCCCTTTGGGCTTCGGCAGGTCCTGGAGGGCGGAGGCAAAGAATCTCAAGAGGATTGGTTGCCGCAAGAATTCACAGACCAGGAGAAGGATACATGAACGAGCTCGCAAATCGCCCTCATCTTACTCGCACACAACACAAACGTCCCTGTCCGGAGTCCAAATCAGGTCGCTCGCGGCCACACGAAACGGACCCGCAGTAAAGCGCTGCCGAATCCAATCAGTCGCCCCGCTACGCTAGCCTGAAACGCCACCTCCGTTCATCAGGCGGTTTGGCAGCAGCCGTACCCGTCATGAAGAACCAGTCGGCGCCACCGCCGCCGCCAGATGCTCCGATGATGACGACGACGACTCCCAGAGACGACGCCGCCGCCGCCGGAGGGACAGGAGGAGTGCATGATGGGCAGCCCACCGCGCTTCTGCCAAGGTTTGTTTGGTTCTGGTCGCTCGATACGATTCGGTTCGGTTGGGTACTTGGTTCGTTGGCCCATGAGGCCATGCACGGATAGATGATGCACCGAAAGCAATCAATCAATCAGTAGTGAATCAATTAGCACGCATGATCATGCCATGAATGACCAGTGAATCCCCTGTTGTTACTACCAGCCAGCTGTCGTGCTATCTCCTGGACCCGTGCGTCCCATCCATGGCAGAAGGAGGGCAGTAGCCGCCCACCATTAAAGGAAGCAGCTAGCAGCCGAGCCAAGGGACACACAGAGAGAGAGAGAAATCGCATGACACAGGCAGTGGCAGGGCACAGGGGCACAGGGCAGGGGGCAGGGGCTGCTACAAATACCAGGCCCCTCGCCCTCTCACACACTTGCCAGCCAGCGCCACTCCTCCCTCGCCTGGCCCGGCCATCAGACCATCACGCACAGCAGTCAGCAGCAGCAGCAGCATAGCAGCCCTTCGTCTCCCCTCCCTCCTCTCACACCTACCGACCCTTGGTCCGTGTTGTGTTTGCAATTAGGAACAGCAGGCCGGCGGGGACGACGATGAGGCGGCGGCCGGGCGCGCTGTGGGCGGGCGCCCTGGTGGTGGTGCTGGTGCTGGCGGCGTGCACGGCGGCGGCGGCGGTGACCATCACGCGGCGGCAGCACCGGCACGGGGCGCCGGCAGCGTCGTCGGCGGCGCGGAGCTGCGACGCGTTCGCGGCGGGGAGGTGGGTGGTGGACGAGTCGTACCCGCTCTACGACTCGGCGTCGTGCCCCTTCATCCGCGACGAGTTCGCGTGCGCCCGCTTCGGCCGCCCCGACAAGATGTACCTCAAGTACCGGTGGCAGCTCGACCCGCCGTGCGCGCAGCCGAGGTAAGGCCTCGATCGGAATTCACTTTTTTCCCCCCCCAAGGAATTCACTGTCATGGTGAATGTGGAGCGTGTTAAGAAGTGATTGCGACTGCCGGCGTGAACTTTTGCTGATGTGGATTTCTGGATGAAGGTTCGACGGGTTGGCGCTGCTTGGGATGTGGCGCGGCAAGACGGTGATGTTCGTGGGCGACTCGCTGGCGCTGAACCAGTACGAGTCGCTGCTGTGCATGCTCCACGCCGCCGCGCCGGGAGCCCGGACCACCGTGTCGCCGGCGTCGGGGAAGATCGACCCCTCCTACACCGTCCGCTTCGAGGTACGTACACACATGCCCATCGTTCCGCGCGATCCGATTCCCTGTGTCTCTCTCTTGTGTTGTGCCTTCCTTCTTTATTTATTCGGCCACGGCCCACGACGCCACGCGATGCAAAGTTTGTTAGATTCTGGTAAAAAGCCGGCGGTTGGGGTTGGGGCCTCCGGCGTCTGGAGGCATCATGAGGTGATCGATCACTGGGGCGTGACGCTAGCCGGTGGGTTAAAACAAAGCAACCATGGCCGCTGGCCAGCCGGCCCCGGCCGCGTCGGCGAAGAGCTCGGGAGGGTGGACAGGCCGCGGCGCGTGCGCCTGGCTGGTGGTGTCGGGCGAGCGCGCGGTGCCCCTGGCCGTGCGACGGGACGGGACCCGCGGCTCGGCGGGTGACCATCGATTCCCTTGGTGCGCGGGCGCCGGGCGGGGCCTGCGGGATTTTTGCTGGGCGCTCCCGGCGGGTGAGCGATCTCGTTCGTCTCCGCTGATCTGGACGGAACTCGCGGTGGCAAAAGTCAACAGAAAGCAAAGCAAGGGTCCCCGTGACGCGAGGTCGTCGCCTTTGGACCCCGGTCTCGTGCCAGCGGCGGCCGCCCCCGTTAGCCGTAGCGTCAAGTGTGACGAAACGAAACCCTGCTGGCCATCTTGAGGATTGCTCTTGGTGTCCGTATCCGGATTGCCTAACTTTCTAGTTCCTACGCGAAAACTGCATTGTGTACTTTAGTACCGGTCACTGGTACAGTAGAAATTGGGAAGGGACGAAGGGTTGATGAAGGCAGCAGAGCAACTGAGCAAGAGGCCACAGCTGAGCTGAGCTGGGCTGGAATGGCCCGATCTCCTGCTACAGATGACAGATCCAGCGTGACATGTCGGCGGCGGCGGTTGGTGAGAATGCTAGTACCACAATATCTGTGCCTGGCCCGGCCTAGGCGTTGTCTGCTTTTGGTTACATTGGGAAGTTACCCATCGATCCTCGTTACTTGCCGTGTCCAGTATGTCAGTCCGTCAGTTCGTCAGAGTCTCAGAGCCACAAAATTTGGTCCGTCAGTGGACGCGCTTGGCCGTTTGCTGGCGGCCAGCTCGGCGTGTCAGCTCTGCCTGGTACGGAGGCACACTGCCTTTTCGAGCTCTGCCAGTGTGTCGGGTAACCCACGGCGTGTCCCTCGGCGCCATTGGCTGCTACCGAGAGAACTTTAGCAACTCTAATTATTTATAGTTAATTATCTGTTCCGGGTACAAAATGACCTATGCGGCTCTATGGCTGATGATAGTTCAATTGATTCATGAGTATAAGCAGAAAATAATTTTGACAACATTTTTGAAGTTTGTAAAATACAAATTTTGATAAAAATAATTAGTAATACATTTCAAGCTATTGAACTAGCCAAGGCAATTAATCGCCACTTCCATAGTTCATCTCAAAATGAACTACAACAATTAATCACCCACGCAATTAATCACCAAAAGCCACTACTGTCTCTACTCTACTGCTCTGCTTTACTCTGGCCGGCTGCCCGCCTCCTTTGCTCGACTGCTGCCCCAATTGCCCTGCTTTGCTCTAGCTGGCTGCCCACCTACTGCTCCGCACCATCGCCGGCCTACTGCTCCCTGCAGGCCGCGTCGCACCACCCACCGCTTGATCGACTGCCGCCCCCTCCCCTCCCCGCCTGACGCGCCGCGCCTGCTCCCTGCAGGCTGCGCCGCGCTGCACTGCTGCCCGCCCGGATCTGCCGTGGGGGAGCCGTTTGGCCTCGGAGGGGGCAGCGGTCTGAGAAGGGCGGCATGGAACCCTAGTGCAATGGAGAGGTCGACAGGAGGAAGAGGAAGGGTAGTGGTGGAAACGCAGGGCTGATTTCTCGTATCACGGGAGGTGTTATGCGTTTTGGTCATAGGGAAGCGACAATGTGGGAAGACCTCTAGCGGGACAGCGCCGCGTGGTCACCACGACCCGTTTGGCGGGATTCTCCGCATTCTCCTGTCGCACCGCGCCGCGATCGCGGTTCCGGGGCCACTGAGCGCCGACACGCCGCGAGCACACGGACACGCGCACGTTTCATTTCAGCGGCTGCTTTGCTTTGCTTTGTTGCCACCGACTGACTGTTCGGTGATTGAGCTATGAGCTACCAGATCTGATGAGTCCTGAAAAAGCAAAATGGGCACAGGGATGGTGTTGCACACTTGCACTATAGTAGGAGCAGTACGAATGGTTTGCGCTACTGAACGTCTGAACATGAGCTGACTCCGGCGGCGCGTGCAGGACTACAACGTGACGGTGGTGTACTACCTGACGCACTACCTGGTGGACCTGGTGGCGGAGAAGTCCGGGCGCGTCCTCAAACTGGACGCCATCGACCAGGCCACCAACTGGCTCGGCGCCGACGTGCTCGTCTTCGACTCGTGGCACTGGTGGCCGCGCTCCGGCCCCACGCAGCCCTGGGACTACATCCAGGAGGGCAACACGGTGGTGAAAGACATGGACCGCACCAGGGCCTTCACCAAGGCCCTCCACACCTGGGCCACCTGGGTCGACGCCAACCTCCTCCACACCGACACCAAGGTCTTCTTCCAGGGGATCTCGCCCTCACACTACAGGTAATTGTTGTCAAGGTTTATGATATGATCCCTTTCTTCTTCAATTCAGTTCTTCTCCCCTCCGGTCTCAATTCCATGCATCCAGCTCACAAGAAAGGGATTGACGACAAGCTAGTCTGCTGCATTGCATTCATCAGAATTCAGAGCCCCCTCCAACCCAATGCATGCCCATGTCGTCCTTGCCCTCGTCTTGACTGCAACAGCCGAACCGCTGCTCAGCCGCAGCCACCAGCTTGCATTGCATTGCTCGCCCGTCCTGAAACCTCTCACGTGCTGAACAAGACGCGTATGAATTGCAGGGGCCAGGACTGGGGCGCGCCGGCGAAGAAGACGTGCATGGGGGAGACGCGGCCGCTCAACGGCACGGCGCCGTACCCCGGCGGGCCGATCCCTCAGCAGGCAATCCTGCGGAGCGTGCTGGCCGGGATGGCCAAGCCGGTGTACCTCCTCGACTTCACCTACCTCTCGCAGCTCAGGAAGGACGCGCACCCCACCAAGTACGACGGCGGCGTCTTCGCCGGGGACTGCACGCACTGGTGCGTCGCCGGGCTCCCCGACACCTGGAACGTCCTCTTCTACGCCGCGCTCACCGGGCAGTTCTGATCACGTAACATTTTTACTGGCATGGTATTGTATTGTTGTTGGGTATAAGCTAAGATAGATAATAAGTAAAGGAAAAAAAGATAGCAGATTATTGCTTGATTTATTATTATAGGATCGGAGGTAAAAGATTTTCAAACAAAAGGAATAGAAAAGAGTATCAGTCAAAGGAAAAGTTAGTGATTCTTTCTCTCATGTTGTTTTCTTTCGTTGAGATGCTTATTGACTGGGCCACAATTTGAAGTGAAATTGCCACGATTGATTTCTCCATGTTGCAAAATGGGCCAAAGATGAAAGTACAAGGACGAAAGCCTATGTTTCACCAAAAAAAAATAGGCCCAAGGTGAACGAACATGAAAATTGGGCCGCATCCATGTGAGCACCAAATGGTCCAATTTTTCTGGGTTATGGACGACCGACCATTGTTTGCGTTTGCACGAAGTGAACAGAGAAGATAGATATCATCAATCCAGTCCAAGTCTCGAAACCGCCTGCACTTGGAAGTTTGAACCAAAGCTGAAGAAGCTTTGCAATCTGCTGTACGCAACGACGCGCACGGCGTACATCAGATCAGAGGCATGCATAACAGCGTAAGCCTTGGGAACTATAGGAAGCACAAGTGAAGCAACCCACGGGTGGATCAACGCGCGAGGCTCAGTATGGGTGGTTGCAGGAGAGCTCTTTTACGCTGCATAATATTATCGGATGTTATGTTAGTACGGCTATTTTTTAATATAGGTAAAATTGTAATTAGCGCGACATATATTATTCCCGCACGCCCTCTCCCGTTCGGCCGCCGCCACCGCTTGCATGCTGTCACCGGCTCTTCCTCCCTCTCTAGTCCGCCACCTCCGACTTCTCCAGGACACCGCCAGCGCTGCTGCCTCCTCTTCCTCCTACCTTTCCAGTCTGCCGCCTCCTCCTCCTCGTTTTCCAAGCGGTGGCCGCCGCCTCCTCCTCCTCCCTTCCCATTCTACCGCCACCGCCGCCTCCTCCGCAAGAGGTCGAGGCTCTCCGGAAGTGTGGGAACCAGGTGAAGCCATCTGTTGAGTTTGTTGTTCTGCTGTTTGCGGCTTGGGGATGTCGTTTTGGTTCATGTGCTAACTCCTGAATTGATTGATGCAACAAGCTAGAGAATCGTTCCTAAAGGACTTTGATACCCAGAAAATGAGGCTACCTGATAGCAGGTAAAGAAGAATTCAGTAACTGTTATCTGTTTGGTAATACATAGGGCTCTTTGGCAGGGCTCCTCACGAGGGGCTCCTCGTGCGGAGCTGGAGCCGGAGTCGGAGCTGCGGAGTCACTTTTTTTGGCTCCGCCATGCAGGCCTAAAACAACTCCGGCTCCTCCCAAATGTGCCAAAAAAACAGCTCCGCGATCGATGCCGTTTGGTGTGGCTCCGGCTCCTCCGTGCTTCGGTAAGCGCGTGGAGCCGGAGCTGGAGCCGGAGCCCTGCCAAAGGAGCCCATATACGTACCAAACAAATGTCCAACTAAAACCTATTGTTGCAGCAACATTGGCAATCTTAGGGAATTCATAAAAGCTGTTTATGTGGAGAGAAGGTATGCTGGTGGGAGGTTTTCTCAAAGGTCTCCAAGAGATAAACAGGTAAATTTGATTGGATCTTAGAAGTCTAGTTGTTACCCTATCTAAAAATTATCCGTTATTATCATTCTGGCATTTTGACTATCAGAGGCTTCAGCAAGCCTATTGTTATATTCACTGAATACCTATAGAGGTGTATTTGTGATTAAAGCTCATTTATGTTTTATTCACTAAGTAAAGCCTTCTTATAATGTACCTTTCTTAGCATATTTTGTAGCAATGCATCTTTCTGAGGTAAATGATATTCCATCTTGCAGAACCAAAAGGCCCATGAAGAAGAACATAGAAGGGCAAGCTCCTACCATTCATTTTCACAGAGCCCACCTTATGATTACCAGTATGAAGAGCAATGCAATGGGAAACAATCTGCATTCCTGAGTAGGAAGCCTGGCTCAGATCGGGGGCTTCAGGGGAAGATTTTTGGATTTGCTTACAATTCACATAGCCTGCATGAGAGAATGTCTGAGGATGGCTTTGCTGGTGAGAGTTGTGAATCCAGGACTTCTAACTCCTCAGGGTCAAGCATGAGTGATACAGTTAGAACTGCACCGCAATCACCTAATTTTCGTGAAAATGGATGTTTCAGCCCACCTGTGTTAAAAGATCAATCAAATCAACAGAGTTCCTATGGGCTCACTAGTTCACAGGTGGGTGGAAATGTATTTCTTGAAAAACGTAATTACTTTCATTTGTTATCACGTTATAAATAAATATACCAATCTCTCTTGCAGAGAACTGTATTAGCAGGAAACATAGATTCAATCTCTCCTAAGTCAGGCAAGTCAAGCTTGTTTGATTTGATTTTTGAGGATGATAATGTTCAAAGGGCTCAGAAGTCCACAAACTCCGCTGCTCCAAGTTTCATAGCCTTTTCTGATGCAATTAGTGCCCCAAATCAAGATCTCTTTAATTCCACAGCTGCTCAGAAACACCATGTAACTAACTTGGATCAACTCTAGACCTATTTGCAAATAGGCCAACCGAAATTCCATCTGCTGATAAAGCAATACCAGCAGCTCCGTCAATGGACAATGTTGGGTGGGCTACATCTGATACACCTCCAGAGCAAAAGCAATCTTCAGTCACTGGTAAACACCACATGCCAATGCATTGAGCATGCATTTTTGACGTCAGGAATTCTGTAATCCCACGCCAAGGGCCAAGGCATAGTTAGTAGCTGATGATTTGGTGGATAGATCTCCGGTGGCCATTAACCTGTCTAGATGTAGGCTTTGCCCACTGTACTCAGTAGCGTGATAAGAAGGCTTAAGACAGTATTATTCTTGCGATGTGTTGATGGATGTAAAATGGCACGTTGGCTTGCAAAATTGACACATCTACGGTATTACTTTTGGATTGGCTGGGTCCCTAACTGGTGATATTTTCAAACGTGTTCACTGAGCTATCTGTGTTCATTTCAATGAACCTGAATGTTTGTTAGATCGAGCTGAGTCAGGGCACGATGGCATGTTTATCTTTGCCGCTACGGATCGAACCAAGCCAGCGCACGACAGCATGTTTTAGCTCACAGTAAGAAATCTTAAATAGGAAGGTCAATAGCACAATTATGTTAGTTAGCATAGCAAAGTTGCTTGTTCGCTTCACGGACCTAGGTGAAAGATACGTTAGTTAGCATAACAAAGCTGCTTGTTCGCTTCACGTACCTGGGTTAAAGGTACGAGTCTATAGCTTAAGCTCTCGCAGCCGTTCATTTTTTAGACCGGCGGAACAAATGCGAAGAACACAAATAATGCAACCATTCGGATGGTGTTCAACCTACGGAGCATGAAAGAATCTCACAACAGCAATGTGATACTGCATACCAGCAAGTATTCCCCCAACAAATTAACTCAACGGAACTCTCTTTAGCTGTTTGGTTCGAAAATATCTCAAGGGCTCAAATTACACAAAACAATTTAACTGTGAAATCTTAACCAAAGCTCAATAACTATTGAGCTCAGGGCATACACCTTACATACGGGAATAGCAACCCAACCCTAAATATCCAGCAATATCATCATCCAAAGGCTCCTAGATGGTCCAAACCTCTCGAAAAATTAGGATTGCAAGGTCATCAAACAGGAAAGATGAGTAACGCAATTGTTTGCAATCACTATTTTGAATGTTTTGCGAGAAGCGAAAAACATAAATTGGTATATCTTGCTGGCAATGTTGCTGGACATCCAGTCCAGGCCTTCATACAATCCCTCACCAGTTGTAGCACAAGTGCTTTGAATGTACCTATCAGCAAGTTTAAAAAGTCGATAAGTCCTCTGCTGTACCAACAAAACAGTACACAGCTACATATATTACCAAGCAGAAGTACAGAAATACAACACTATGGCTACATCACACTTTGATGGCTTATGGGGAGGAATATGTGATGATAGTATGTGTGTTACCAGTGACGCTGGCGAAGTGAGTGCAGTCCAAACTTATCAGTAATCTCAGCAGCGTTCATAGCATTCGGAAGATCTTGCTTGTTAGCAAAAACAAGAAACACAGCATCACGTAATTCATCCTGCAGCTTGATGATTGGATAACCGTACTTCTTACTTCTTAATTCAGTGACTCTTTGAGGAGGTCAAACAGCTGTACTCCCTAGCCTTAAGGCCAAGTATTATGCTTGAAAAAGTAATGAACCAGTTGTGGTCCCTTGGAACTTGTCTGACCTGAACAACGAAGACGGCTACGTGCAGGCCAAATGGGATCTCCCTGCGATAGCCGTGAGCAACCTCGGCACCGGAGGCATCTCGACCTCAACCAGACCTTCGAGAATCTGGACCACCTTCCCCATCGTCGGCCGATCAACTTCGCTGTCCTGAATGCACCAGCAGGCCACCTTGCACGCCCTCTCCACCTCCTCGACGACGGCGTCCCCGCGCAGCCTTCGATCCACGAGGCTCATCACATCCCCCTCCAGAAGCTTTCGCGCGGCCAGGACCAGGAAGTAGACAACATCGTCGTCGTCGTCCTCGTCCTCTCCACCGCCGCCGCCGCCGCACTCCTCGTGCGAGTTCATCCTCCCGGACACGATCTCCAGCAGCACCATCCCGTAGGCGTACACGTCGACCTTGGGCGTGACGGCCATCCCGCCGATCCACTCCGGCGCGAGGTACCCGACGGTTCCCCTGGCTGTGGTCAGCACCCGGCTCAAATCCCTCGCCATGAGCTTCGCCATCCCGAAGTCGGCGATCTTCGGCCCGAACGATCCGTCGAGGAGTATGTTCTGCGGCTTGACGTCGCAGTGGATGACGCAGTCGCCGCCGCCGCGTAGCTGCCGCCGCCGCCGCCGCCGCCCGCCCGGTGCGCGTACGAGCGATTGGAAATGAAGAGGGAGGAGTAAAAGGAGAGAAGATAAGGACAATTAAGAAAGATTTGATATACTTTAACAGTGTCATTTTACATATTTTCAATCGTACCCCGGTACTACCTATACTACTTATATATACTATACTACAGTTTAAGATTTTAGTAGCATAAATTAATCTCAATCGTCGGATCCTTACATACGAGTCCTTATAGTAGTAGTATAAGAGCAACTTCAAGAGCACTCCAAAAAATTCTTCCCCAAAACTATGTATTGGGGTTCTTCCAAAAAAAATTTCCCTAAAAATATATCAATCCACAGCAGATCGCTAATAAATAGTCCCCAATATCTTAAAACAGGCCACGTCATCGTATTGAGCCCATCGAAAGGGACACACGAGCGTGCAGGAATCAGGATTGGGGGAGGAATGCCAACGCTAAAATATACGCGGTGGTAGGCTGTTTTTTAACGTTGCTAAAAAATTGGGGAAGGTTTGGGTGGACTGTTGGAGTTCGTTTTTAATCTTTTTTCCTTAAAAGTATCGGGGGTAAGACTAGCAGCCTCTTGAAGTTGCTAAGGTAGCTATGCAGCCATGTCCCGGCGATGACCCTGTACGCCGCCTCCGTGAGGTGGATGCCGTCCCAGTTCACCGCCCTGGACGGGTCCGCGCACGCCGTCGCGCCGGGGAACCCGCAGGCGGCGATGGGGTTGTAGTTGTACTCGCCGCCGGCCCCGCAGCACGCCAGCAGCGTCGAGCTGCCGTCGAATCCTGTCCACCATGTATGCAACCCTGGCTCAAATGTTCAGACGCACGCGAGGTTTTTCAGCTGGTTCGGTTTCAACACCGTACCAAAATAGGCCGGCCTCTGCAGGAACGCGAGGGCAGGCCGGTAGTGTTGGAATTCTCTCCCTCACTGATGTTGGGAATCTCTCCCTCACCAGCAAGTGTTTATCGCAAACACTCGCCTGCTCTCTTTGGTAGATACACGCACATGTACAGAATGGCACAAGCTAGCAGTTTTTTTTTGTTGACGCAAGCCACACAACTCCCGTCGCTTTTCATTCATATATAAACTCAAGTACATGCATGAAATAAACGGCCAGCCAAAATCACTCAGCCGAGACTCACGCTGCATCTCGCAACGTGCAACCGTGCAAACATGCTAGCAGCATGCAAGTGCCCAGTCCCTGGACGCCGTCCTATTCTTCCGCCATGAAAACACTTCGTGGCTTTGACCTAGAATAGAATCCTATGCATGGCTAGTTCCTAATTAATCTCTCGTGCAGTCTAAACATGTTACAACAATTATCACGAGCATGCACTGCCACTTCACATGGCATGGCTTCTCACCAAACGTGTATACTCCTATGTAAACATGCAGAGAACTACACACAGACAATTATTTTCTAAATGCAACTGACAACGTAAACATGCAATGCTCTAATGACAAGATTAATCTCTAACAATTACCCCCCTAATCTTGGCATTGCCATTCACAGGAGAGCTGGCTCATAGTCACTTGATGCTGCGTCAAGGAGTGCAGTCTCATCTTTCTTTTTCTTCTCAGGACATTCCCAAGCAAAATGTCCAACCTGTTGGCAATTGTAGCATTTTACCTTGCTCTTGTCCTTCTGCTCGTCACGGACATGACCACGCCTTCCAGACGAGTCACGTGCTCTTGCCATGAGAAGCTGTTGTTCTTCCCTTTGGACCTCTCGTCCCTTCAGCAGCTCTTCATGCGCCTTCAGCGACCCAATGGCCTCCTCCATGGCCATTTTGTTAATGTCGCTAAAAAGCATCAATGATGAAGCGACGTTGATGAACTTGGTGGAGACGGCTCGCAGCAGCTTCTTCACGACGTACTTCTCGTCCATCGCGTCACCAAGTTCACGAATGCGCCCAACTAGCGCCGTGAATTTCAACGCGAAATCATCCACGGACTCTGCATCACCCATCTTAAGGTTATCAAAATCAGACCGCAAGGACTGAATTCTTGCCTCCCGGACGCGCTCGCTGCCCACATGCATGGAGCGCAAAGCCACCCATACATCAGCGGCAGTCTCCTTCTCAGCAACTCGTAGAAGCGTCTCGTCGTCGATCGACTGTGAGATGATCGTCAAGGCTAGGCAGTCCATGCTCTCATCGACGGTACTGCCGGATGCCTTCTTAGCATCAACAGCACCCCACGCACCATTGGTGCGCAAGATGTACTTCATCCTCAGCGCCCACGACGCGTAGTTCGTCCTGGTCAGCATCGGGAATGGGAGCCTCCCCGTCGCCGCGGTCGTTGTCGTCGTGTTGCCGAAACCACCACTCACAATGGCTTTGCCCGATGAAGAATCGTCGCGCGGCATCGTCTTCGTTGAAAAAACCGGCTCTGGTACCAATTGTTGGAATTCTCTCCCTCACTGATGTTGGGAATCTCTCCCTCACCAGCAAGTGTTTATCGCAAACACTCGCCTGCTCTCTTTGGTAGATACACGCACATGTACAGAATGGCACAAGCTAGCAGTTTTCTTTTGTTGACGCAAGCCACACAACTCCCGTCGCTTTTCATTCATATATAAACTCAAGTACATGCATGAAATAAACGGCCAGCCAAAATCACTCAGCCGAGACTCACGCTGCATCTCGCAACGTGCAACCGTGGAAACATGCTAGCAGCATGCAAGTGCCCAGTCCCTGGACGCCGTCCTATTCTTCCGCCATGAAAACACTTCGTGGCTTTGACCCAGAATAGAATCCTATGCATGGCTAGTTCCTAATTAATCTCTCGTGCAGTCTAAACATGTTACAACAATTATCACGAGCATGCACTGCCACTTCACATGGCATGGCTTCTCACCAAACGTGTATACTCCTATGTAAACATGCAGAGAACTACACACAGACAATTATTTTCTAAATGCAACTGACAACGTAAACATGCAATGCTCTAATGACAAGATTAATCTCTAACAGGTAGTAGTCGGCGAACGCGATCTTTGCGTACGGGTGCTCTTCTTCCGGAGCGCCTCGATCTGGCTCCGGAGGAGCTCGTCGTGGTAGCGAGACAAGCCGTTGTACTTGTTGAGGCACCCGTAGAGGTCGTAGTCCGACCTCTCCGGGCTCGCGTACAGCGTCAGCATGACCGGGATGCAGCCCGTCGGCAGGATCCCCGGCACCACGATGCGCCTGGCTCCATGCTTGATCAGCCTCTGCGATGTAGTATATGTATATATGTGCTAGCTAAAAACCACATGTGTCCAGGCCGAATGGTACTCCGTAATCAAGAGCAGTATACCTCTACACCATCGGCGATGGCGTTGACGACAGCAGGAACGTAGGTTTTGGCTTGGTCCACGGTCTTGTTGGCAGCCAGGAGGAAGGTGTAGTCGTTCCCGCCGAACTCTCCCACGAAGAAGAGAGACCTGCCCAAGTAGTCGTCGTAATCTTTGGTGGCGTTGCAAAGCGACGGCTTGAGCTGCTGCTGCTCGAACCACCCCAGCTGGACACTGAGGAAGCTGTTCAACGGAGGCACTGAGGTGACGTTCTCCTGCAGGAAATAGGCTAGGTCCAGAGCCGTCGCCGCCACAAATGCAATGTTCGCGCCCTTGCTGAAGTCCTGCCCTTGGGACATGGACGACTGCACCAAGGGCAAACCGAAAGCATCGGCTGCACGCATCATATTTATTTCACATGTCAAATCAAACATGAAACATTCATGCAGATGCACGCGTGCAGAGATCGAACACCATTCAAAGTCACTCAGTAACTTATGATAGGGTTGATGTCAATCTCATCCAATAATTTATTCTCGATGCATAATGTTGCCAAACCATTTAACTTCTTCTGAGTCATTGTTGACTTCAAATAGTTTCTCAATAACTTCAACTTTGAGAAGCTTCTTTCAGCCGATGTGACGGTCACAGGCACAGTAAATAAGAGTCGATAAGCAATTCAAATATTAGGATAATAATAATTAATGGTACGGAGAATTGGGAAATTGGCAATTGAATCACCTGATCACAGAATTGAATTGGCGCCAACCGCAAGATCCGCAAGCAACACGTCGATTTGTCAACTGCATACACGCACGCCACATATTAGTTAGGAACAACGATCGCCGGGCTGCCGGGTTGTGTGCGCACACGTATACAACGACGAGTACCATACCTAGAATCTTAGATGGCGGCAAAGATCCTTGGACAACGGCGTATGAGTTTTGACAGCGGTCCCCTGGACGACGGCACGACGCGTCGCGTACGAGTTTTGGCGGCGGCCCCCTGGACGACGCGCACAAGAACTCAAGTTTCGGCGGCAGCGTATGAGTCGAGTTTTGGCGGCGGCCCCTTGGACGACGCACTTATGCACGCGTATGAGTTTCGGACTTTCGGCGGCAGCCCCCTGAACGACGCACTTATGCACGCGTATGAGTTTCGGACTTTCGGCGGCAGCCCCCTGAACGACGCACTCATGCACACGTACGAGTTTCGTGACGCACACGTACGAGTTGGAGTTTCTATTTGCGCTACATTCGTTCGTCCTAATCCTAACCAGGCCTACGTTGCCTATTCTTCCCATCCTAATCCTAACCAGGCGTCCAGGAATACATTGCTGTGACCTGGGGTGGGCCCCTGGGATTTGGGGGGCCAGGGCGGCCGCCCCCCTGCCCTCCACCAAGGCTGGCCCTAGGGGTACTTGTTGAAAGGAATGCGGAATGGGATGAAGAGCGACCATGACGTTGCCGGTGTCGGCGTAAGAATCGACGAAGCTGAATATGGAGGTGAATGGCTTGTATGGGTGGATGGCGTATGCGCAGAGGAGGAGGTGGAGGAGGAGCACGGCGACCGACAGGATCTTCTTCATGCCTGCAGGAACGTGAAACAATTGCAGCTATAAATTGACATATAAAATTTGTACAATATATATGAAAGTGCTTATATATACGAATCCATTGTAGTAAATTTGTGTGCTACACTAAATAAATTTTTTAGGCCAGTTATTTTGTAACGACGACGATCATATAGTGTCACATTATTATCTTGTAATCTCGATCGGCGTATCAAGCACATCATTGAAACTATGGTAAACTAGGGAAGATGACCCGCACAAATAGTGCGGCTAGATTTGATGTTTTATTCTATATAATTATTTATCCAAGATACAACTGACTAATGCATTATTTTAAGTTTCCTTAACAAATTTATGAAATATAGTTTCATATAACTTTTTGATGATGATGTTTCTACATACTCCATGCTAATCAATTGTTATTAGTGTCTCTTAATTTGGGTATACAATGGAATTTAATAGAAAAACACGAAAAGTGGAGGTTATATTTGTTTGAATTTGTACTCCTATAAATATCTCCTTCCGTAGCTAGCTTACTTTTTCTCATATTATATTCGTATAGAAACCTTTTTTATTCTCAATATAACATTTAGTTACTACAAATTGTGTTTTATATGATTATTTTGTTTATTTTTTCTCTTACCATTACATATAAAATCTACTTGGTATTTCTTTACTGAAAAATTATGTATTTATATCTATTTGAGACGGACTTCTTTTTTTGGTTTTTTTAATTTCGAAGCCACGTGAGGACCAATTGTTAATTTTGCATAATTCTACTACCTATTTGCCCTTACCTTGGATCTTTAATTTTACTTAATTTCACAGTTTCTTGATTCATTTAGTATTTTTATACTTTTTTAAAAATCCATTAATTCTAATATTAATTTGAAAAGAATAGAAAACATTGCATCATGCCACAACCACAACATCTCTATCATCGGTCCTCTCCTTCCCCTTGGGGAAATTGATTTCTTACTTTGTTTCTATCTCCTTTGGCCATTTTTTTTTATCTCAGCGGCAGCTATAAAGCGTCTATGACTTTCGCCAGGTGCTTCACCTCCTTCCTATTTTTCGCATATGATCTACCGATCAGACTACCGCCAAGATAGAAATTTAGGACATATTGCATCTCCTTAAATCATCTCTCTCATCGCACCCCGCTGAATACCAATTCATTCATCTTTTGATTCTAAGGTAATAATGGGTGTTGCTTTTGTAATAACTTAGTCTACTACAGCCCTAATAAACAACATCAATTGACTTCCTTTGCTTCTTTTTAATCAAACTTTGTATTGCTTAAATATAGCTTAAGTACTCTATGTTGATGTAACTGATCCACCATTATAACATGGGCCCATGGAAAATCAAATGGCGTAGATCTCTCTCTGTCTTTCTAATTACATGAAATTTTTTTAGCCCTTGAGAATGAACATGATAGGTATTAATCTTTTGTGGGGGCTGCTCTTCCAAAGCTCTTCTCCTTTGTAGGCGCTTCCTCCAAGTTGATAACGCTAACAATACCGCTTCATAGATTTGAGGACCCTCAATACTTGTTGATGGTTGATCTTAGTACCATGGCATCTCCGTACGTAGCTCAGCTGAAAAGTTTCCTTGTGGTGGAACTTATCCATATGCGTTTGAGTCCTTGACTCTACGTGGGTGCTCATATTTCCCTAATTTTTTTAGTATTTAACCGGCACTACTCTTTCAATAGTAGGCGAGGTGCTAGTGGTGACTTCGTCAATCTTAAGGATATGTCAGTTTAGTCTCTCGGATGTGCTCATAAGGATAGGGTTGTGTGTATATTCATTTCGAGTCCTCAACTCCATGTGGGTGCTCGCATTTCCCTAAATTTTTTAAGGATTTAATTGGTGCTATTCTTCAGTGGTAGGTGACGTGCGTGTCAATAGCAAGGTGCTAGTGGTGACTTTATCAATCTTGAAGATTTACCAGCTCAATCTCTCAGAGGTGTTCATATGGATAGGAATGCACGTGTGTATTCATAGAATTGCGTGTACGTGCAAATTTGTGAGTTTCTACGGTCTTAATCTTTTTAAAATATTTTGGATATTAATATTTTAATTATTTTAGTATATTTTTATGATGTCATGATTGATTTTGGCTTTACTGTAAATACCACCATTGGATAAAATGTTGCTTTTATTTTCTTGTCGCTTTTATTTTCTTTTTATAAATCTTATCCCAAAGCTGTATATGTATTATTTTATGGTGTATTAGCATTCCACGTACTGTTTCTGTGAACCCATATTTAGTTTGAATGATCTTTTTTGCGTTACCATCACAGCCCGGACAGGCACACGGGCAACACTTTTTTTTTCGGAAAGCAAATTGCTTCCTAATAGTAATACATATCGGAAATCAGTAGTATTTGCATAAAGGGTGCTTTTTTATTTACTTTTGTTGTTTGCCTCCTTGTCCGGAAAGCAAATTGTTTCCTAATACTAATACACATCAATTTTTATTGTTTACGTACGTCCCCTGTGAATAACTAATTGTACAGTTTCTTAATGCTAATGCAAGACGGATTGACTGACTTAAATAGCACGTGAACTACATATCTCTGGTGAAAAGTCTTTACCGTTATAATATGGGTCTATCTTCTTTTTTCTTAAGTTTCCAATTTATCTATTTGTTAATGTTTTTGATATGGACTTTTAGTTTAATATAGACCGTTGGATCTTCATAAAATCAAACGGTGTATATTCTTTTTTTTTCAATTAATGTGGTAATTTCTAAACCCCTCGGTGAACGTATTGGCTTCTTTTAACACTATTAAATTAAGATAATAGATAAGCTGTCTATAAGTTGCCACATCATCATTTTATTCCTACGTGGCATTAACGAGGCCAGAGAGACTTTGCATCACCTCGAGAGGATGGCAGCGGCTCGCTCTCTGATCTCGTGCGGATGGCGCCGTTATACTCTCCTGCGCGCGCAAATGGAATGGAACGGAAGCCACCAGCTACCTCGCCGCCGTCGCGCCGCTGTGCCACAGGGCCGCCAGCCGGGCCTCAGCGCCTAGCCACCGAGCAGCGCGCTGGCCGTAGTGCCACCCGCCGGGCTCCACGCGCTCGGATCTAGAACTGAAAGCAAGTGATACGGGAGAGAGGAAGGAGAGACGAGAGTCAACGGGAGAGGAGACGCAGATGAGAATGTTTAGTTCACAAATCACAATCGTCACCGCTAGATCCTTGCCATTTTACATTATGACCCTATAGGATATGCAATTGCAGAAAGATCCTTTAGCTAGGCAGGTATGGAATGATATATGAAATCAAATGAAACGTTACATCACAACCCTTCCGATAGAATTATATTCTCTTAATTATCATATGACATGCATTCTCTCGTACAAGCAACACGCATTAGCATACAAAAGTATATTTAAGTTCCATCATCATGATTTATGATATTCATGTATAAATTAAATAGTTTACAACCAACATAGTAAATGGTCAGCCTTATTGTTGTTGTCAAGAATTTAGAGTCAAGACAACGGCAAGTGAATTTGTTTTTATGCGCGTAGGGTTTAGATGGTTTGCACGAGAGGACACGGGGTTAGACTGGTTCGGGCAAGAATAGCCCTACGTCCAGTGTGGGAGGTAGCTCGTATTACTCGTGCAGAGTTTGTAGTAGGGATTACAAACGGGTGAGAGAGGGAAGCTGGTCCCAAGTCTCTTGGGTGTGCACTGATGCTCGTATGGAAGGATGGTGAGTTGGGCGTTTTTGGGTTGCTAGAGAGCCATCCCTTGCTCGGGTCCCCCGGTCCTCCTTTTATAGCGCAAGGAGGAGACGGGAGTTACAATTGAGCCAGGAGCAAGGAGAAGTAAAAGAGATAAGCAGGTAAAGTAAAGTAAAGCGCATGGAGGAGGATCGAGTCCCCGAGGTCGCCGCCTTCCCTTCCGGTCTTGGTCTCCTATCAGCATGACCACCGGAGGGGGATGGTTGTAGTTGGTCCCTGTAGGCGACCCGGCGGTCGGCCGCTGTGACCGAGCATGCGGGACGTGTGTGGCGACCGAACGCTGTAGCCATCCAAGATAATGATGATGATGACTGGCCGCCGTAGTGGTGCACGTTGCGGATGGCGGACGACCTCTGTAGCCTTGCGTGCTAGTCGGGAGGCACGATCAACGTGCTCCTGCCACGGGGCCGAGCGGGAAACTGGGCGGCGCTCCTTCCTTCACTAGTCGGCATGGGTAATGAGTGCCCTATGACGAACGCCACAGGGGAGAGTTAGGGCGGCGCCGCTGTAGCCCCGTGCGGTCGTGGCTTCAGTGTACCACCCGAACACTGCGATGGGTCACGTCAAGGAGCACGTGTGCCTTTCTTCGCGTCAGAGCCGCATCCCGGATGGGCGCCCCACAGGTCGCATTTATGGCAAGATCGGTGGGGGCCCACGAGATCCGCGCCTTCGTCTGCCAGTCCGCGCACACCCTCGGGCGAGGCGAAGCTCTGTCTTGTGGGCCCGGATGCGTCCGACCCCCAGCGCCTAGGGTCGGGCGAGGCGGAGCCTTGCCGCAAGGGGTCGGGCGCGTCCGACCCCTTGCGCCCGGGGTCGGGCGAGGCGGAGTCTTGCGGTGAGGAATCGGTGTGTCCGACCCTAGGACCACGAGTCGGCGAGGCGAAGCGGAATATTTCCTATCTGTGCCAAGTTGGCGGAGGTCACTGTCGCCGCAGGTGGGCCCAGGCCCTTATGACCGTTGTTTAAGGAGGTCGTTAATATTCCCCCCCCCCCCAACAGTAGCCCCCGAGCCTTTGGTGGAGCAAAAATGCTCCTCCAGAGGCTGCATTCGTCGCTTCGTCGAGGATCTCCATTTGTCCTACAACCTACATTTGATCAGGGAGAAAAAAGTTTCGCTTGTTTGGCCTGGCCGGGGAGTTTTGGGTAGGCAGGATGTTTCGAGGCTGGCTCAGCTCGGGAAGGTTCCCTATTGATCCAACGACCACGCTTGCTCCACGACTCCAGATTGTGACCACACGCGTGGTCACTGGTTGCGATTCTAGCCCCCGAGCCCCCGCGCGTTGCGGGAGACCGATCGAGAGGTTAGATTGACTTTTGATCACTACCCCTCGAGCGTCCGTTCGCTGGGACGGAGGGGGTGAGCCGTGCCACGTTATCCTCGTTGGACGAACCGTGGTGCTCGTTGAGCTGCGAACGAGTCGGTTCGAGTGGAGTCCCGATCCCTGTTTGGGGGGGTTCGGCTCGGGCCAAGCTGGTGGCGTACTCCAGATTCCGGATGGCAAGTTCATATAGTTCCCGGGTCCGTTCGATGGGATTCGGGGGCTCATTGCCTTTCTCCGAGGAAAAACCATGAACTTAAATAAAAAGGGGGTCTTTTGTCCTGGTTGAGTGACCCGGGACAAAAGACCCCCCCTTTTATCCCGATTGGTTTATTCCGGATGGATTTTCGGGAGATTTGCACCCTACCAATCGGGACTAATATCGAGTTCTCTACCCGTGGTTGTTGAATGGAATCAGCGGGAGGAACGGCTTGCCCAGCTTGATGAAGTTGCCGGTGTCGGCATACGAATCCCCGAAGCTGAATATGGAGGTGAAGGGCTTGTATGGGTACTCGACGGCGTGTGCACCGTGGAGAAGGCACGGGAGGAGGAGGAGGAGGAGAAAGTAGAAGGGGAGAACCTTCATGGCTGCTGCAGAAAACGAGAAATGACTGCAGCCCCAGCCACAGAGGGGCGTGCTGCTTCAGACCTCCATCTATATATACCTGCTTATATAAAGAAAACCAGTGGACAGTTTTGGCGCCAATACGTGCAAACTGTTGGGTAGCTAGCTAGTTGTCTATGACCAAGTGATTAAAGTACCAATTCATCACAAAAAGTCCTGTGACGACTGGGGCCACGTCCAATTGACATGGTTCGAACATGCGATAGATGAATCATGGTTCTATTTTGTTGCGAATGGTTATGTTAATTTGCTATTATTAAGCAGAGGTGATGAAGATGTCAGGGTTGGAGAAGTAAAAATTTTCTTCCTGTCTCATGATGTACATGTCAATGGAATCAACATGGCGGCCAACGACGGAGTGAGACTGTGAGACTACAGCTAGGTCAGATGGGAAGCTTTAGCTAGAAAACCAAGGTGCAGGGTTGATATCCACGCCGTGCACGTGAAGAGCACACGTGGTTTGCAGAAGGGAGACGAAGATAACGTAATTACCAATTAAGGGGGCGTTTTCTTCCACTGACTTATTTTTAGCACGTGTCACATCGAATGTTTAGATACTAATTAGGAGTATTAAACGTAGACTATTTACAAAACCCATTACATAAGACGAATCTAAACGGCGAGACATTTCCTGTAGTTTTGCTACAGTTTCTGGGCTAAATCTTGCAAGCATTGTTGAAGTAACCGTCTAAGTGTCTGACCCTTGCATTTGCATTTTGTGTAGAGCTAAACCTCGCTGACAGCACGTACGAGCTGCACCTGGTGCTAGAAGACGGAGTTGTAGCTGAGCTGCCACCTATAGGAGCTGAACCCGGGAGCTCCGAAGATCAGTCCGCTCCCACCCCGCCTCGAAGCAAGCTCGAGCATAACCCAGTCTTTCTAAACTTG